>NW_023396600.1:0-330603 GCF_011125445.2 Fundulus heteroclitus
AGCCTACAAAGTGCTTAATGGAACGGCTACCATTTACTTAAATGCACTCGCAAAAGCTTATGTCACACCTCGGTCACTCAAGTCCTCAAGAGATTAATTAGGATTGCCTGTACCACACTCCAGACTCTTTTCATGTTTTGTTTCACAGTGGAGCGCTACCAGAGCAAGGGCCTCCCTGTCTATCTTCAGGAAACTCTTGAAGACCCGGTCTTTAGAGAGTATCTCATATTCCATCACCTACAGTGCACTTTCCTAACAACTCTACTACACTATCTATTTCTGAACTTCTTTCTATGCCTGTACTTTTACAGTCACCTCTGACAGCACCTGACTAAGAAGGTTATTGGTAGCTCTAATATTACCTGCATTGTCATATCTTAATACATTTTCTGCAAAATGCATAAACAACAATAAACAAACATTTTCCTTTTTGCTGTTTTCTTTCCTGTTTTCTAATTTGCTTTTGAGGAGATGTAATGTTTAATTTTTAATCAGACATTATCATTGTGTCTCTCTTTAGATTGAACAGGGATTGGTAGTATATGTGTGCTTCTTTGATGGAGCTGATGAAGAGGTCACACTTGAGATGGGTGAGATATTTTTCAAATGTACTACTTTCCTAAGAATATGTTGTAACACATTTTGGAATGATTTTAAGGATTTGGAGCAAAAGTTAATTTGTGATTGGCTTTAAGAAAAGTGTGTTTGCTTAATTAGTGTGAACACACTAGGTATTCACAATTATTGTGTTGCTATTTTTCTGTATACTATATTCTTTATTTTTGGATTGCTTCTCATCCTGCATACTTGTGCTATTTTAACTGTTCAACTTTTTTATTCAGGACATTATGGCTATGACTTCTGGTATTATCTTTTATACTTTTTGTTTTAAATATTCATCTTTTTCTGACAATTGTTGGCAAATTGAAATGCATAGAAATTCTCCAAAAGTTTGTGCTCTTTGACAGCTAACTATTTATGCATACTTACTGCATCTTCAAATAGTTACGTTTTTTAAGGTCATTTACGGACTTTCTAAAATGACAAGTGAACTCGTTAAATTTTCCTGCTTTTTACACAAATTATACATCAAATTGTAGGTATTTTGGCTGTATTCAGAAAGTGTGACTCTCATTGGTGTGGGAGTCACAAATTTCTGAAAATTCACCAGAAAAAAAAACAAGAAGTCGACACCCCATCAATATAAAAGCAATGGCGTACCGCGCACGTGACGTCACCGCCTAAAGAGCAACGCCCCTTTTGCCGCTTAGGTAGGACATACAGGTAGAGAACGCCCGTAGCAACCAGCTATTACACGCACAACAGAACCAGCGATATGACCGACTTTACAGCCGTTAAACTTTCCCAAGACGATGTCCCAGGCGCACGGATTACTGGTCGCACTGTCGAAGAACACACCAACCTTCAGCTCAAACGATGGCTTGAGTGTCGAGGGCTTAAAAAACCCCGGAAAACGGGCCGAGTTGATCGAACGGTAAGCTTTGTTTTTTTTTTGCCTGCGCGGCGGTCATGGCGTCATCGGCCGTTTTTTTGTTTGTAATCACCGTCCAGGGATCGGTATATGTTTAATGTTTGTCTTATTTGAAATGTTTTTGAGTAGGCTATCCTGGTAGCAGGGTATCATGTTAGCGCCTGCTACCATGATAGCCTATATGCTATCATGGTAGCAGGCGCTTCATTATTAACATGTCGGCCACCAAAATACTCTTACCTGTTCACTACTTGATGTCGCTGGAATTGGGTCAGGATGTTCTTCGGTTGGGCCCTTTCCTCCAACAAAATGGTTGCTACATATGTAGGTGAATTTGGTAACTTTTTCCGGGTTGAACTGTTGTGTAGGCTGACCGCACCGGTGTACCCAGCGCACACATTTCTCCTTGGCAGTCTTGAAGAAAACATCCTTCATATGCGGCCGATCAGCGTACCTCGAGTCGCTGTTGCATGTTCCATAGCAACAATGTTTAAAAACCATGGTTTTAGATTTGGAAAAAGCAGTCGTTTACCGAGTAAAACCAAGGGTAACGCACGTCTCTTTTACAGCAACACAGCGGCGGACTACGCAAGCTTGTCCTACTGCGTACCACGTGATGTGACGTCATCGTGACGTTACGTTTCTAAAAATAGCTCGCTCGCGGTACGCCATTGGAATTTTGCCCTAAATCAGAGCTGGAAATCCCACACGGGGACATATTTTTGAATCGTTGCCTCCCGTAAACCATTTGATGTAGAAACGTGAACTTTGTGTCAATTCATCTTAAGACCCTTCTGGCACTCACAATTGAAGAATTATTTCTCTATCTTGTACCATTTGCCATGAAGTAGGTTTGTTTTAGGGTTGCAACTCTGGCAATCGCTTATACAGCTTCAGATTAAAAAAGGTCCATATAAAAATTCTCCATTACACACATTACTTATCTAGGCATCGAAATCTTTGCCAGATTGTCAGCGCTAATTATCCTCAACTTCACACCATTACTAAATAGTATTGAAGTTGACCTACAGCCCTGGCCTTATCTACCACTCTCCCTAATTGCAGAATTTTTCAACTGCTATAGGTTGCGCACTAACTTTTGAATCTCTTTCAGGTCACCAAACAAACTTTTGCGACTCCCTCAATTTTCACCCTTTTCTTCATAAATTATACATCAAATCGTAGGTATTTTTGTCTGGATACAGAAAAAGTAGGGTTAGGGTCCTTGGTGTAACAGATTTCTGGTAAATCGTCCCAGAGCAATGAGAGGTTTACTGCCTATCAATAGAAAACCTATGGGAGATTCTCTAAAAATCAGAGCTGGAAATTCCAAACAAGAAATCTTTTTGAGCTTCAGGTTAGAAACTTTCAAAATGCAATTTTTTTATTACCACCACTCCTAGACTCATTCTTGTGAACACACAAATTCATGATTGTTCTCCAAGGCCTGCTGATGACCATGGTGCAAGAATGATATAAATAGCGTTATACTGAGTTAGAGAAAGTTGTTTGAAGGGAGGTTTCCTTTTTTAAATGGTAAAGGCCAAACAGGGGCAGAGAGGGGTGCTGCTATGTGACACAGCTATGCTCAGTGAATGATTTACCATAGCAACAGAACACCTGGCAAAGCTTTGTTAGACATGTATGTAGCAATGTATGTATGTTTATGTCACTCTCTGTTTTTCCATAGTTAATCTGAATGGGACAACGAATACAGAGGCAGGGAGATGGTTTAATAGTTTTATTGAAAGGATGGCTGAAAGGGAACAAGGGGCATCTGGAGGGCTCTGGTTGCTGTCTGTAAAGCAGGATAGTGATAGAGTACCTACAGCAAGCAGACAAGTAATACAAATGAAGACATGGCTGATTTACGGATTGGAAGGGTGAGTTATTCCAGGAGGGAAGAGAATCATTGCACGATAGGCTGCAGTTATTTTTTTCTTTTAAATGGATCCAAGATTAGTTGAACATGTTGACCTGTGTTCACCATCAGCATTTTGTAAAGCAGCAGCCACAGCTTCACCCATTTAAGAAGACCCCTGCAGTTCTTATTAGAGCTCAAGTGTAGAAGGGGGTCATGTCATACTCTTTTATCTTTAAGGCCTCCGCTGGACAGTCATGCAGTACCGTACATCAATGTATGTGATGGAGCAAAAATGATCTTGGAATATGCAGACTTCTATCTATATGCAGGAAGATTTTGGGTCTATCTTCAACCCATTAGGTGGAAAAAAAGCTCATCCTCCATAATACCAGCCCATACCACTTTTATTTCAACTTGGTGAAAGTGGTATGGTGGTTGAATAGCCCCGACCTCAAATCGGGGATATTCAACCAGTTGGATTGTCTAGGCCCAATATCCTGGCTTGTATGGTGCACATAGCTTGTTAAATGCAACAATCAGAAAGCGAGGTGAAGGAAACCCAGAGAAAAGACAGCTCACCTCCACAGTATACGTAGTGCAGAGCCTCCCGTCCATCTCCACTCCTTTTAACCAATGCGTTTATTTCTGTAATGTTTTTCCCCTTATGAAAATAGTACACAAACTATCGGCATTGTTCTTCCTCGTCATCCATGTTTATTTACTCTGAACTCACGTTTGATCTCCAGGGGTTGTGCAAGATTTCCCGTCTGACATCTGAATGATCTCAAGTGAAATCTGTTTGTGTGTGGTGTGTTGTGCTTGCTGTCTGACCGGACACCACACACTGTAAGAACAAACTTGTTTTATCTACAATTTTTGTATCATTGTGTAGTGTCTCTCAGGCTTTGAAAAGCAGCCGACTATTTTAAAATCATGCTGTGTGGACCAGTCTTGACATCAGTGACCTATTAAAGATGAACTGAAATGTTTTGAAGCTGACTTCGTTTAAAAATAGAAGCACTAAATATACTTATTATAAAAGACTAGAGCTGTCAGTTTTAACGTGCTATTAATGCGTTAACTTTGTTAGACCATAATGCCGACAATTTTTTTTGTCGCCGTTAATCGCGCGTCAAAACACACACACCGTTCCCTAATGTTTTTCCCCTCGTCGTGCTCTCCGGACTGTGTTTTTTTTAAACTGCTTTCCGTAGTTTCAAGAGAGCTAGAGAACTGTAGCAAAACAGACCCGCGCTCACTGTTGCCAAATACCGTTTATTTCATGCGACTTTGGGCTTCTTTTTTCTAAAAGCACTTCTAAATTTCATGAGTCACGGGTTGCGTTTTTTTTTTGGGCAGGTTTCTGAAAGTGAAATCGCTTATTTGTGCTCTAAAATAAGTGACGAAATAGGGGTTATTATGAGACCTTCCTGCACTAGACACCTTGAGGGTATCCAGCTGAAATATCCCTCCGCCATAGGAGCCGACGGTAGTAAAGGCAGACAAAGCAACTCTGCACGTATTTTCTGCAGTTTACGGTGCAATAACCGGTGATTTCTGCTGAAAGTAGATTACTTGGTGCTGATCACTATTTTGAGCAGACATTGGTTCTGAAGATGAGTTTTTGCACATTGAAAACATTGCAGAAACCCAACCCATAAACCATACTTTAATGCTTATTAATTTGTTGTCTCTGTATTTGACAAACTAAGGCTGAATCACGTTGCCAAACAAAGTACCTGGAGTTACTTAACAGCTGCTAAACAGTCTCTTTCAGCCGCTGGCAATATTTCAGTACTAAGCTCCTGGCCCAGTTGCAAGCATAGTGTAAGACTGGAATGACCTGGAAATTTAAAACCTTTTTCCAGGCTTAAACTCTATGAATATGGATATAAACAGCAAGCAAAAATATTCAAAGAAATTATTGTTGTTGGTGTGAAAGCTCAGAATTAGATGTGTGTGAGAGTGAAAAAAAATAACAAAACTAGTAATGAAATGTACAATTTTTATTAATTTGTATGTTTATGTGTAATACCATGTCTATCTTTGTTTAAAAAAATATATCGTCATGAAAACAGGTATTTATTTACACATTTGTTTACACATTGTGTAAACATCAGGGGGTCATGATTAGTCATTTAGCCATTATAGTCCAGAGTTTTAACATTTGGCACTAGGATGTTTTCATTCCAATTCTGAAAAGTGCTTGAAAAATAAAATAAAAATATTTTTTGTACAGGCATGTATTTTATTAGTGTCATTTATTGCAAAATTGCATATTAAAATGCCCAAACAGGCTATTACACTTTCAGAAATAAAAGGATAAAATATGCGATTAATTTGCGATTAATCTCGAGTTAACTATTGACATTATGCGATTAATCGCGATTAAAATTTGTAATCGTTTAACAGCCCTATAAAAGACAAATTAAAAGACAAGTATACAAACTAGATCATAATTATAACATACTAATAAAACTTTGATTTTTGCTTTTTCTGTGTCATACAGGTATGAATATAACTGAATATGCATTGCAGTGTTTCCCCCAGGAATTTGCTTAGGCGATGCGTTGAGTTGTCGGACCTGTGGAGCTTTGCGTGGAGCGGAGCACCTGTGTTTTTTCCTGCCATTCACTATATGCATGTGGGAAAGCAACAACAAAAAAACGCCTGTTACCGTCAAATAAACAGCATATCGAGAGCGCTGCGGGAAACCCTGCATTGAAGAAAGAAAGAAAGTGCTTTATTTGAAATTATACATAAAAGGTACAACAAAATCACATAGATCAGATGGAGGGTTAGCCTGAGATGCTGTGACTGAGCGCGCCGCCAACTAGTGGCTGACTTGACCAGCATGTCTTTAGTGGTAGGGGAAACTGAAGCGCCCAGAGGAAACCTACGCAGACATGGGGAGAACATGCAAACAAGAAGAGCGACAAGGTTCAGGAATGCAGACATAGCCGGTTAGCAGACAGACTTCACACAGACTGTTTCAAGACAGTGAAGACACACTTTTTTATATATAAATAATTTTGGGGGGATTTTTGTGGCACTAGTGGCCCTTTTATCTTTGCAAGCTCCACATGCAGCTAATAGAAACTGGGCCATCCAACCGTTAGCCGGAAAGACCAGGAAGCAAAACGGGGGAAAATTCCCTAAACTTTATGACAAAAGTTTGAGATTGTATCGCAGTGGAAATGGAGCTTTTTAACAACTATCAACTCCCCCAGCTGATCCCTGGACCTGAGTGTTCTTTGCACTCACACCCTTCTTTTCCTTGCTGATCTTTTTCTCCTAACTAGTAGGGCTAGTGCTAGCGCTAGCTCCATAGCAAGGGACAGATAAATATTTGCTGCTGACAATAAAACAAATCACCCGCCAGCCCAGGCATCCTGAATCCAGCCCAGCACTGCACTGCACTCCACGGCAAATGCAGCTTAAACTGTGTCCTGTGTGAAAGGCGCATAAGGGCTACGTACATTGGCTGTGCACGCTAACCCTGCTCCACTGGTTCACCCGGAGCCACACTTTTAGGTGATAAATATACAATAAAACTCACCATTCGGTTACTGAGCGCATCACCTTCTAAGCCATGGGTTCCCAAACTCCCAAAGGGAGGGAGGAAGGGAGGGGGGGAATAAAAGAAAATTATTGTCCACTGAGAAGTACATTTCCACAAAACAAATCTTTGAGATTAATTTCTCATATTTGTGAGAGAGAACTTCTTTTGATAAACCAAGCAGTCGGTTCAGGTTCACACTAGTGTGGTTGAACACCTACTACTCCCATAAAATCTTCTGGCATTTATTTGTATCCAAAGAAGGCTTCTTCCTCCGTGGCTACAAATAAACAACTGGGACGTAACAGCGTTCTTGGTTCTCCAACATTTTGTTGTTGCTGGTCATGGCTCACTACACGTCAGGCAACTCTGCCCACCATAATAAGCCCACTTTGGTAATTATTGGCAAAATACTAAAAGCCAGTTATTCAAGTTTTAGGTTAGAGATATCGGTCCCTTGAATGTTTTGTGAAAAGGCCTCATTAAACCAAGAATTAAAAAAAGGCAATCAAGAATCTTATGTGTTACCATAATGACATTTTGGTGAGACACCGGCGCAGAAGGCACATAGATAAGTTTATTTCAAGCATGTAGAGAACAGAGCAAAAACCAAAATTAATCAAACAAAATTAAAATGGTACTATTGTAATTTACATGTATGAAAGTGAGTGAGAGGAAGTAAAATTTATTTGATCCCACCACTTCTCCAAAACTTCATAGTCTATTCTGTTATTAAATCACCTTACTGCTGTCACCCCAGGTTGTTTTCTGAATAATGTGGTATTTCTATTGTAGACTTCTGTAGTAATAAAAAGAGTCTTGAAACCGAAACTATATTTTACCATATTTAATCTAATAGGCAAAGGGATGTTTACAGCTTCAGTACTGGGCTCTCATACACAACACAATGGGCAGATTTCCGGACGTCAGAGAGAGCCCCATTCACTCCTCACACAGACAATAAGTAGGACCAATTGTGTACACCCATTCAGGGGTGTGCCCAGTCAGTGTACTTGTTCGTCACATTGGTGAAGAGGATCATGCTATAATGTAGACGTGCCCTAGCTGACACATTTTCCCCTAATCAATCTGTCCAATCTTAAGTATGTCAGACTCTGTGCTTCCAGAGTCTGTCTATCTGTAATTTCCATGGTAATCGATTTTGCAGTCCAGTCTCTGTAATCTCATAATCCGCTCATCCGTCCGTTTTCTTCCGTTTATCCGGGGTCGGGTCGCGGGGGTAGCAGCTTCAGTAGGGAGGCCCAGACGTCCCTCTCCCCAGCCACTTGGGCCAGCTCCTCTGGGGGAATCCCAAGGCGTTCCCAGGCCAGCCGGGAGACATCGTCCCTCCAGCGTGTCCTGGGTCTTCCCCTAAGCCTCCTCCTGGTGGGACGTGCCCGGAACACCTCACCAGGGAGGCAACCTAACCAGATGCCCGAGCCTCCTTAACTGGCTCCTCTACTCTGAGTCCTCCCCGGATGACTGAGCTCCTCACCCTATCTCTAAGGGAGAGCCCAGACACACTACGGAGAAAACTCATTTCAGCCGCTTGTATCCGGGATCTCGTTCTTTCGGTCACGACCCAAAATTTGTGACCATAGATGAGGGTAGGAACGTAGATCGACCGGTAAATTGAGAGCTTCACCTTATGGCTCAGCTCTCTCTTCACCACAACCGCTTCACAGCAGACGCCGCACCAATCCGCCTGTCGATCTCCCGCTCCAACTTCCCCTCATTCGTGAACAAGACCCCAAGATACTTGAACTCCTCCACTAGGGGCAGCACATACTCCCCAACCCAGAGAAGGCACATTACCCTTTTCCGGTTCAAAACCATGGTCTCGGATTTGGAGGCACTGATTTCCATCCCGGCCGCTTCGCACTCGGCTGCGAACCACTCTAGTGAGAGCTGTAGATCACGCCCTGATGAAGCCAATAGGACCACATCATCCGCAAATAGCAAAGTCGCAATCCTAAGGCCACCAAAACGGATCCCCTCAACACCTTGGCTGCGCCTAGAAATTCTGTCCATAAAAGTTATGAACAGAATCGGTGACCAAGGGCAACCTTGGCGGAGTCCAACTCTCACCGGAAACGAGTCCGACTTACTGCCGTCAATACGGACCAGACTCTGACACCGGTCGTACAGAGACCTGACAGCCCTTATTAAAGGGCCCGGTACTCCATACTCCCGGAGTACCTTCCACAGGATCCCTCGCGGGACTCCAGATCCACAAAGCACATGTAGACTGGTTGGGCAAACTCCCATGCCCCCTCCAGAATCCTGCTGAGGGTGTAGAGCTGGTCCAGTGTTCCACGGCCAGGATGAAAACCACACTGCTCTTCCTGAATCCGAGATTCAACTATCCAACGGACCCTCCTTTCCAAAACCCCTGAATAGACCTTACCAGGGAGGCTTAAGAGTATGATTCCTCTATAGTTGGAACACACCCTCCGGTCCCCCTTTTTAAATAGGGGGACCACCACCCCAGTCTGCCAATCCAGGGGAACTGCCCCCGATGTCCACGCAATGCTGCAGAGCCGCGTTAACAGCACAGCCCCACAACATCCAGAGCCTTAAGGTACTAAGGGCGAATCTCATCCACCCCCGGATCCTTGCCACTGAGGAGCTTTTTAACAACCTCGGCAACCTCAGCACCAGAGATGGGAGAACCCGACAGGCAGAGCCTGAGAAGTCCTCAGGCTCTGCTTCCGCAATGGAAGACGTGACGCATTCCTCCCAACCACGCCCATCCAGGTCCCACTGTCATTGCCCACGTGAGCGTTGAAGTCCCCCAGCAAAACGAGGGAGTCCCCAGGAGGGGCACTCTCCAGTACCCCTTCCAAGGACTCCAAAAAGGGTGGGTAATCTGAACTGCTGTTTGGCGAATAAGCACAAACAACAGTCAGAACCCGTCCCCCCACACGAATGCGGAGGGAGGCCACCCTCTCGTTCACCGGGGAAAACCTCAACGTGCAGGCACCGAGATGGGGGCAACAAGTATGCCAACCCCAGCTCGGCGCCTCTCACCATGGGCAACTCCAGAGTGGAAGAATGTCCAGACATTCCACGTCCCAAGAGCCAGCTTCTGCAGCCGAGGATCGGAACGCCAAGGTCCCCGCCCTCTACTGCCACCCGTTGCACAATGCACCCGACCCCTTTGGCCCCTCCGACAGGTGGTGAGCCCATCGGAAGGGGGACCCATGTCACCTCTTCGGGCTGAGCCCGGCCGGGCTCCATGGGCAAAGCCCGGCCACCAGACGCTCGCCAACGTGCCCCACCTCCAGGCCTGGCTCCAGAGTGGGGCCCCGGTGACCCGCGTCCGGGCGAGGGAACACGAGGTCCAATAATCGTACTCATCATAAGGGGAGTTTTGGGCTGCGCTTTGTCTGGTCCCTCACCTAGGACCTGTCTGCCTTGGGTGACCCTACTAGGGGCTTAAAGCCCCTGACAGCATAGCTCCTAGGATCATTGGGACCAGCCCAGGGAGGGGGTTTTGTAAAGCCAGTGACGTTTTGTAAAGCTGGGCATCTTTTTTTAATCACAGCAAGGAAACATTCAGGGTAAATGAAAAAGGAGCGACGTGGCGATTGTACTGAGCAAAGACGGTCAAAAGTAGGGCAAGTTAACAGAAAACTGAGGCAGAGTTATGACGCTAATTTTAAAGGAAAAGTCTGGTCAAATTCAGAATTCAAACTGCTGAAGGTACTTTAAATATAAAGTTATTACACACTTTTTAATAAAAGATAAGTTGTTGTTTTTATTTTTTATTGCATTTTCAGTGTTTAAACAAACAGTGTCTATTCAATTCAATAGACACGGGTCACTATACAGCACTTGGCGCGTATCAATACAACTTGAGAGGGTTGAATGTGTCATGTGCCCTGTAGTGTCACTTTACGGCAGTCTGAGCTCCCCTTAAACATGAATGCTAACCTTACATGCTTCTAATTTTGTCATCCTTGAGTCAAAAATGATCATGGCCATAGTTATTATTACAAAATACAGTATAAATAGTACACAAACCTGAGTGTCAGCTCTTCTCTGCTGAGGTTTCTGCAGTCTTTCATAATCAGATGATGTTCTGCTCCGTCTTCCTTTCCCACAGCCCCTGGAACTCCCTCTGGCTATGCTTTGTTCTCTCCCTGTTTCAATGGGAGACTCTGAGGATTATCTAGAGGGGTGAATATGGCGTTGTTTTTACAAGTAACTCGATGACTTCTCAATCTGCAGGTCCAGAGTGATCTGCTATCAGAATCCAAAATTAGCGTTGTACACGCGTATCATGCTTCTGGTGTATATGTATTGACTGATTAAAATGAAAAGCTAACCTAAGCATAGGACACGCATATGCTGCTGTGCTGTACTTATGCACCTTGTCCGGTGTGTTTCCTCCTTAACCGCTCTCTCCTGAGAGGGAGAGCTATCCGTCTCTGCCGGGAGGAAAGAGTAGTTGGACTACACTGCCCTGTTTCTAACATGAGGCCAAAATGAACAGAACTCTTTTATTTAATTAAGTTACTTGGGCTATTGTTCCTAGCATGTAGACCTGGCACGGCCTGCCTTACATGAATGCACTTCTAGTTTGGACACCAGTCAGGCAGTCTTCTAGACTGCTCAGGGGGCAATCGGGTAGTGACACAGTGTACCATAATGCATAATACCGAAGACCCGCCTTCCCTGAGCACAGAGGCAGGGGTCAGGGGACCCGTAACCCCGGACTCCCAAAGGGGCCCCCAAAGCAGTGCGCCCGAGAGGACCATCACAAGAAATCTGCAACCCCCCCCCCGAGGAAAGAGGAGAGACGACCCCGAGGAAATCCCCCAGCCACCGCAATGCCGACGCCCCCAAGAGCCGCGGGGACGAGCCCGCGGGCTCCGCCGGCAGCCAGCCGCGCTGAAGTGGTCCTGGCCATGGGCCCCGGGGGCCAGCGCCCACCCGGGAACCCGCCCCAAACCCAAGGACCGTCAATGCGCCAGAGGGCCAAGGCGCCCGCCAGCGCAGTGGAGGAGGGCAGGACGTGGGGGGGATGGGCTCCGCACCTAGCGGAGACTTGAGATGTTCTTGGGAGAGGGAGCGGACCACACCCATACCTGGGGGAAGAAAAAAAAAGACGCTGTACACACATTCCCACATAGCATTCACATCCAAAAATCCCAAGTGGGGGGGGGGGGGGGTCACCACAATTCAACAATACGACTGCCTGTGCCCGACCCCCGGCCCCACCCCCGGACCAGACGCCCCCCCCCCCCCCCCCCCCGGATCAAGCCCCCCAAAGAGGGGGGGCCAACACGACCCGTACGTGCCACCCGACCAGAACCCCCCCTCCCACCCCGACCTTACCCTAGCCACCCCTGCTCCCCATCCCTTCCTGGGGAGAGTAGAGGCGTCAGCCCCAGACCTGGCAAGCCGCTGGCTACCCGCAGCAGCCCCCCGCCAAGACCCCGGACCCAGTGGCCCGCACCTCCTCCAGGCCCCAGACTCCGTGCCGCGATCGGAGATCGGGTGTGTGTAAAAGACCCCCGATCCTCCCTACGCCCACTCAGATGTTGTGTTGTTGCATGTTGTTCTCAAGTGCGTTTAAAAACTGGGAGCGCTGAAGGGGGTGCACGGCACAGCCCACCCCCCCTCCGGAAGGAAGCTGGTGCCCACACCCCCCTCCAAGCAACTACCCAGAACCCTCAATGTCTAAATGCGAGAGGGGGTGAAGGGAGCCGCCCGAGGCGAGGCTCACACAACATAAGCCCGCCCCCAGATGTCTTCCCCCCACCCCCTCCATATCGTGGCCTACATGAATCAATAACCATAAGCGTGACGGACGCGGGTCAGTAACCCACGTCCGCCACCCGTAGGCCTCCCAAGCTCCTCCCAGATGGGGGCAACAGACCCCTGAGTCAGACCCACCAAGCGCCCCACTCCAAGTGCCCCCAGAGCCCCAGGAACCCCTCCACCCAGCCACTGCGCCCTGCAGGAAGCAACCCACCGCCCCCCATTCCACTAAGTGATAGTGCTAATCAAAGGAGCCCAAAGAGATCGATCAGATGTGGATGCAGATGCTGTCTCAAGATTAATATGATCCAACAAAAGATCTCTATACTGATTGATACTGAGATTCTCCTTACTTTTCCAATTCATGAGGATAGTTTTCTTTGCGATACATAGTGCAGTGAAAACCATGTAAACTATTTTATTCCCCAGAGGGCTTTCCTCAACATTACCAAGCAAGCAAACTGATGGGGAAGGTGTAATTTTACAGCTCAAGCACTTTAATAAGTCCTTACATATCTGTGTCCAGAATCTCTGGACTGGTGTGCATAACCATAACGCATGAATATAATTATCAGGATGATTGCCTATGCAGTGTGGACAGATATTTGATTGTGTCAAACCCATCTTGAATAATCTTTGTCCTGTGTAGTGTACTCTGTGAAGGATTTTGTATTGTATTAGTTGTAAGTTGGTGTTTCTAGTCAATTTGAAAGTTCTTAGACATATCTGAGCCCAGAAGTTTTGCTCAAAGCTGACTGATAGATCCTCTTCCCATTTCTTAATAGGAAGAGATATTGAATCATCTATTTTAGTCAGTGTCCTGTATGATTTAGACAGTAGTTTGGGGGGGTTTAAATCTAGGAACTCTAATATATTACTTGGAATTTGTAAACCACCTTTAATATGCTTAATTTTTTTTCTAATTATAGATTTAAGTTGTTCATATTCCAAAAATTTATTTTTACTAATGCCATATTGCATATTTAGTTTGGAAAAATTGATGAACTCGGTTCCATCAAGTAAATGTTCCAGATATTCAATACCTTTATTCTTCCAGTATGTAAAGTTTATCATATTATTATTTTGTAGGATGTCAGGGTTGTTCCAGATGGGTGTACGACTGCATGGGATAAGTGTTGACTTTGTCATTTTAAGAAACTCCCACCATGCTGTCAGAGTAGAGCTGATATTTATATTTTTAAAGCATGTATGCCGTTTTATATTTGAGCTAATAAACGGCAAATCTGAAATCATGATATTATTGCATATTTTCTGTTCTATATCTATCCAGGGCTCGTCTAAAGGATTATGCTGTATCCATTTAGTGATATATTGTAGTCTATTTGCCAAGTAGTACTTATGGAAGTTAGGCAGATCTAGTCCACCTCTGTCTTTAGTTTTCTGTAGCGTCTTTAAGCTGATACGGGGTGGTTTATCTTTCCAAAGAAATTTAGAGATTGAAGAGTCTAGAGATTTAAACCAGTCAGATGATGGTTTATTGGGGATCATTGAAAATAAGTAATTAATTCTAGGTAAGACCATCATTTTCATCGAAGCTACCCTACCCATGAGTGAAATTGGAAGCGATTTCCATCTATCCTGGTCATCTTCTATCTTTTTTAAAAGTGGGATGTGATTAGATTTTACTAAATCCGCAAGTTTAGACGACACAGTGATACCCAAATATGTAATATTTCCTGATGACAAATGTAAATTTAGGGGGTTTTGGAAAGAGCAATTAATTGGCAGTACCGTAGATTTAGACCAGTTTATAGAGTAATCAGAAACCTTTGAGAAGGATTCTAGTAATCTAATTACTTGAGAGAGGGAAGAGTTTGAGTGCTGAAGATAGAGTAATACATCATCAGCATAAAGACTAATCTTATGCTCTATATTCATGCATTTTATACCTTTAATAACCTTTGTTTGTCTAATTGTTGCTGCTAGAGGTTCAATAAAAATGGCAAAAAGTGAGGGGGAAAGTGGGCATCCTTGCCTAGTGCCCCTCTGGAGACAAAAGCTGGAAGATGTTTGATTATTTGTCCTGACACAGGCTTTACAAACCTTACTAACCGTGGAATCAGGACTTTATTCACCCCGACCTGCAACGGACAACAGAGGCTCCACTCTATCCACTTGGAGAACCAGGAAACTAGGTCAAAGAAGAAGAAGACGGTGAGGCTGTCGGGCAGGCCTGCTGATTTGGCTACAAGCTAATCCATACAGACCAACACTTCTGAACCTCACTCTGGCCAACGTAAGATCCCTCGCCAACAAACTTGACGAGACCTGTTTAAGAATCGCTGCGTGTAAGATGGACAGCTGTGTAGCGATTTTCACAGAATCGTGGTAAGACGGCAGCATCCCCAACAAAGTGGTAAGATTGAAGAAGCGCACGCTGTTCAGGGCCGATCGAACAACGGATGCTAATAAAAGTAAAGGAGGAGGTCTGGCAATTTACATCCACAACACCTGGTGCACTTCGGCAAAAGTAGTTGGAACCTTCTACTCACCTGTCCTGGAATACCTTGCAGAAATGCAGATCATTTAAACTGGCTAGAAAGCTCAGTTCTGTAATAATCATTGCAGTTTATGTGTAGCCAAGAGCTAACGCTAAGATAGCTCTTGAAGAACTTTACCGCTTTGTCACTGGCCAAATTAACAGTAATCCAGAAGTGGCTATGATAATTGGTGGGTACTTTAACCATGCTCATTTAAAGGTTGTGCTCCCCAAGTTCTATAGATTTATTAAGTTACCGACCAGAGACAATAATACATTAGATCAAGTTTACTGTAACATACCAGGAGCATACATAGCCACTGCATGTCCTCACTTTGCCTCATCAGATCACATGTCTGTGGACCCGATTCCTGCCTACAAGCCACTGATCTGCATAACCAAACCGGCGATAAAAACCATTCAGGTTTGGACAGAAGAGGCCTGCTCAGCTCTACAGGACTGTTTTGGAGAAACTGACTGGCATGTATTTAAACATGGTGCTGACTTAGAAATCTACACATCATGTGTGCTTTCCTATATCCATTTTTGCACTGATGCTGCCCCTACCCACAAAGACAGAATGTTTCCTAACCAGAAACCATTCAATTTTTCAATTCAATTTTATTTATATAGCGCCAATTCATGAAACATGTCATCTCGAGGCACTTTACAAATTCAAATCAATCATATTATACAGATTGGTCAAAAAAATCCTATATAAGGGAACCAGTTGATTGCATCAAAGTCCCGACAAGCAGCATTCACTCCTGGAGAAGCGTAGAGCTACAGGGAGAGTCGTCTGCATTGTCCATGGCTTTGCAGCAATCCCTCATACTGAGCAAGCATGAAGCGACAGTGGAAAGAAAAACTCCCCATTAACGGGAAGGAAAACCTCCAGCAGAACCGGGCTCAGTATGAACGGTCATCTGCCTCGACCGACTGGGGGTTACAGAAGACAGAGCAGAGACACAACAAGAGAGACAAAAAAGCACAGAAGCACACATTGATTCCAGTAATCTGTTCTACATTAGATGGTAATAGCCGGTGATATGTCTTCTCTGGATGATGTCACAGTCAACAGAACGTCAGACCAGGTGTACCTACTATGAACCTACCAGGTGTACCTACTATGAAAAAAAAGAACAAAAAGTTAAAAGCTGAAATGAGCTTTTAATGGAAGGTTATGCCAAATTTGAGTTATTAATTAAAACAACAGGTAAGGCAAGGCAAATTTATTTGTATAGCACAATTCAGTACAAAGACAATGCAAAGTGCTTTACATGATTAGAATATAGCAAAATAAAACAGAATAAAAGCAAGTAGGAATAAAATGTAGATAGAAAAAAGAACAAAAACGTGGTGATTCAGTTAACTAGAACAGTTGAAGGCAATCTTAAACAAATGTGTTTTTAATCTTGATTTAAAGGAACTCAGGCTTTCCGCACCTTTACAATTTTCTGGAAGTTTGTTCCAGATAAGTGGAGCATAGGAACTAAATGCTGCTCCTCCTTGTTTAGTTCTGGTTCTAGGTATGCAGAGTAGGCTGGAGCCAGAAGACCTGAGTGGTCTGGATGGTTGATACACTGATAACAAGTCTGTGATGTATGTAGGTGCTAAGCCATTAAGGGATTTATAGACTAACAGAAGTATTTTAAAGTCTATTCTCTGAGATACAGGTAGCCAGTGTAAGGACTTTAGAACTGGGGTGATGTGCTCTACTTTCTTAGTCTTAGTGAGGACGCGGGCAGCAGTGTTCCAGATTAGCTGCAGCTGTCTGGTCCACTTTTTAGGCAGACCTGTGAAAACACTGTTGCAGTAATCTATTCGACTAAAAATAAACGCATGGATTAGTTTTTCCAGATCCTGCTGAGACATCAGTCCTTTAATCCTAGAAATGTTCTTTAGGTGATAGAAAGCCGACCTTGTTACTTTCTTTAGGTGCTTTTGGAGGTTCAGGTCTGAGTCCATCATTACACCCAGATTTCGGGCCTGATTAGTGGTTTTTAGTTGAAGTGACTGAAGCTGTGTGCTAACTTTTGATCTCTCCTCTATTGGTCCAAAAATTATTACTTCTGTTTTGTTTTTTTTCAACTGAAGAAAATTTTGGCACATCCAGGCATTGATTTCTTCTAGGCATTTACTCAGTGCTTGAACTGGTTTATAGTCACCTGGTGACATGGTGATGTAGAGCTGTGTGTCGTCTGCATAGTTATGGTAGCTGATGTTGTTGTTTTTTATTATCTGAGCTAGAGGGAGCATGTAGATATTGAAAAGGAGGGGACCCAGGATGGACCCTTGGGGAACCCCACATGTGATTTTTGTCATCTCTGATGTAAAGTTACCTAATGATACAAAAAAAGTCCCTGTCCTTTAAGTAGGATTTAAACCAGTGGAGAGCTGTACCAGAGAGGCCGACCCAGTTCTCCATGCGCTCTAACAGAATGGAGTGATCAACAGTATCAAATGCTGCACTGAGGTCCAATAGAACCAGCACGGTGGTTCTACCACAGTCTGTATTTATATGGATGTCATTAAACACCTCAAAAGTCTGGCTTCCGTGCTCACCACAGTATAGAGACCACCCTTATCAAGGTAACACCTCAAAGTCTGCTAAAGCCAGGAGAGAGGGCTGGCAAAAAGTAGCAGACAAATTACGTGCATAAGTGCTGTCCATGGTAGATGTTTCTATCACTTTCTACAGTATGTATTTTTGCTTTTTAATAATTTCATATTTATTTTGTTCTTTAATGTCAGAGCCTCCACGGGACCCACTAGAATATGGGGCCAAATAAAAGTGAAGTACAAGAATATTCTACAGAATGGTAGCCTTTAATTATTATACTTTATTTTAAAAAGCCACTTGTTATGGCAACAGATCCAATATCGGTGTCATTCCTTAGACACTGGAAGTAAAGGACGCGTGCAAACCGGGAATTTAAACTAAAAATTATTTATCTCTAAAAAAATGAAGGTTTTCCTTTTCCAAGTCATACACAGTTTACACGGTCAAAAACTGTATTGCTCCATGTCTAGATAATCCATCCATAGTTTTTTCTAATACAATATACGGCTCGACAAGGAAGCAAGCCTTTCAAAGAAAAACTAAACTTCACAATAGAATGGCCTGAACAAATCATCTTACTGAATATGATAAAAATAAAAAGCAAACCATTTTACAAATAACTTCAATATTTTCTATTTATGGCTATATCACCACTTTTTCCTCTTTAAAAGCCACTGTTACATGATGTGTTTATTTATAACAGCCACCAAGAAAAATCTCTCTACAATTACACTGTCGCGCTACGCTAAAGGATCCTGTCTATTGCGCAATACGCGATTAATTCGAAAAGCTCTGAAATTATTCTTACACCTTCCGCAACAGGTTGCTGTCGTAAAAATGGACGACATGGATATGACAGACTTCCCTATCTCCTCCGCTTATAAACCTGCGATCTAATCCTGTTTACATGAAATAAGCCTGCTCTTGAGCAAACATTAAATAGGGTTGTTATTGAGCCAAGTTAATAACAATGCTAACAACTCCTCGTTACAGAGGAGTGGACCAGTTTCGGTCCAATCTGCTGGCTTAATGGCTTTAATGGCCTCCCATTACTAAGGGGTGGACTTGTTTCTGTTGAATTTGCATGTTATCTAAGCCATTACAAGGCCTTTATTTGGCAGTAGTATAAAGCGTGTTACTCCACATTACTCCAGACTTTTTGAATTGAGAAAGCTTCCTGGAGAGAAAGCGAAACGTCTTCAACTACGGAAAACAAGTCCAGTTGTTTTGTTTTTTACTTTTTTTGGAACTTCCAGGAAGAAGCATCACGCTTGGTCTGTGCACAATCGGCCCAGAAGTGTCCATGGGGGAGGCTGTGTTATCATAATATCGTTGATCAGCACGGATTATACCAGAAATCAAACTGGACCGTCCCCCTCGTAGTGTTTTGCTGCAGCACAGCAACATCCTTACTCCTCAATCTCTTCTCCAATATCCCTCAGGTGCTTCCTGATTTCTCTGAGGTCCTGCTCTGTGGATGATGTGCCCTTTCTACAGTGTGATTTGTGCCAAGATCTGCTTACCTTGGTTTCAGCATCATCAAGCCAGACTTTCAAACTGTAAGTGGTTGGGCTTACGACCTTAAAAGGTCCAATCCACCTGGGGTCTTTCCAAGTTCTGTGGAACACCTTCCTGTATATCCACTCACCAGGGGCAATCTGCTCCAGAGTCTCTCCTTTTGGTTCTCCGGTCAGGGCTTCCTGTGTGTTGTGAGATTAAAACTTCACAGCAGACTGCAACTGTTGAACATAATGTGTTTGCTCCTCTTTTTGTGAATCCAGACTGGGCTTACAGCCCTGCTGGAGAGAGGAAGTGAAAGGACAGGGCATTGTCCTTCCTGTCAAAGGTTCATGGGGAGACAATCCCATGCGATCAGTGGGTGATCATCTAATTGAGAACATCACCAAGGGCAGCACAGCCAGCATTGTCATTCTAGTATCAGCACAAACTTTAGCCAGCTGCTCTTTGATTGTGCGATTTGTCCTCTCGACAAGCCCTTGAGAGGCTGGATGATACCTCTGCTGACCCAAACCTCTGTTTGATCCCAAAGTACTCCTCCACTTGTTTTAAGGAGTCTGACGTGAAATGTTATCTGCAACGACAGCGTTGCAGATAACAGCATAGGAGGCCACAATACCCCCTGATGGGGTTGCGTGGCTGTGTCTGTGACCATCCGTAAAATCGTCAATGACACCTGAAATGGGTGCTGTCAAAACGGAAGGGAAGACGTTCATTTCATCCCTTACCAATGCTTCGCAGACGTGGGGTAAATGGTCCGATGTGGGGGCCACCATGTTAGCTTCGGTCCCTAAGTAGAAAACATTAGGCTGGAGCAAGATGTCCTGGAGTTTGCCTGTACGCTGCCTTCCTAGCATGAATCTGCTGCTTGAAATATAACTGACTACATCGTGGTTAGTGTGAACCCTGACATCTTGGCCACGAGTGACATGAGCTGTTCCCTTTAATGCTTTAGCGATTGCACACAGAGCCCTGGTGCACGTCGGATGTCCCTTTTCCACTGGTTCCAACTTAGTACTATAGTAACATAACACTCTCCTGCCCATAGCACCAGGTTGCCACAAAACCGATAAAACAAAACCATTTTCCTCCTTCACATCTAGCTCAAACATCTCTGTTAGATCAGGGGATGCTAATTCTGCAGCCTCATTCAGGTGTTGTTTTAGAAGAATAAATGCCTGCTCTCTGCCTCATTTGTCCAAATTAATGGTGCTTTCAGATGACCGTGCCCTGCCTCTGTGAGAAGTTTGCGCATGGGAGCTACAAGTGTAGTGTAGTCAGGAACATAATTCTTGCTGTAGTTTGCCATGCCTAATGTTGTGCAATTATACACTGTTAAAAGTTATTTAATGTTTCATAAATAACTCTCTGTCTGTTAAGTATTGTCTGGTGATGATCAGCTCTTAAGCTGATATCAAGACAACGGTTGAAAGGGATGAATTCGAGCACTAGCGATCTTTTAACAGCAAAACCTGCACACACATAGAATAAGAGGAGTGACAACTTCTTTTCAAGTTCAAGAATTTAATAACAGAAATAAAATGAACATCCAGAGAACATCACTATGTAATGCTGTTTACCTGAATTAACACAATATTTCGATTAAGAAATCCTCTCTACTAGACTAGTGAAACTTAACTAAACTACCAACCAAAATGAAGATAAAAAGAAGCTAAGCTAAGGAACTATTTACATGCAGAACAAACAAAAAGACAAAACAAAAGTGGTTGATCATAATCAGAATATTTCAGTGAATCCTGGTTCACTGCAGATCTGATTAACAAAAACATGGAATGGAGTTAAAACATTTGCCATGTATTTCAATCCATTCACAATGCAAAGCCCAAGTTGAACAAAACATTATTTGTTAAAATAATGTTCTGAGGACCGGTTTGTCCTGTAAAATTATTTAAACCCTTACGACCGAGTTTGTTAATGCGATTCTCCCTCCGGGCGCATGGGGTCGCTGTGGCAACTCGGTGGCTAAGAGGTTACAACATAAAGTTGCCGAAATTGCCTTGAAAACCGGCATTAATATACCATATTGATGCAGGAATAAGGCTTATAACACCATCGGAGGATGGCGGGGCAGAACAGTTACGCTTTATGCTTTAAAACAAACTCTTTGAAATGTCCGAGACCGGATGTTAGCAAGGCTAATAGCATGTTTGGCTAGCGCGAGCTACCGGTTAGCCCTTTTGTTCTAAACACCACGGTTTACAAACATTTCCCAATAAACCTTTTACTTCACCCTCAGCCCGCTGCCCAAACCTCTGTTCTTTGTTTCGTGTCAGTTCGGTCCAGTTTTGGCCATTCACGGGGAAGCGTTGAAGGAGGGAAGTTGTTGGCTAGCGCTAGCGGGCTAGCGCTCGGTTCTTGGAAGGCTAGCGTTAGCCTTGCAGCAGCATGTAGCTAACGGCGTGGTTGGGTCGGAGGCCTGGTGTGAGCACGTTCTCTTAACCGGCTGCAGTTCGATGAGCAGGGGTTTTCCTCAGCATCCAGCCTTCAGCTCCATTGGTGTTCACTTCCCTGTACAGGCTGAGGAAAAATACACAGAGCTGTTTCAGATGCAGGATTTTTTCCCTGCATCTGATTGTGAAGTTAGGACTGCAACTTAGCTCTGTATATGCCCGGACATGTTGTGTGTCCGGATTCAGTCAGGTCCTCTGCTGAAGCAGGCAGTCGAATCTAGCAGACCCTGGATCAAGTGTTGTTGGCCCAGGCAATCTTTCAGATGTTCCAGCAGATGAGGCCATATGGCCCCATGGTTCAGGCCCTCTCCCTTGTCCTGGAGAGGTGGTCTGTAGAAGAGTGCTGAAGAGAAGAGCTCTTTGTCTGTGCTGTGTCTTATCTGTTAGAAGGGCTCACAGCTGACCTCCTGCTGGGAGAAAGGGCCGTCCAAGCCTTGAGAGTCTCGTGTTACGGGCAGAGTGGAATTCCTTTGTGAATCATCCACTGTTCAGGATTCAATCTGTGTTATTATCATCATGGCATGTTATGGCACAACACTAAAAAGGACATAATTTCACGTACCGTGTGCGGCTTTGGGTGGACAAGGATGCTCTGTTTGTGACTGTGATTCCCACACCTGCTGCTGTGATAATTCTCCCAAGAAAGACGACCCCGGCACGACAACACTGCAGCTTTTCTCTGGAGACCTTGAACCCTTTAGAGTTTAACCAGGTCAAAAAATCTGCACTTAGTTGACTGACCTCTTGTTCCGTGGGGCCTGCCAAAAGGATGTCATCCACGTATTGCAGGATGCTGCACCTAT
Organism: Fundulus heteroclitus; assembly: GCF_011125445.2. Lineage (NCBI taxonomy): Eukaryota > Metazoa > Chordata > Actinopteri > Cyprinodontiformes > Fundulidae > Fundulus > Fundulus heteroclitus. The sequence continues at coordinate 22,540 of NW_023396600.1, forward strand.
CCAACAAAGGATGATGAAAACCCTGCATCAGCCTCTGCAACACATAATTAAAAAGTGAGGGGCTGTCCGTCAAACCCTGCGGTAACCTGGTGTAAGTGTACTGCTGACCCTCAAAGGTAAAAGCAAACAGCTTCTGGCAGTCTGGATGAATCGGAACACAGAAAAAAGCATTAGAGAGATCCATCACAGTGAACCATTTGAAGTCCCGCTCAAGGTTTGAAAGCATTGTGTAGGGGTTGGGCGTGTCATAATGAGTTGATTTTAGCTCAGAGTTTATCTTTCTCAGGTCATGCACCAAGCGATAGGTTTGTTTACCATGTTTTGCAACAGGTGTGATCAGGGTGTTTTAGGGAGAGTCACGGGAACCAAGACACCAGACGACAACAAACCGGAGATAGTACCTCTGATAGCGTCAACCTTCTCAGGTGAGAGTGGGTACTGCGGCTGGTTCACAACATCAGCCGTGGTCACCTGTAAATGGATGGGTGAAACATCAGAGCACTGCCCAACATCAAATGGTCCCTTGGACCAAACAGTGTATGGAACAGATTTCAGAAGCTGCAATGCTATCTCTGAATCTGTGTTTTCCCTTACGTGACTTGTGCTCCTTTTCACTCTCTCCAAATTAACACATACCTTACCCTCATAAATTAGTTTGTAGGTGTTGCATTTGGGGCCGTATTCCATAAGAGGTGTGCCCTGCACCTGTTGCCAATCTGTTGCTTCAACTGCTTTTTTGACAATGGGACCCAAGTTTTTTGCCTGTTCACAATTTGCAACCTTTAAGGTGAAGTGGGGATGCATGTCTGGATACAGCATCTGCAACTCCTCGGGTAATTCAGCTGCAGCGGCGACCCCTTGTGGCCCTATGAAAATGTTGCACCAACTCACCCACAGCAAAGGTTCATCAGAGTTGTACTTTTCCCGCAGAAATGTCATCATCATTTCCCATGCATCCTGATATCCATCAATGTCAAACACCTGTTCCGGGGATCTCAGATAGTTCAGCGTAATATGAAGGGGATCTGCTGGGGGAGAGTAGGGGCAGAGAGAAGTTATCCAACCATCCCAGCGCTTTGCAACTTCCAACAGAGAATTGTCAGAAGAATGCAACAAATTTCCCTGCCACACACACGCATTTTGTTCTTCAAGACATGGAGCCTGGTTCATTTGATTTGCGTTAGAGTTCTGAGTTCTAACAATCCTGCCATTTGGGAAAACCACGTCAGTGTAGGAGAAGGAGCAAACCACCGCTGCCCTTAGTACTGCTATCAAACCATGCGCTAACAAGTTTATAGGACACTGCTTTTTAATAAGAAACTCATGCAGAAACACCATGTCGGAGTCATCAAAAGGAAGCACACATTCAACTGGTTTTGAAAAATAAAATTTCTGGCTGTTACCGGAAAATCCCATAACTTCAGGGAATCTGTCAGAGGTTATGAGATCAAAATTTACAGTGCTGTAACGCGCCCCAGTGCCAAGCATAAAAGGGTAACTTTCACCTTGAATAAGAATGTCAAAAATCGGGGCAGGAAATTCCTCTAAGACCACTTCTGAAACGGTACTGTGGCATCTGGTCGTAATTGGGTGCCTGGTGTCCATATCACAGCTGTGGGGGTGGATTCTGAGGTGCTCGCATTTGTTGGGATGGGTACATTGGTTGCTGCGACTGTTGTGGACCCCTACAACAGTCAGGGCACCGTTTTTCAAAATGTCCTGGCCGGCCACACGCCCAGCACAAGCGCACATCATTGTCTTGCCAATGTTGGGGGCTTCTAATTGGTTTCCTTCTGCTATTTCTGTACCGCTGTGTACCAGGCATTTGTCCCCGCGGAGCCCTCTGATACATCTGATATGAGATATCTGTAGGAGTGGACCCATCTTGCTGCCCTAAGTGAAGCATGGGTTTGGAATCACTAACCATCTGAGTTTTCCCTGCCTTAATTTCCTTCTTCTTTTCATTGTTTCTCTCCCTTTGTTCCCACAGCTGTTCAGTTAAAAGCTGTTGCTTAAGCTTTTTTATTCCACTGCTACCTTGCTTCTCACTCTTATCCGCCCTCTCCAGGTGATGTACCAAGGTGGCCATCCACTGATCTAATGCCATAACTTCACCCGCAACCAGCCTTTCCATTTCTTCTTTCACAGCCCCTGTCTGACCCTTTATCATGGCCTGCTTAAACAGCTTCTGCAGCGTGCTTGACAATGGACAAGATCCTGTCTGTTCTTCCCATACTTTCAACATTCTGTTTACAAATGCTTCAGCTGCCTCTCCTGTATGGCGTGTGGTGTCATTTAAAAGGTTAGAATGTGTTCTTACCGGGTAAAACATCCTCAGGTTGTTCCAAAGTCGATGCGCCACCGGGTCCAAAGGGGCAGCTGCTCCTAGGTTGCTGATTTTGGCACAATCCTCAATGGCATGTATTTCATGTGGTTTAAGGTAAGCCGATAAAGCAGTTCTCGCTGCAAAGGGTTGCACGTAACTGTCTGCACCTGACCTGGAGCATTATAGGTTTGGACGAACGGCATCTGAAACTTATGGTTTGTAGCCGATTTTGAAGGACCCACTTCCTCACTGGAACGCAGATTGTATCTGGGACCCGACGCGTCCAGTGGCTGGGAGTAAGCTGCCTTTTTCTGCCGTAGCGCGTTTGAAGGCTATATTTTGTACCCCTCCCCCTTACCTTGTTCTGATTTCTGTACCTGGGCGCAGTCATCTGTGGACACAAGTATTTGGTTAATCAATTCTGTGCACTCCTCTATTCTGGAAGACATGTTAGTCTCTTGCTCAGTTGCTGCCCCAAGGTCAAGCAGCATTTCTGATCTTTTATGCTGTGATATACTTTCCTGTCCTTCCTCTTTTAACCCCCTTTTTTATCTGCCCTTTGTTTTGCTTTTTTCCGTTCGATATCTAATTTTTCAAGTTGCAACTGCAGCTCTAACCTTTTCCTCTATTTTTATCAGCTCTTTTTGTGTCACGTTATCGCCCTTATCTGCCCTGTATTCGCGTCTCTTAAAGTGCGTCCCGTCGGTTTCTATGTCATCTGATACTGTGGTTTTAAGGACGTTTCTTACCGCTCGTTCTATCGTATCCTGCAGCAAGTATCTTAGAAACAGCTTCTTCCCAAGAGCTGTTAGGGCAATTGGCCCCTGATGGGAGACTGCAGTCCAACGCTTTAAAATCACCCCGCTGTCACTAGCCCCCATACGTTACAATCACATTAATGTTACTTGCACACTATCATTTCATAATATCTAAATGCACATTGCTGTAAACGAAGCCTTAAATGATCATTGCTCAATAAGCACCTTACTACCTCATTATCTGCTATCTGTGACTCTTCTGAACGCTAAAAAACAAAAAATAAAAAACGAAACACTGTGACCCTTGTTCATTGTTTGTCAGTTTTTGCCTTCTTTATGTGTAATGTGAACCCAAGAGGCCAAAAACAAATTTAGCCATGGTGACAAATAAAATACTCTGATTCTCTGAAATGTTAGGGTTAAGGGCTGAAATAAAATTAATTTATGACATACTATTTGTGTAATTTATTAGTAAACGTCTAACAATTTAAAAACTAACACTAACTTTCTGAGCAAAGTTTAAATCAATGTATCTGTAGAAAATAATTAATTACCCAAGGATTAACATTAGATAGCTTTGACTGCCTGGTCAGCTGAAAGCCGGTAAAGTGAGCCGGCTTTTAGTGTATGTTAAGGATTATGAGATGACAGATACTGGAGCTGCAAAAAACAGTTAATGGGAAGACAACAGATAACCCTCAGACAATGGAGACTCAGAGGCTGACATACTTGCATTGGACAGAATAACTCATTAAGGGTAAATGTGTCAACTCCACCAATGTCATGTAGCAGCAGTGGACAAGAACTTGTAAAATAAACAACACTAAGCAGACATTTCCGGTTTTCTGAGCTAAATTCTTGCCAAAAAACTTTTTGAAAGTTACTGTTATGCCCTAGCAAGCGTAATGTATCCAACTTTATTCACATTTCGCTCCTCTCTGCTACAGCTGTTTCTATTTGAACAATTCTTCTCAACCTGCAATTAATCATGGGATAGGGTGGGGCACAAAGGATACACCGGACCTATTCTTCAAATTTGAGGAAAAGATGGTCCTCGTCACCATATTAAAAATGCAGCGTTTGAAGGATGCAGCCCCTGAATTCAGACACAGCTGTCATTTCGCTGTTCTAAACCTGCATGTGTTGACAATGCAACAAAAGCATGCCTGGGTTGCAACCAGACTTTGCGTTAGTTCCACTTGTAAAAACTAAAATATAAGTATCAGCACTTTTTAAGTTTGTTGAATATCGGCTATGTAATGTAAAAATGTCAAATTTGTTGTGTATGCAATTAATCTGCCATCTTATTAATGTATCACTAAAAGTTTTTAGTTACTTTAACCTACTCTGTTTTAATTTATTCACCTTTGTTTTTTCTTTTTTCCCTGAACAGCCAACAAATTCATGTCCACTAAAGTTTTTCGAAAAGACAGGCACACTGTGTCTGTTCTTGACCTTCCTGGGAGTGTGTTATTGGTTCCCCAAGACTCCTTAGTTGGTCAACCACTTGTCAACAGAAGGATGCAGTACAAAGACAGATGTGAACCATGGCTGGGTGCTCAACTTTTCTCAAACCTAGTTAGAGCCTGCAGACAACTCATGTCAGACTCAGCAAAGTGTTCAAAGGATGGCATGAAGGTTGAGCATGGAGTCTATGGGCAGAAACAGGAACTTATCTTAAAATCTCTGGAGCCACAATCGCTACTCTTGGAATTCTGAGGCACACTTGGAACATACAGGATTTGGTTTCAACCTAAACTCTCTTCTTGAAAAGGGTTTAAGAGATGCTTTGACAAACAAAAGATCTGTCAAGCTTTGTCAAGTATTACAGATGCCTTGTAAAGAAAGGGGAAGAAAAGAACCCTAGTATATTGCATATAAAATGTGATGGTGCTTTGAAAACCTCTGTATGGTTTTATAGTGTTCTACCATGTTCTATTCAGTTGCACCAAACCACCACTTTGTAAAGAGGCTTTTTTTTCCTTGTAAAATCCAAAGTTGGTCACAAATGTCTGGCATGTCCATTGTGTGCTGCATAATTTGGCAGACAGGATCAACAGGGAAAAGACGTTAAACAGTGGGATTTTTTTCAAGCTGTGAGCAACAATGAGAGGTCCATCAAGGAGTAAGGTAGAGAGGTTGTTTGTGCTGAGATAAAAACCTAGATGAAAGATTAAGGGTAACCTTTTGTTCTTTTTCATACTGTATAATTCAGAGAAAGACCACAATGTTCAATTATTTGTTGATAAAAAGGCATTGTGAATTATTTTCACCTAAAAACATGCATACATGACCCATGTTGCTTTTATTAAACTTAAATTGAAAGCCATCATCTAATGCCTCCAGTAAAATGTCAGAAATGGCTAAGTCTAGTTTAAAAATATACCTAAATGGGAATAAAGTGTAATCAAAAAGTGAAAGAAAACGTAGCAATTTCAGGTCATTTCAAAAAAGACATTGTATGTGGAACAACCAACTGTTAATGTTATATGTATGTAACTAGTCAGACTGTATATATAAAGCATAACATTGCAAATAAATACCGTTCTGGTTTTCTATCAAATGAGTGCTTCAAAGCATAGATGAACTATGTATATAAATATCTCACTTGGGATGTTTTCTTGAATATTCAATAATTTTGTAACATACTGCAAGACTTTTGCTGAATTACCCCTTGTAATGTGGATTTTAGAATTAGTCATAGAAGATTCACCAGCAACAGTAGATTACAGTGATTGTGCATTGAGTTTGAAATTCAAATCAGTGGCTGAAAGAATTTATAGCATGTTTCACTTTATTGTTAATAAATGCTTACATTTAGACTCCAAATATCTCACTTCAGAAAAAAGCAACTACTCCAGTAATGTTTAAACATTTTTGACTTGGTCTTCTCTCTTGTAGTGCTTTATGAAGTAAGAAACCATTTTCTCTTTCCCATAGCTGAAGCAGATCAGTCCCCCTCCCACAAACAGTCACACTCTCGTAGAAGGTTTCTCTGCCGCATTGTGGTGATGACTGTGATCCTGTTCTCGGACAGCTCCCGAAGCTCGTTGATAAGCTCCTGCACACAGGGGCTGGGCCAGGGGTGGCCATTAAGGTAATCTCTCAGGATAAAGGAGCGCTCAACCAGTAGCTCAAGCTGCACCAAGTGTCGGAGTTTGTGGAGACTTAGAAGGTCTTTCTCTGGCTCTCGGCGAAAGAATCTGCAGTAGACCAGATGGGAAATATGTTTGTATTGCATTATGAAATATCTGGAAATGTTGAGATCAAAGCCATCCAACGTCGATCTTAAATCTGAAATTAAGGACGATTTTTACCACTCATTTCACTTGTATACTTGTCTAAAAGGATACCCAAAACATAAAGATCTCTTGTGATTTTTCTCTCTCTACTGATTTAGAGAAATTAGACTCACAAAATTAAGTATAGGAAGAAAGTGTTCCTAGATACATTTGTACAAAATGTTTCCAGTTATTTATTCAAGGATTCTGAGGATGGACTTTTCTTTAGTAAGTGTATGGTTAAAAGCTATAGTGAGTCACATCCAACACATACAATAAAGTTTTCCCCCTCAAGCCAATTTTAGAGGAGAAAAAGTGTTTGGAACAAAAATAGTTTCTTCAAGTTCCCTTTTTAATTTTCTGTAAAATTTTAAACAATTCCAAAACCAACAGGCAAACAAACATGTTACCAATTCAGTTCCAGCATGTAGAAAATACCATCTTAATTTTAAGCAAATGTTTTCAGTCATACATTTGTTCTACCACTGACCGCATGAGTGTTTTTTCTCAAGTCTGCAATAGATATCACTGGTCGTTGCTGCATAGTCTACCTTACAAATCAGGTATTTCTCTGCTGAGCAACCAAAATTCATACCCAGAAATGTGAATAAACCACATTAAAATGTGAAAAATTCTAGAGTGGCTGCATGTTAGAGTAGTTCTGTTGTTTTTACTCTTATTATTTTTAAGGAATACAATTCCTGTTTTTTGTGGCTCATGACAGCATTTTTTAACAGTTTTCTCCACTTGTGTCGAACGCTATGCTGCTTAATGGATTTTTGTTTTTGTGTTTTTCATTTTTGGGACATGATGCGTAACCATAGCAACCCAATTGTTTTGTACAACTGGGAGCACCTGATTAACATCTTAAAAGCTGAGGAACTATGTCTACTACAAAACTCTGCCAACTATGTCCCCAAATCCCAAATAAGAAAAGGATGCAGATGCAGAGAAGGATGCAGAGAAGGAGCAAGAAGACGAGAGAGGAAGAAGAAAGTTAAGCAATCTCTTCCACTGATCATTATGGGCAATGTGAGATCTTAAGGAAACAAGTTGGATGAATGCCAGTCCTTAACAAGGACCCAGCCAGAATATCAGAAATGCAGTATTATGTTTTTCACTGAAACATGGCTGCAGGATCATATCCCCGACTCCAGCATCTCTCTGCCAGGCTTTCTGGCAGAGAGAAGAGCAGCGAGAGCAAAGGTGGTGGATTGTGAACAACAGGGCCCCTGTTTGAGAAAAAATGGCCAATCTAACCTGAGTAGAAAGCATCTATTCTCAGTAGTTCTACCTCATGCTGTCATAATGAGCATTTTTGGGTTTCAGAACAGATGATATCAATCGGGTAACTAAACGCAGCATCCTACTAACGCAGAGTTAAGCCTGAGCACGAGATGAAAGAAGCCCTCATCAATAGAAAGCAGATAACGCAATTCACCATAGCGACGACAGGAAATAAGCCTTGAAGTGTGCATTTCCCACAAGTGGAATTAGAAATCTTTAATGAAGGCATATGAAGAGTATTAAAACATAATTTGTTATAAGTAATGCTGTTGCTGTTGAAAAACCGAGATAACAGCAGACAATTGGTGAAAAGGTTAATGCATGAGTGATACGAGTGTTATTTGATGGAGAATTAAAGCTGTATTGTCACACTTCACACATTCAACACCCAATTAATGATGGGATGGTGTGAATTATTGAAATAACTGATATGTTCACTCATCTTTTTGGCAGAATTTGGCATTACCCATCCTTCTAAAATTTAGTTGACACTGATTTTGTTGTAGATGTATAAATTGTGGCAACCTCACTTTATATTAATCGTATAGGCTACATTTATATTTTAATTTGACATAAAGATGGTGTAATTTGAGTGAAGAAATGTGCCTCGGACTGGGGCTCCATGCAAGATCTCACCTAGTGGCGCATCAATGATCCTAAGGTGAGGAATCTGTCCAGATCTACACAGGAGGAGCTTGTCAATGACCTAAAGAGAGCTGGCACCACTGTTTCTGAGGTTACTGTGGGTAACACACTAAGATGTTATAGTTTAAAGTCACGCATGGCACATTAGGTTCCCCTGCTTAAATCAGCACATGTCCAGGCCCGTTTTAAGTTTGCCCATGACCATTTGGATGATCCAGAGGAGTCATGGGAGAAAGTTATGTGGTCAGATGAGACCAAAATAGAACTTTTTGGTCTTACTTCCACATGCTGTGTTTGAAAGATGAGGAATAAGGAGTACCATCCTAAAATCACCATCCCTACATTGAAGCAGGGGGTGGAAGCATCACGCTTTGGGGGTGTTTTTCTGCACATGGGACAAGATGACTGCACTGTATTAATGAGAGGATGACCAGGGCCATGTATTGTGAGATTTTGGGGAACAACCTCCTTCCCTCAAAGCATTGAAGATGGACACAGCGCACAGCAAGATAACCAAGGAGTGGCTCCGTAAGAAGCATATCAAGGTTCTAGAGTGACCTAGCCAGTCTCCAGACCTAAACACTATAGACAATCTTTGGAGGGAGCTCAAACTCCATGTTTCTCAGCGACAGCGCAGAAACCTGGCTGATCTGGAGAAGATCGGTGTAGAGGAATGGGCCAAAATCCCTGCTGCAGTTTCACCTGGTGAAAAACTACAGGAAACGTTTGACCTCTGTAAATGCAAACAAAGGCTGCTGTACCAAATATTAACATTGATTTTCACGGGTGTTCAAATACTTATTTGCAGCAGTAACACACAAATAAATTATTTTAAAAAATCATAAATTGTGATTTCCAGATTTTCTTTTTCAGATTATAATTTCAGACCCATCCATGATTTCTAAGTGTGAGAACTTGCAAAGTTGCAGGGTGTTCAAATATTTATTTTCCTCACTGTACGTTTTTATTCTACTGTTTCTCACTATACTTCTTCAGAGTTAATGCCACACTCCTTAATAACAGCAAGGCACAAAATGTAGGTGGGGCTCAAAGCAATTGCCTTACTTGGTCTGTGGAAAACCAAAAGCGGTACAGTGGAGCGGAGATCAGCAGGACCAGTAGAGTAGTGCATTCTAGACAATGGCCACGATTTTGGGGTGAGTTACACTTTAAGAGAGAAAGTAGCAGCCAGCTGAGATCAAACACTTATCAATTACATTAACTATATAATCATAAAGTCCACTTTTTCTTTACAACATATGATAGTTTTTGATAATTCTCAAATTTGATCCAATAGAACAAAGAATGATATAATATCCTAACATTTTAACATTTTCTTTCATTCGGTAGTGTTTAATGTAGCAATAATTAACATGTTAGGAGTTATTTTAGCTGTAAATCTAACCTGCACATCAAGTGGTTGAAAGATTAGTCGTCCATTCACTAGATGAGAGCAGTCTAGCATTCAAGTTTAACGCAGTCCTCAGTTTTAGGTATAATTTTTTATAATTCAATTGAATTTTATTCATATAGCGCCAATTCACAATACGTCATCTCAAGGCACTTTACAAAGTCAAATTCAATCATATCATCCAGACAGATTGGTCAAAAAGTTTCCTCTCTAAGGAAACTCAGCAGATTGCATTGCGTCTTGACAAGCAGCATTCACTCCTCCTGACACACCCATACCTCATACTGAGCATGCATGACAAGAAAATAATTAATGTTCAGGCTCACCGTATCCTAAGAGTCTTGAGCTGAGGAAATAGCATGGGGATTCGTCTGCAGAGGCTACCACTAGAGCGGTTCTGCTCTATGTCAAGGTGCTCAAGCCCTGGAACTTTAGGTGCAATGGAGTCCATGTCTTTCAGAGTTATAGCTACTCTCAGTGTCAGCCTGGTCACACTGGGTGGGATGGTGGTTGTATATGTAGCAAGGGAATTTCCACCTTCAGAGAAATAAAGAAATAAGTACATGAGATCTAACCAAAATTATATCAATTGATATATGTGTACCTACATACATTCTAAAAAAGATACACTGGCCACTTTCACTCTGCTGGTTCCCTTTCAAGCTTGGGTCTTTCACTATGTGTCTGGGCTGTATTTTAGCTGTTGGTAGTACTGCAGCCTTTCAGACAGAGATCTCATGGGTTGTTCCTGGAATCTGCTGTAGCCACCTCTCAAGTTTGGGGGATACAGCGTCCACTGCACTTATGACCACTGGCAATAGAGTGGCCTTCACTCAGCATTAGTGTTCTATTTTAACCCTTTTTTATTTCTTGAGCTCCTTGTTCTTGATACTGCTGTTGCTCGGGATTAATATATTGTTACTGAACTAATTTCTATTTTGTACACCACCACATTTTCTGGCTCTTTAGCCATCACCTGTTTTTTTGATTTGGATCTGGAGGTCCCAACGAATCTTAGCCCTATTATTCTCCATTACTCTGGTGATTTCTCCTACTTTGATTAGGGGACCTATAACCCTTACTCGGCACAGATGTTCCTGTACACTATTCTCGTCACTTGGTTATTACATTCCTTTTCCTGCCAGAATCTTGCATCCAGCTTATATGTACTATAATGTTTCAGGGGTATCTTTACACATCTTGGACTCTGTCTGGTCTGGAAGATTCCCTCCATAGTACTTGTTTTAATAATTATATGCCTAAACAAACTAAAGAATTTAATTTTCATTGCACCTGACAAAATGCTATTTTGTGAGGTTGCACAACTCACCAATGATGGTGAGTGATTCCAGCTGTCGCAGAGGACTCAGCCAGGACCTGAGTCGACACTCAATACCTTCTCTGATGTACCTATAGCGGATCGCAAGAGACCTAAGAGAAGTCAGACTCTTCAGAGCATTGTCAGGAAGGATGGTCTCTGGGTAGTCCACAAGCTCCAGGCTGGTGAGTGCTGGACCACCATACGAAGACACTCCTAGAGCATAAAAGACAACAGTAAATTGTCAGATCCAAGAGTCCAGAATGATGACCTTAAGACTGAATAACCTTATAAGCTATTTTTTTAAACATTTTTAATTACTCATTATGGAAACTAGTGGTTGCTTGCGGTCTGTTTCAGCTGGGGAATACATCTATGAAACTGCTATCGTTAATCAAAGATCAGGAATCAATCAAACAAGAATCAAGAATCTTTACTGTTATTAGCATTACCATAATGAAATTTTTGATGAGACCAACATCGGCTTAGAATGCACATAGATTACACATAACATGCAGACACAACAAGATGATCTTTCCAAACCTTTTTCCCCCTAAAATCAGTTAATTGCACTGAACAACAACACTTCCCGAAAAGCTTAAAGCATGCAAATAGTCCTTAACATTTAGTAAGACTCGATTTTCTGTCAAAATGTCAGCAGTGCCTTTACAGACGATATCGATTATCGTACAGTTGCATGAGTGTATCACATGAATGGTCGGTTGTTTGATACACTCATGCACACAGTAAAATACTGTGCAATTAATCTAGATATAGATCTTCCAAGTTACAGAACGGTGCAGAGAAGAACCTGAAGTGTGTAAATAGACATTAGAATCTGAGCGACAGTATACATAATTTTCACCTGGTCAAGAACATGTGGAATTAGTAGTACGTTGGTAACATATAAGACTATGATCTGGGCTGGTGGTTTATTTGTTCTCAGGATGGAGCCTAACAGCCCAGTAGTATGTTTGCCCGGGTGGTGGGTGGGATCTGTCACATGGGGCTATAAGTCTGTCACTTTTCTGGACTGCAAAAACCGTGGCTAAAGCTTGTGGACGGCACAATTTACCACAATTTCCTTTGCTGTCCTTACCACCTGTGCTAAATCCATACTCTTCTGTACCTTGCAGCCACCATACCACACTGTGATGCTGACACACAAAATGCTTTTTTGCATCTCTGTGAGAGCTCTGGGAATCATCTCCCAGAAAACAGTGATCTAAGTAGATGCCATTTTTGGCATTGTGGTGTATTTTACATGTTTTTAAACATCTGCTTTTACCTACATAAATAAACACTTCAACACAATACAAAAATGTAGAGACAGATTCCTCATATTCAGCTAGTGACCTTGTATCATCCTTGTATCACCACTGCTATGGCTGAGGTAATGAAATTAATGTTACACCTTTTATCACAATGACTTTTGGGGGTTGCATTTAACTTTTACATGGGAGGTAAAAGTTAAACTACCTCCCGTGTAAAACTTTCTTGATTTAGTTTAATTTTAGCACAGCATCCACTTGTGCCAAGCAATGCTGACAATCAACTGCAATGTTTAAGAATAATATTAACTTAACCCAATGAACAAATGCAATAGGGCTTGGGATTCGCGTTGCATTGTGGGACGTGGCGGCCATGTTGATGGCAATGCAACGTTAAAATACCTCTGACATAACGTTGTTGAACGAAGAGACGTAGAAGTAGAGTTGAGAAAGAATAGATAGAAAAAATATGTTAAAATCCCTAAAAGGATCTGAAATTCACCGGGACACATTAAATAGAGAAACCAGGGACCAGTATGTTGACAAAATCAGCATTATTATGGAGCGCCGACAACCACTTGTTGCCACTGTTTTGCATATTGGACGTGTTCGGCTACCTAGTTTGCGGTGTGAGCGCCTATACTTCAGAACAGTTCCAAAGCTACAAGTTCTTGGAGTCTCATGTGCAGTTCATGAATGGATGGGTTCAGGAGCGGCAGATCATAAAGCCAGCAAACAGTGGAAACACAGTAATTCACACAAAGGTAAGCTGTGCTCAGACGGGCTCTGGCACCTGCTAACCGTTAGTGCTAACAACCACTCACGCATGTAATGTACTTTTAACTAGCTGCTATGTGTTTCAAAGTTTTAGTTAGTAACGTTAACTGCCAACCCTCCCTAAACCCTCCTGGTTTCTCACGTATTTGAGCCTTTTCCCACTGCCGTTTTAGTATTTATGTGCATGTATGTGGTGTCGCGGCTGAAGGAAGGAAACAATGTAGGCTATAAAATATAAACCGTGCATCTTTAACTTACCAGAATGAAAATGGAGGGAACATACTCTCATTGACATCGGGATACTGTGGAAAGTTATGATCGGTAGTCTTAAAGCCGCGATCCAAGCGAGCCGACAACTCCATTGCGCTTGCTGTCTCTCCCGTGGTTCCGCCTCCAGGCAGGAAAGCGGTGGAAAGTTAACCCATTTTCTATGTTTTTCCCATGGCGATCATGTGTTGCGCTGTTACAGCCCACAACACAGCAACGGTTTACCATGGTTGAAATCAAGTTAAGGTAAAATTAATCAAATTAAAACACGGCTGAGAGAGGGAGTACAGTACGCGGTAGTCATAGGCAGTAGTCTGAGTAGCGGGGGCGGAGCCGCGGAGGCATTCAATATGGCGGCCACACAAAGTAATACGTCATGACGCCCAAGCCCTATTGTGAATTTAGGGCAGCATTTTACTATTTTCTTATTTAGTGATAGGCATACTTATACCTAAATTGACATGACATCATGCAGTGCTCATGAAAGAAATGAAAGGTAAAATTAAATAGACCTATAATTTTTATACTGGCCCAAAGACAATTTTCAGTTTAAGCACATCAAGAAGTTTAATCTAGAGCAGCACGCTTTGAAGCACATCATTGGGAACTTCGAGAGAAAATGGCACTCTATACATCTAGAGCAAGGATTCCCAAAGTGTGGTGCGTGCACCCCCAGGGGTGCATGAACTGCCACTAGGGGGTGCGCGAAATGAAAAATGTAATGGTGGTCTGACAGTGTTTTTTATTCACACCATAAAGACACGTAAATAAACATTTCCTTTGTACAACTTAAAATCACAAACTGTAAATTTAATAAAGTAATGTATTCACATGAAAATCTATTTATTTAGAAGAATTCTTCTACGCTTCATTTTAAGATTAAATATAGAGCAAGGTATCTTCTTCTACGCATTGTGCTGTAAATGCGCACCTAGCCTGTGGCCTCTACTTCACTTATTCTCCAAATATGCTCAACTGGCTGAAATCAGGGAAACTGTTATACAGGTGAGACATCTAAGGTCAACGTTAGAGGGGAAGGAAAGAAACCAAGAGCGAGTGAGGAATCGCAGGCAACAGATGAGAGCAATGGATCAGGGGGAGAACAAAACGAGCGGCAATCATAATTGCGTATTCAGATAGGAACAGGGAAACCGGCAACCGGTGGTAAGGGGTGCGGGGAGCAGAGCTGTGTTGCCATGGTGTTTACTTGCTGAAAGTAACCACTGTGAAATGCCTCTGCAATGGGGAGTCGCCATTGCAGAGGCGAGGACCAGTTTCAGGTCAACAATGATCTTAACGACTCCCCATTACTAAGGGGGTGGACCTATTTCGGTTCTAATTTGCATGTTATCTAAGCCATTACAAGGCCTTTGTTGGACAATACTATAAAGCTTGGAACCCCACACAACTCCAGACATTTTGAATTGAGAAAGCTTTCTGGATAGGAAGCAAAACGTCTTCAAACTTGGTAAAAAAAAAAAAAAAAAAAAAGTCCAGTTGTCTTATTTCTTTTACATTTTTTTAATGACCACGACCTGGATCACTGAGAATCTTCACCGGCACACTTCTTTGTGAAGAATATCCTATATCTAATGTCCATTTTGTCTGGGGAGGGATCAGATGTTGCAAACAAGTAATGGCTATCCAGGAATACCAATATATACCAGCCTAAGTATAGTTGCTTCCTCCTAATTTACTGTGCCCCAGGGCTAATTTTGAGCATAAAAAAATGTTTTAGCAAAAGCTGAACATTGTGACATGGGACTGACATCATCTACACCTGTTTTGAGCAGCCTGCACATCCGTGCACTTCATTTACACCACTGTTTGCCTGCCTGGTTGCTCACTACAAATTTAATTCTGGAGCCTATAGCTAAACTCTATAACAGGATTTGTAAGATCAACAACAGATAATGCTCTGCTTTATGACCGTGTGATTTCTTTACATTTCAAAATTACAGAATGAATGCAGGCATCAAACTGTATTTTCAAATCTTGCATAGTGGCAATCTTTGTTCCCGGCATCCTGTCTTCCACTGGTACTGTGGAAAGGATTTTCTCCTTTCCACAAACATAAGTGGACTGATGTGCGGAACAAATGTTCAGCTGAATTAATTAGAAGTGAGCTTATCATCAGTCTAAATTTATGAGATGTCTTGCTCAGAGTTTTACTCTGTAGCGTTGAAAGAGAACAACTCTTTACAGCAGGAAGAGCTCAAAACAAATACAAACTGGACAAAATACACTGTTTCCACGTGATGTAGTATTGCACTTTGTTGTTCACAAGTTCAATATTTTTTTCCTTTAACCTTAAGTCATGACCTTGTAGACAAGTATTTACGTTTCTACACTTTTTTGCACTAAACACACCATTACAGAAATGTTGTGCATTATTGTTATGATATTTAATAGTTTTTTTTTTTAAAGGTGGCCTATTATGACAAATTCACATTTTGTACTCCATTTGGGTCGCTACTGTTTTATATAAAAAAAAAAGAAATCCAGCCATTTTTTGGCAGTAACTAAGGCTACGTTCACATTGCAGCCTGAAGTGACCCAATTCCGATTTTTTTGCCCATATGCGACCTGAATCTGATCTTTTCATGACTGCACAACACTGATCAGATTTCTTTCTAATGCGACCCTGGCCACTTGGATATGTGGTCCTAATTCCGATACGTATCTGATCTCATCAAATGCGACCTGTGTCTGTATGGCCAGGTCGCATTTGTCCGAACTGTACATCACTGATACTCGACAAACGGCAATAATTTGCAGCCTACTATGCAAAAGCAGGAAGAAAAACGACACCCATGTCGGACAACAATGAGGACACAATTCTTCTCATTGAGCAGTCAATGGGGAAAAAGCTCCAGTTACAAAAGAAATTAAAGATCGCAAAATGCGCGCCAGCATTATAATCCAAGTTTACTTCCGCAAACACAGAGCACAATTGCTACGTGTGACGTCATAGCGTCCGCAATTGTGCACGCGGGACACTTAAAGTCTAACTCTTGGACTGAATGTATTTTTTGCCAGATGCATTCAAATAGTCACCAGAGTAAATAAATGTATATTATATGTGAATTATGTGCGCCGTTTGGAAGTAATTTCGATAACACTTGCTGTATAAGCGAAAAAGCCCGAACATTCTTCAATCGGGCTTTTTCGGAATGTGACGTCACAAACAGAACTAGTACCGTGCATCCAGCTGCTAACACTACGACTTTCGCTACCGATTTATTAAATTTAATTAATAACTCTTACTCTACGTACAAAAAATTTATAAAAAAAATGTCTGATACATCTACAAACTCCACCTCAAGCATCGGCGACTCCGATACCAAATATATATACAAAGAAACGGAGTTTGAACAAGGTGAACCAAAGGAGACTATATCTAACGCTGCCTAAGACATAGAGCCCATGCTCCATTGTAGGTACCCCTCACAATCCTCGCTCGTGAAGTGTGAATTGCATAAAACACTTTTGTCACTGCCGGCAATCCAGTCCTTTCGCGTTTCTTTTACGAATTTATCCTATTTCTTTCGGACCTTTTGATCCACCGGCCAAGTATGTAGCACTACTTTCTGGCCTGCACTAGACCGCGGTGAAGTTGGCTTGACATTGGACATTCAAGGTCCGCGGAGTCAGCAGAGCACTCTTGAGAAACAAAAATCAAATCAGATTTGTTGACGGTCCCACCGCGTATGGGAGAAGGGAGCAGCTGAGAGACGCTGGCCGAAATCGAGTCCTTCAACCGGATCAACCGTGAGCTAGATCCCGCTGACTCCACGGAGCTTGAATGTCCAATGTCAAACCAACTTCACTGCGGTCTGCACTACAGCCACTAACTACGCACCTAGAAGGCATTTTTTTTAATATACGTACATGTACAATGTATGCAAACCCTCTGGCATGAGTCTGTGAAAAGGATTAATATGACAAAAACACCGAAATAATCCTTAGTGAACAATGTTTGTTTTAACCTACCAGGCGGGTCGTCCTCTCTGCTGAAGCGTTGTGTGTCCACTGTGTCTCCGCTTTCTAATGTTACACAAACATGTCTGAACGTCCATCCATCCATTTTCTGACCCGCTTAATGCCTCATGGGGTCGCGGGGGTTGCTGGTGTCTGTCCCGATATAAAATAATTGTAGCCGTCCAGTGGTTTCATGCTTCCATGCTCTCTCGTGTGTACTGCCTGGCGTGTTTATTAGGCAGCTGTATATGTCGCCGTACGGAACCCTTGGCCAGCATTTCACAGACTCGCTCCGTCCCTTCAGGCTTTTGCTGTATAAATCTGGCAATCTGATACCATCAACCTACTCTTAAAACGATCTTGTGATATATTATCCAAAGAAGAAAAATACGTCGAGAACTCGTCAATTTCTTTCCAGTCCGGCGCGCATGTGCGAAAAACCCGGATGAAAACAATAGCAGTGAACTGGTCTATAAGCGACACTAGAAGGCATTTTATTGTGGTCTTAGTTCGGCGATTTTTTTTTTAAAGCACTTGCTCAAAGAAGACGTGAATCAGCAGATTTAGTGTGTGAAAGAAGATACTGGAAAGCATCCATATATCCTTGTTCACCGTACCGGTTGTACAACGTAAACGCCTGTGTGTTTCTATGCAAGTTTGCTGCGCGCATTCTCGGTGTTCTTGAACTGACGTCACACGTCGGAAATGGCCGATCGTAAACGAAGGCAGCACTCAAACGCGGAATACCAAAATTGGTGTCAAAAATGCGCAATATTTCATATTTAAACTGAATTTGAACACCTTTGATATATGAATATTCAAAGTTTACCTTGTTCTGGAAGTTATTCAACGGTTTTCAGGATTTTTTTTTCAGTCCAAGAGTTAGACTTTAAGTTGTATGAATTCAGCTCACACAGGAGATCACATTAAAGTCGCATATATTTGGAAATGTGAATGACCATGCAAAAAAAATATATATCAGATTTCACAACAAAAAAATCGGAATTGAGCATTAAGGCCTGCAGTGTGAACATAGCCTAAATGTTTTGTTGAGGTGCAGTTCCACTGGCTCAGCCGTTTTGGCCTGCCCTACTTGGCTCCTCCCTGTGTGGATTATCTTTCCCCAGTTAAGTGATTCCACTGGCCTAGAGAGGCCTGGAAGAGAGAAACGCCTCCAGGCTTTAGCCTCTGGCCCTCATCCCCCTACACTTTAATGAAATCTGCGAGAAATAGTAAATGACAAATAACAATAAAAGAAAAATATAATGTTTCTATACCTGTACAAGCAAGACTGTCTTGGATATTTTTAAGGAGTAATCCAACAGGATAAATATCTGGATCACACATCTAATAATAAAATAAGGAAGAGCCTGTCTGAACTCTGTCTGCTTTGAAACTATGTTTGAGAGTGTTGCAGCCAGTTCCCCGGGCAAACCGCTCCTTCTGCAGGCAGTTTGCAGAGTTAATATTTACACCTTTATATGAGATCCTTTGTCTCAACCATGAGGAGAGGAGAACACGTTACTGAAAAAGATTTTAACCACTGTGAAATTATTTTTATGGGTTTGATTTCATGAGACTCACAGGCTGCGGGTACCAGTGATAGTGACAGGTACGGACTGAGCCTGTCCCTGGAGCGGCGGCAGGTACCAGAGAAGGATGGTAAATGGTTAATGGCTTGTACCTGTATTGTGCTTTATAAAATCTGACAACCCCAAAGCACTTTGCACTTTACACTAGTCAGTCATTCACCCACTCACACCTTCAGGCGCAGGTGGTGAGCTATGTTTCTAGTCGCAGCTGCCCTGGAGCAGACTGAAAGAAGTGAGAATGCCATACATCGGCGCCACCAGACCCTCTGACCACTGCCAGGAGGCAATCCAGGTTAAGTGGCCAAAGGCCCCTTATCCACATGGATGCCCAACAAGTCATGTAATATGTGAAAGAATAAATGGTGCTACTTACAAGTGTACACCCTCTCCTCTCCGAACATTTTCATTGACTTTCATTAGTTTCGTGATGTTGGCTTTGCTTATACATCATGTAATGCAAAGGATTGTGCCGATAAGTGCTGTCTGAATAGTATAATGAGTAGAGAAAAAGCTAGAAATAGGAGCATGTAGGCTTCCTCTCGTAGCACATTAACCTTGTGAGGTCCCTTACTGACGCTAATGAGCTATAAGGAATACCCCAATCCTTAGCTCTGCCCTGGGCCACCACCTTATCGTGGTGAAGGGGTTTGAGTGTCCCAATGACCCTAGGAGCTATGATGTCAGGGGCTTCATGTCCCTAGTAGGGTCACCCAAGGCAGACAGATTCTAGGTGAGGGACCAGACAAAGGGTAGCCCAAAAACCCTTTATGATGAATGAGACAGATGGATGCTTTATTCCCTCGCCCAGACGCGAGTCAACGGGGCCCCACTCTGGAGCCAGGCCTGGAGGTGGCACACACTGAATGTCACCTCTCTGGTGAGGAAGGAGCCTGAGCAAGTGCGCAAGGTTGAGAGGTTCTGGCTAGAGATAGTCAGACTTACCTCGACGCATGGCTCTGGCTCTGGAACCAGTCTCCTCGAGAGGGGTTGGACATTCTTCCACTCTGAAGCTGCCCCTGGTGAGAGGCGCCAAGCAGGAGTGGGCATATTTGTGGCCCATATCTTGATGCCTGTACGTTGGAGTTTAACCCGGTGAACGAGAGGGTAGGCTCCCTCTGCATACGTGCAGGAAGACGGGATCTGACTGTTTGTGCGCCAAACAGCAGTTCAGATTACCCACCCTTTATAGAGTCTTTAGATAGGGTACTGGAGTGTGCCCCTCCTGGGGACTTCCTTGTTCTGCTGGAGTCTTCAATGCTCATGTGGGCAATGACAGTGAGACCTGGAGGGGCGTGGTTGGGGGGAACGGTCCACGTGATCTGAACTAGAATGGTGTTCTGTTGTTGGACTTCTGTGCTCGTCCATAACGAACACCTTGTTCAAGCATACGGGTGCCATGCCCATATGTACTCTTGGCACCAGGACACCCTAGGCCGTAGTTTAATGATCGACTTTGTTCTTGTTTCATCTGACCTGCAGCTGCATGTCTTGGACACTCTGAAGAGAGGGGAGGAGCTCTCCACCGACCACTACCTGGTGGTGAGCTGGCTCCGATGGTGGGGGTGGAAGCCAGTCAGACCTGGCAGGCCCAAACGTATTGTGAGTGTTTGCTGGGAATGTCTGGCAGAGTCCCCCGTGATACGGAGCTTTAACGCCAACCTCCGGGAGAGCTTTGAGTCTGAGTGGACCATGTTCTGTGCTTCAATTGTCAAAGCGGCTAGTCGGAGCTGAGGCCCCAAGGTTGTCGGTGCATGTTGCGGTGGCAACCCTCGGACGAGCTGGTGGATAACAGCGGTGAGGGAAGCTATCAAGCTCAAGGAGGAGTCCTATCGGGCTTTCTGATATGTACCGGCAGTCAAAGAGGCAGGCGCCTGTTGGTCACTGAGGCAAAAACTTGAGCGTGGGAAGAGTTTGGAGAGGCCATGGAGAAAGACTTCCGTACAGCTTCGAGGCGATTCTGGTCAACTATCCGGTGTCTCAGGAGGGGGAGGCAGTGCAGTACCAACACTGTTTATAGCGGGGGTGGTGTGCAGCTGACCTTGACTCGAGATGTCGTGTGTTGGTGGGTGGAATACTTAGAAGACCTCCTTAATCCCACCAACACGTCTTCCATTGAGGAAGCAGAGCCTGGGGGTTCTGCCATCCCTGGCGCTGAGGTCACCGAGGAAGTTAAAAAGCTCCTTGGTGGAAGGCCCCGGGGATGGATGAGATTCGCCCAGAGTATCTTAAGGCTCTGGATGTTGTGGGGGGAGTGGGGTGTTAGTTAACGTGACACTGCAACATTGCACAGACATCGAGGGCAGTTCCCCTGGATTGGCAGACTGGGGCGGTGGTCCGTAGGGTGTGTCCCAACTATAGAGGACTCACACTGTTAAGCCTCCCTGGTAAGGTCTATTCCGGGGTTCTGGAAAGGAGGGTCTTTCAGATAGTCAGATCTCAGATTCAGGAAGAGCAGTGTGGTTTTCATCCTGGTCGTGGAACACTGGATCAGCTGTATACCCTCCTGGAGGGTGCGTGCCCAACCAATCTACATGTGCTTTGTGGATCTGGAGAAGGCATCCAACCGTATCCCTCGGGGGGTCCTGTGGAGTGTACTCCAGAAGTATGGAGTACCAGGTCCTCTAATAAGGGCTGTTAGGTCACTGTATGACCGGTGTCAGAGCTTGGTCCGCATTGCTGGCAGTAAGTCGGACTCGTTTCCAGTGAGAGCTGTACTCCGCCAAGGTTTCCTTTATCACCAATTCTGTTCATAACTTTTATGGACAGAATTTCTAGGCGCAGCCAAGGTGTGGAGGGGATCAGTTTTGTTGACCTTAGGATTGCGTCTCTGCTATTTGCGGATGACGTGGTTCTATTGGCTTCATCAGAGTGTGATCTACAGCTCTCACTGGAGCAGTTCGCAGTCGAGTGAGAAGCGGCTGCGGGGAGGATCAGTGCCTCCAAATCTGAGACCATGGTCTTGAGCTGGAAAAGGGTAGAGTGACTTAGGGTAGATATACTGCCCCTAGTGGAGGAGTTTAAGTATCTTGGAGTCTTGTTCACCAATGAGGGGAAGATATACAGGTGGATTGGTGCGGCGTCTCCTGTGAAGCGGGCACTCTACCGGTCCGTTGTGGTAAAGAGAGCTGAGCCAAAAGGCAAAGCTCTCGATTTACCAGTCTATGTTCCTTATCCTTATCTGTGGTCCTTGGCTTTGGGTCATGATCAAAAGAACAAGATCCCGGATACAAGTGGCCGAAATGAGTTTTCTCCGTTGTGTGTCTGGACTCTCCCTTAGAGATAGGGTGAGGAGCTCAGTCATCCGGGAGGACTTGGAGTAGAGCCACTGCTCCTCCACACTAAGAGGGGCCAGTTGAGGTGGCTCGGACATCTGGTTAGGATGCCTCGCGGACGCCTCCCTGTTGAGGTGTTTCAGGTACGTCCCACTGGGAGGAGACCCAGGACACGCTGGAGGGACTATGTTTCTCGGATGGCCTGGGAACGCCTTGGGATTTCCCTGGAAGAGCTGGCCTAAGTGGCTGGGGAGAGGGAAGTCTGGGCCTCCATACTGAAGCTGCTATCCCCGCGACCCGACTCCGGATAAAGCAGAAGAAGATGGATGGATGGATGGATGGATGGATGGATGGATGGATGGACAATCCTTAGCGTGACGTGTAGAAGTTTGATAAACATCATTAAGGACATTCTGACATGGCTCTCAGCAATGGGAGTAAAGAAAGGAAACAACTGGATGTGGAGCGATAACTTTGTTTAACTGTAGTTTTCCAAGATATGTCAAGTAGCAGAATTAATCTGTTTTTGTACTCTTTGAGCTACGCGTTTCCCAGAAGTGGGTCCAGCCTGCCAAGAAGCTGGACGTCACTAGCTTGCAATACACACCAATGGAGGCACACATATTCTTGTTATAACGCACACACATCTGTGACTTACAAAGGTCTGTTCATGGTATTGTACTTTAGAACTTTTTGCTTGTACCCGTTTGTACGTGCAAGGTGTAATAACGGAAGTTCTCGTTGGCATTAGACAGAGGAACGATTTCTCCCCGAATCTTCTTTCTTTTTTAAGGCTTAATAGTTAAATAATCTCCCACACATGATGCAGAAGCACAGCCCATGCCCACCTCAGAAATTAATGTAAATGTCTGAAGAGAAGAGAGCGCACATATTACATGACTTGTTGGTTTTCCATGTGGATAAGAAGCATTTGGGCATCTCCCCCTTTGTGTGTACAGCAAACAAGATCCGATACAAAGTGTAACAGTGCAACAGTAGTTAGTTTTAAATCACGGGAAGCAATAAAATCGGCAGTTGGGATGTGATAAAATATAATGTATATATACAAATGTATTCCCCTTGAAAATTAAACCCTTATTTGTTTATGTTGTACGCATTGTTTTCCAGAAACGTGTATACAACATTTTCTGTTATAAAAAAAACCTAATTATAATAGGTAACCCTAACCCTAACCCATAATTAAAATATAAAAAAAAACATCACCACCCCTATGTCAAATCTATTTAAAAAGACAATAACACACAATTGGACCAATTACTGTTAGAACAAGAAAGTCTATACAAGTTAACATGTATTCATATGTTTTGGTTTGTGTAATGGCGAGCTTCAGCCATTCACTATATTTGTTTAACTGGCATGTTTTCTAGTTCTTAATTGGAAAGTTGTAGGCTTGGATTTGACACGTATCATCCATGTGTGTTTCCGTCTGAAATTGGCACAGCAGTCCAAAGAATGATTGAAAATGTTGTGTAGTGTCATTATGGAGGCTGGGTAGACAGAGCATAGGGCTGGACGATATAGAAAAAAAGCATATCGATAAAATGGAAATTGATTCATATTGATAATTATCAACAAAATTCAGTAAGTTGCAGATAACAGCTTTATGGTAGCTGGTCGTACTGTTAAAGGTTGAGTGTCGTCCGGCTTTAAAAAACAAGAAATACAAGAGCAGAGCATGAGCTTGTCACCGCCGATGGGGAACTGTCCAGCGATGTGTGAGAATTAATTTTGTTTTGACTGGGCTTATCTTTGCTGGTTGTGGAGGAGACTGCTTTCTGACTCTGACTTAGGATCAAAGATATCCGCCTGTATCATTGTGCATCTGAAATCTCATTATCTGAGAACTTTTTTTTTTTTTTTTTTTTTTAAATTTAAGGAATATGTTTGCTATAGCCCATAGACCTATCCTACATTTTTGAACGAAGCATAATAAGTCACCTTTAAATTAAGCAGGCAGGAAATCTTTTCAAGGCAGCTTTATGTATTTTCAAGACAGCTTTATGTATTTTAGTGTGGTAATCTCATTTGGCACTAAAATATTAATAAATTGTTAATTAATTTTGTTTTCTATGTATGTTGGTTCATACCATTAAAAAACATGCATCTACTTAAACTCAGGTTCGAGTCAAATGTTTACAGTCATTTCACACGGACAAAGGAGTGTATATGTTTGCAGGTGTAGTTGCAGCTTCCTGCCAGCTGGTGCCACTGTGGGACTTGCAGCCCTCCTGTGCCTCTTCCTGGTTTGCCTTCAGCCACTCCCTGTTGCAATCATCCTCATCTGGATTGGACACTGATCTGATTGCCCCACCAATCTGTGGAGAGACCTTATTTAAACCCATCTCTCCCACACAGACAAGGCAGCTGTGTTTTAGAGCAGCTTGCCTCTGCTGGGTGGCTTTTTAAACATCTTGAGCCTTAAAACATTATTGTTTAGCTGTGACACTTTGTAAACCTGTCCAAACCTGTCCAAAAAAAACATGGGTTTTTTTTTTTGTTTGTTTTTTTCTGTTCTGTCTCTCTTCGAGGTCGGTCGTGTCTTTCAGCGTTCCTGAGCTCCTTATCTGCTCTCCTACCCTGCCCCCTCTCTCCTGCTATTTGCTTTGTCTTGTCTTTCTAAGCACTTTCTTCATAATACCCGAACTCTGAAAAATCATGGATCTGGCAGTGTAACGCGGAAAAGCCCAACAATTTGAAATATTGGATTCGCTATTTGGAGCCAGCAAAAACTTAAAGCTGACAGGAAAGTCAGAGCAGCTTGCCTCATAAACAAATAAAGTATTTGGATTCTGCCTTCCCTTATCAATGTAACCCCTGGATTGTTATGGCTGAGACTGCTCAGAACTCTCCCCCGTTCCCTGCTTCCCCGCTGACACCTGTGGATGCTTTTCTGAACTGTTGGCCGGTGGATAACATCAGGGACAATGGCCTCTGGAGAGTGTTCACGCAAATATAAACACTTCACCCATACAGACACACATAACTGATGCTCACGAATACTGATGAACTTACACACGACAAATCTACAATGTTTCTTCTGCTATATGCGTCTCGTCTTATTTGTGATTTTTAAGAGGTTTTTTGATATCTCAAACTGTATCCTGTTATAGGAAAAAGTTTGAGTTATGTTTTTTACCCTCTCACCTTGCCTTTTTTGGTGGCCTTTATCTTTTCAAAGAGTAATGGCAGCGCCATGTGGGCACCGTGTAAGGCAGTTGACCTTGGCAGCAAGGCCTCAGGAAATCGTCTCCCCCTGAAATGTTTGTGATGTTTGTTTGTTCATGTTATGGCGATTGTACTGAAACAACAATTTCCCCTTGGGATTATTAAAGTATGTCTGATTCTGATTCAATGCTGGTTGTGTTACTAGTTTAGCTGTGACACTTTGTGAACCTGTTAATTGCCAGTTGTGTTACTAGGTCTTGCTTAAGGTAGTTGTCTTCTGAAGTGGGGTACGCTTTGTTTATATTGCTTTCTTGCCCTTTTTGTTTTGCTTAAGTGTTGATGCTGTTTGGAGCATCAGGACTAGGTTTTTGTGGCCTTAAGTCATTCTGTTTTTTTTTTCTTTTATTATTTGATTGTGTTGTGTCCCTTGGGGGTGTATTTATTGTTTCAACCTCCTTTGTTAATAACCTAAACTGAACAATAAATCATTAAGTTTTTTTAAACCTTCCTGTTCTTGATTTAAATCTTACTTCCCCTTTCCCCTAGATGAGTGGGGCGTAACAGACATTTTTCAACAGACTCACTTTGCTTGCCAATCAGTGTCAGTGGGATGGACCTGCACCCCCCATTGACTGATCCTTAAAAAGTGATTAGTTTTTCCTATCGGCTCCATAAACAGCTTACTATAGAGTGTGTCCTGAGCTGCATCCTTCGAAGGCTAGGCCTATTATGTTACAGCGGGCGACGAAGACTGTAAATGCAGCTGACTTTTGTGTCATTGCAGGTTGGAGAGCATTTGAAAAGCTGTGAATAAAGTTGTATATATTAAAATTTTTGTGACATAAAATTAACTTTCATAAAGGTTTTAGACGAAAGGTTAGCCATGTTACCCCGTAATATCTACTCTGTGTTTTGACATATTGCTTAATTTTAAAAATGCTCAGATGTGCTCGGACCTCGGCCCCCAGCTCGCCTAGTCGGCGTACAGTTGACCTGCTTCGTAGAGGCATTCTATGCCTCTACGAAGCGGGGAGAGAATGCCTCTCTCCCCGCCGATTCCTTTTCCGGACTCCCGCTGGCTTTCAGTTTTGCAGGTTGACTCTGCCCAAAGAGAGAATACCTTTCTCCTGAGTCCCGTCACATAGTTGCTTTCAGACTCCCAGTGGTTTAGCTGACTGGGGAAGTCTAGGCTCAGTATCCCAAGAGAGAACGCCTTTCTCCCAGCAAAATTCCTTTCCAACTCCTGCTGGCTTTCCGCAATGAGAAACAATGCAGATGTCAAACGTCACTGTTCAGTTAATTTGTTAGAATTCTCTATTATTTATTATTTAAACTTTGCTCAGAAAGTTATTGTTAAGTTAGAAAAGGTTTTAGGCTTTTTAATAAACTGCACAAATATTTCTCATCTATGAATTTTGTTTAGTGGTATATTTCTATATAAACAAATATTTGGTTGATTAATGTATGAGAATAAAATGAAAAATGTATAATGGAAAATTTTCTTGTATACTTCTAAATTTAAACCTTGTGCAACACGTCACCTTTAACAAAATGGCATATATAGTCTACAGCCTGTTTGCAGAGATGTAAGGTTAATCAGTGTTCAGTTTCTCAGTGTGCTTACATGGCCGTAAAGCATTCTTTGAACTTTATCTCTTGTGTGTGTCAAAGTGTGGGGGATAATTTAGAGTGGGAGAGGAGAGCTGGGTCCTACATAAGGTCAGGAGCCAAGATGGAGTTGTTTTATGTCACAAGAGGCTCTTTGTTCATCACAGAGGCTCCTCCCGTTTACGTACATTTGTTCCCTATAAAGAAAGGGTTTGTCTTACTGGGTGTGCATTTGGGGAAGAATGCACTTTGAATGCTGTTTGCCTTCAATAAAGACCAGTCTCTGTATTGAAAGAGTATCTTGCTTCTTGATAATAATTTTTTCATGACAGATGATAAAACATTATAAAAAGGATTGTGAGCCATAATTAAAACGGAAATGGAAAAATAATATCCGTGTACAGTCAGGGGCGGACTGGCCAGCCTTCGGGAGCACCGGAATGCTCCCAGTGGCCTGGCTGTGGCCTGGCCCGCTGGAACTAGCCCAGTCCGCTCAGCAATCGCAAAGGTTTGGTTCAATCTGTATAATCTGAGTTAATCTTCACTGCTGTTGCCGGTGACTTTCAGACCCCTGCTCCACAGATTTATTCATTTTCACTAAAGCAACTTCTCGTCTTTTTCCTGTGTTATTGGCGACTTCACGTGAAAACAGTTCTCCTTATATTATATTTGTATATATGTAATATTATATTATATGTAATATTATAGATTTTTCAGAATAAAAAGCTAACAGATGTGCATAATCAAAAAATATCAGAAATACAATTATAGAGCATTCAGTATTGTAAGAAAGCCCACACTGTTTCTGGATAAATACATTACTGTATGAGTTAAGTTGTATTCCGTTTTATGCCTCTTTCCTTGTAAGTTTGAAATGTCCCATGCTCCTGAATGCACCATAGCTTTCTGACGCTTCCGAATGCATCACACTGGTCTATGAACGCTGTGCTGTGTAGATGCATGTTTGATCTTCCGCTTAAAACAAAGCTTTGCAGTTTCAAAACTCACGTCTGCTCTCACGGTTTATTGTTGTGTGTGAATGACAAGAGACCACAACAAATAAATCAGCCGTACCTCACATAAAAACTTTGGATTTAATGTTGTTCATAACACCCGTAATTTTGTAAAAGAATCTGCCAAATAACAGTTTTTTATCCCCACAAGAGGTTTAATAAAACGTTTTGATATCATTAATTTAAGAACAAGTAACTGCATTGGTCACATTTTAATCTGTTTTCTTCGTCGATACTCAGTTGTACAGAGCGAGGAGCGCTACCGCGACAGGGGAGGCAAATCTCAGCAGGGATCCACTTTTCGGCATAACACCGGTCTGTGTTTTGATCGGAAAAGTACGATCTCGGTTGGAACAAGGACCCAATCACTCGTTAATGTTGCTCTAGTGGAGACAGATGCAAAGGTGATTTTTGGGATGTATAATCGGGGAAATGTAGGCGGCAGCAAGAGCTGCTATAAACGGCGATTTGCCGCCGTTGACCGGCTACTTTTGACTGCCCTGCAAGCCTCCATGGGGCCATAAGCAAAATTTGATTTTGGGGCAGTCTATTTCAGTCAATATTGATTGTTGAACATTCACACACCTTGGGCCCGTTCTTCGTACGTCGCTAACTCAGCTAGCTGAATTTGATTGTTGACGATTAGGCATGATCTTGGATCGTTTGGTTCTTCGAAAGTCATCCTGCACTTGCCGTCATAGCTAGGATTAAATTGCGGCTTTATAAGCGGAGGAGAAGGGAAGTAATTTACCAGTGGTTTTTAAAAATAGGAAACAGTGGCTTTTTAAAATGCAGTATAATAATTAAAGGCTACCATTTTGTAGAATATTCTTGTACTTCACTTTTACTTGTCCCCATATTCTAGTGGGTCCCGTGGAGGCTCTGACATAAAAGAACAAAGTAAATATTAAAGCCGCAAGCGGCATCGAGCGGCCCTCGCAGCCAAGCGCCACCCCGGCCTATTGGCCACCGCTTGGATTTGCGCACCGCCGGCCGCCAGCCACCACAGATGCTGTCATGCATTTTTCCCGCCCGTCCACTGGGCGATTCACATGAACGCGTTGGGCAGCGCTCCCCCACGACTCACAAAAAATCTGGTGCAGATCGGTCAATGGAGCGAGGAGATACAACCGTTGAATAATGATAATGCATTGGGCCACTGGACCGGACTAAAGCGTTCGGCGGGCCGGATTCGGCCCGCAGGCCGTATGTTTGACACCCCTGGTTTAAACATTAGTATACCAATTTAATTAAAGGTATCTTACTAGCTGTTAATCCAGCTTCATGTGAAAAGTTAACAAAACCTTTTGAGTTATTTAAAGTTGTTATTTCATGTGTTTAAGGGTTTCGTTTCTTGCATTAAGACAGCTTTTATAGAAGTCTGACATCTAAATTGGTGGATACACACCCAAAAGTAATAATGTAAAAGTAACACTTTAGCAATATTCCACATGTGTATGTTGTGTACCAACTTTCATAATTCCTAACAGAGCACTTCACTCTCAGACTGCAGGTCTTCTGGTGGTTCCTAAAGTCTCTAAAAGCAGAATGGGAGGCAGATCCTTTAGCTATCAGGCTCTTCTCCTGTGGAACCAACTCCCAGTTTTGTTCCGTGAGGCTGACACCCTGTCTACTTTTAAGACTATTCTTAAAACTTTCCTTTTTCCATCCATGTATCCATCTTCTTCCACTTATCCGGGGTCGGGTCGGGGGGGAAGGAGCTTCAGTAGGGAGGCCCAGACGTCCCTCTCCCCAGCCACTTGTGCCAGCTCCTCCGGAGGAATCCCAAGGCGTTCCCAGGCCAGCCGAGAGACATAGTCCCTCCAGCGTGTCCTGGGTCTTCCCGGTAAATCGAGAGCTTGGCCTTTTGGCTCAGCAACGGACCGGTACAGCGCCCGCTTCACAGCATACGCCGCACCAAACCGCCTGTCGATCTCCCGCTCCATCTTCCCCTCATTCGTGAACAAGACCCCAAAATACTTGAACTCCTCCACTAGAAGCTGGCTCTTGAGACCTTCCTTTTTGACAAAGCTTATAGTTAGAGTGGCTCATGTTACCCTGAGCTACCTCTATAGTTATGCTGCTATAGGCTTAGGTTACAGGAGGACATCAGGGCCTATAGTTCTCACTCTACCTAGTTCTACTCCAGTCTACTGTTCTCCAGTTTTGCATCACCTGTTGTCATTATAGCTTTTAACTTTTTGTTCTCTCTCTTTTTCTTAATAGTAAGTACACTTGGTCTGGCGTTCTGTTAGCTGTGGCATCATCCAAGCAAGACAGATCACCCGCTATTACCATCTAACGTAGAACAGATTACTGGATCAATGTGTGCTTTTGTGCTTTTTTGTCTGTCTTGTTGTGTCTCTGCTCTGTCATCTGTAACCCCCAGTTGGTGGAGGCAGATGACCGTTCATACTGAGCCCGGTTCTGCTGGAGGTTTTTTTCTTCCCGTTAATGGGGAGTTTTTTTCTGCTGTCACTTCATGCTTGCTCAGTATGAGGGATTGCTGCAAAGCCATGGACAATGCAGCCGACTCTCCCTGTGGCTCTACGCTTCCCCAGGAGAGAATGCTACTTGTCAAGACTTTGATGCAATGAACTGGTTCCCTTATATAGGATTTTTTTGACCAATGTGTATAATCTCACCCAATCTGTATAATCTGATTGATTTTGACTTTGTAAAGTGCCTTGAGATGACATGTTTCATGAATTGGCGCTATATAAATAAAATTGAATTGCATCATCTCTTTAGACCAAGTAAACCATCACATTTTATGAGACAGTTATCTCATTTTAAAGATATAACCATCTAACGTTATTACTCTTAGCAAGTTAAAGCTCCATAATAATTTTAGATCAGGTTTTAGTTCCACTCTTTTATTATGCACATCTAGGCTACCTATAAATATAAAGTATGGCATGCCAAAAAACTTTTTCAACAAAAGGCAATTTTAGTAATTGCCTTGCAATTTTATATTTAAGCCTTAAAATTTATAACATTTCACCAATTTTCACAGCAAGATTGAAAAAACGACTATCCAACATTTTAAGATTTTGTAAAAACTTTTTTCCTTTTTACCTACCTTTTGAAATTAATACTTGTTTCTACTTCTCCAAAATTATACTTCAAGAAAACTATTGTGCTGTCCTTACAACACGGGCCATATGAAGCTAGACAGCTAGGACAAAAGTTCCCCACACAAAGCTTCCTTTTCTTGCGTTCTCTGAATAACCTTTATTCACAAATCTGGCTTTAAACATTCTTTTTGTAAAAAGACGAATATTTTCCAAAGCAGAAGCGTGTAGAACAAATTCAACTTCAACATTAGCAGTTTCCCTAGCTTCCTCGCTGAAAAGCAGCTTTTACCAGAGCAAAATACATCAAAGATCTTTTTTGAGGTGAGAGCACTCACTATCTCGCGTAATTCACATAGAGATCTAACAAAGTTGTGATGTCTCACTCTGATTAAATATGAACCAAAGAACGTTTCTAACTGTTTTTACCATGGATTTCCTCTGACTAATGATTAATTAATATCTTATTTATGTAATGTATTCACAACATGAATTCCTTGCTGTCTTAACAAAAGGCAGAACAACTATATTGTTACTTTCTATAATTATTACAGGCTCTGCTGAGACGTCAAATTCTGGAGAGTGCTTAGCCACCCTGACACAAATATGGATTAACTTCATTTCATGTGCACTCGTGAACTTGTTTTAGTTGATTTAGTTTTCTTGATGTACTGTAGAGCGTGATGAGGTCTGTTGTGGTGTTGTGTGCACTGGATACAGCCGTTATAATGCATTTGGCCACCGGAGGCAGTGGCGACCCACCAGCTTAAAATCTATGTATTGACATCTTAAAAATGGTCTTATAGCTTAAAAGATCATCCTGTTTTGGTTGATTTTATAACCGAATAGAAGAGATGTTCTCAAAGCATTAAATAAGCCTTTTGACTTTTAAAAATGTTGTCCTTTTAAGGTAATTTTAAAGTTACTTTTCATTAAATTTGTCAATATCCTATGGAAGTCTGGACATATGGCAGCGGCGTTTGAGGTGACTTCCCCACGCCACCATGACCCCTGCTCCATCGAAACCAGTTGGGCCTGAAATCCACAACACACCAACATGTCTTCTGTCTCTGGACACAGTTTCATGTTGATTAGCTCAGAGGGGTAACATAGCAACCGTTTACAACAAAACATGACACTTCCTGTTTTCAGGGAGCGTGGCCTAAGCAATGTCATCATTTGACCATTGGATATTGTAGGAGACCTGATGTTGATCAACTACTGAAACTTTGGTGGCTCTGTGAGTTTTTGTGTATGAAATATAACAGTTTTGTGTTTCATGGCGAGTAGGTGAACTTTGACCCCTGCTAACCCCCTTTCACCATGCTCAAAAACTTACCATTTTGATAACTTGTAATTGGCCATGCCTTATGATCAGACTGCCTGAGTTTCAAGCCGCTCGCTCAAAATCTCTAGGACGAGTTCGATCAAATACCAATGCTATAAACGTGAAAAATGAGGTCAAATTACAACCTTCAATCTAAAATGGCCAACTTCCTGTGATACTTGCACTATGACATTAATTGTAAATTCTGAGCATCTTGTTGAGTTCTGCAACTGTACCAAATTTCATGTCTCTACGATGACGTAAGTGAATAGCAAAGGGTCCTTTGAAAATTTCTAGGTGGCGCCGTTGAGGCATTTCTTTTAGATTTTTGTGACAACCTTAAAATATAAAATTTTTAAATAGTCACCATGCATCGGCAAAGTTTGGTGAGTTTTTGAAAATAATAAAGCTTCCAAAAAGGCCCCAGGTTTGGCTCTGAATTCCACAGTTTTGGGCCGGGCTGCTTAAAACTCACTTGGATGAATCCTTATCCACCCCCCGACAGGAATCCATAACAAACTTTGGTGGGCGTGACCAAATTTCTCAATAGCGCCCCCTAGAAAATTTTAAATGATCAGCCCCAAGCCATGCTTTAAGCTATTCAATTCAATTTTATTTATATGGCACCAATTCATGAAACATGTCATCTCAAGGCACTTTACAAAGTCAAAATCCATCAGATTATACACACTGGATCAGATTATACAGATTCCTATATAAGGAAACCACTTGATTGCATCAAAGTCTTCACAAGCAGCATTCCCTCCTGAAGAAGTGTAGAGCCACAGGGAGAATTGTCTGCATTGTCCATGGCTTTGAAGCAATCCCTCATACTGAGCAAGCATGAAGCGGCAGCGGGAAAAAAAAAATCCACATTAACAGGAAGGAAAAACCTCCAGCAGAACTGGGCTCTGTATGAACTGTCATCTGCCTCGACCGACTGGGGGTTACAGAAGACAGAGCAGAGACACAACAAGACAGACAAAAAAGCACAGAAGCACACATTGATCCAGCAATCTGTTCTACATTAGATGGTAGTAGCGGGTGATCTGTCTTCCCTGGATGATGTCACAGCTAACAGAACGTCAGACTATGAAGAAAAAGAGAGAACAAAAAGTTAAAAGCTATAATGACAACAGTCATGCAAAACTGGAGAACAGTAGACTGGAGTAGAACTAGGTAGAGTGAGAACTATAGGCCCTGATGTCCTCCTGTAACCTAAGCCTATAGCAGCATAACTATAGAGGTAGCTCAGGGTAACATGAGCCACTCTAACTATAAGATCTGTCAAAAAGGAAGGTCTCAAGAGCCAGCTTCTAGTGGAGGAGTTCAAGTATTTTGGGGTCTTGTTCACGAATGAGGGGAAGATGGAGCGGGAGATCGACAGGGGGATTGGTGAGGCGTCAGCTGTGAAGCGGGTGCTATAACGGTTCGTTGTGGTGAAGAGAGAGCTGAGCCAAAAGGCAAAGCTCTCGATTTACCGATCGATCTACGTTCCTACCCTCATCTATGGTCACGAGCTTTGGGTCGTGACCGAAAGAACGAGATCCCGGATACAAGCGGCTGAAATGAGTTTTCTCCGTAGTGTGTCTGGGCTCTCCCTTAGAGATAGGGTGAGGAGCTCAGTCATCCGGGGAGGACTCAGAGTAGAGCCGCTGCTCCTCCACGTCGAGAGGAGCCAGTTGAAGTGGCTCGGGCATCTGGTCAGGATGCCTCCTGGACGCCTCCCTGGAGAGGTGTTCCGGGCACGTCCCACCGGGAGGAGGCCCAGGGGAAGACCCAGGACACGCTGGAGGGACTATGTCTCCCGGCTGGCCTGGGAACGCCTTGGGATTCCTCCTGAGGAGCTGGCCCAAGTGGCTGGGGAGAGGGACGTCTGGGCCTCCCTACTGAAGCTGCTACCCCCGCGACCCGACCCCGGATAAGCGGAAGACAACGGACAACGGACGGACGGGTCGTCACTGCCTCCGGTGGCCAAATGCATCGCTGCATCAACTGATCTGCACCAGATTTTTTGCGAGTCGTGGGGGAGCGATGCCCAATGCCTTCGTGTGTATTGCCCGGTGGACAGGCAGGGAAAATGCGTGACAGCTTCTGCCGTGGCTGGCGGCCAGCGGCGCGCAAACTCCTGCAGTGGCCAATAGGCCGGAAGCGGAGCACAATAAAGATTTAAAAAGAATTGTAAAATATTTTTCTGGACCTTGACTCAAAGCAAAACAATGTTTATAATTATTTGTAAACATTTGTATACTCTATGTTTATCTTGTTTTTAAGTATCCATCCTGCATGTTCCCCGGATCTAAACCCAATTGAGAACATTTGGGGATGGATGGCAAGGGAAGTTTACAAAAATGGACATCAGTTCCAGACAATGGATGCCCTTCGTGAAGCCATCTTCAACACTTGGAGCAACGTTCCCACTAGCCTTCTGGAAACACTGGCATCGAGCATGCCTAAACGATTGTTTGAAGTCATCAACAAAAATGGTGGAGCTACTCATTACTGAGTCCTTTTTTTTGACATTTTGATTTCTGTTTTGGGGGGTTTTTGGGTTTTTTTGAGCTATGGTCTTAAACTTTTGATCAGCTGAAAAAATCATGTTTGAGTATAAATGCAGTTTTCAGACAATTCCCTGCTCAAATGTTCTTGTCTCTTGCACTGATTTGTCCTTTTAACATTGTGAGCAGGGTCCGAAATTAACACTCGCCAGTCGCCAAATGCGAGTCAATTTCCCATTTGGCGAGTGAATTTCAGAGGGCTAGCTGCCATATGGCGAGTAAATGTTTGGACCAAATAAAATAAAAAGAACATAAAAATAACAAAAACTATCTGGGCTGCGGATGATCCGTTCACAGCTGTCTATCCAGAGCTCAGTCTAGACCCGCCTTCTACGGAGCTGGTTCAGCTCCTTTCACATTCAGAACCAGTCATGGCTGCACGCTGGATCAGAAAACAGAGCTGCAAACCAGATGCATTCTAAAATGCCAATTAGTCTGTTTATAAGTTTCGTTCTTATTTATTCAGCATTTTTTTAACAACGTGTGCTGCGGTTTTGCGCTTCGCCGCTCTTATTGCGCCGCCCCCCTTCCAGGTGCTTTTATCAGCGGCCAGCCTTCAAAACATGAATCACTGCGTTTAATGTCCTTCCACTCGTACCAAAATGTGCCAATTAAAGTCAAAAGGAGAGTCAGTAACTGTATTTCATGCTCTTTGGTTTTTAACGACACAGAACCAGCGGTGCTTCGGTGGGCGTGGATCCTTGCGCTTGAATTCAGGTGCGCAAAATTATGTTACATGTAATTTAGGTGCACACTTTTAAGGGTTATTTTAAGGAACATGTAACATCAGGGGCTGCAGCTCAGACCAATTATTTCTTATCTCCTCCCTAAAGGAGTCCTTTAGAGTCTTTATTTATGCATCCCCACTGTTTATTCCTCGCGCGCAGCGCACCACATGCCCGTATTAAAACAATGTGGTGCCCCTGGCAAAGCCCCCCCCCTTACCCGTGCTGTCCTCCGGTCAAAAACATCAGACATAATTAAGGGGATTTCTGTAATGTAATTTACTATTTACTAACTTACACAACTACATGTAGCCATATGAGCAGTGAGCAATATTCAAATATCTCATTTTAAAATGTTGAAATCAAAAAAATCTTGATTTATTTATCATTTATTATTATTGTGACATCAGTGTTCACAAAACGAATAATGCATGGTCTTTCAACAATTTCAAGTAAATAATATAACAATTTATGAAAAATATATTTTTAAAGCAAGTGGTGCCCCCCCATGGTATGTGCCCCTGGGCACTGGCCCACTGGCCCTTATGGATAATCCGGCCCTGGCGCACCAGGGTAAAATCCAGCAGCTGGATCAGCGTAAAGACGCAGCGTGAACCCTGCGTGCTTTAAGTGTTGCAGCTGAGGGAAAATGTTGGGATGTATAGGCTTAATGAAACTCCGCCTCATTCACCTACATGGATACACTAATGATAATCTGTAGTGTTTTTTATTGCTTGGATGTGAATCTAATAATTCATATTGTGTCTTTTATAATCAACTACAATATTTTTTTTTTTTATTAAAGTCAGGAAACAGATTTCTCTTCCAGGGTCCAGTCAGCCACGCTGCCAACCACGCCCCCGAATAGTAACATAATATCACTCTTGATTTTTATAAAAATTGAGGTCTGGTGAGGATTCATATTTTGGCCAGTAAAAAATATACCTGGCCGGTTGATTTTTACATCTACCGGCCAACTTGGCCGGTGAATCAGGAAGTTAATTTCGGACACTGATTGTGAAGCTCTACTTAGAACCTTCTTAAGATCCAATAGTGCAATTTGCAAATTCTTGCAATTTTTTGACTGGTCTTAAGATTTTGATCAGGAGTGTATATATGTGCGAAATATACATACATATATGATATATTAAAGAGTTATTTTTGTTCTTTGACTATGTATTTTGGGAAAAACTGGTTAGTTTTAAACAAAGAGCAACATACATGCTCGTGCCTGTTATGTTGCTCACATAAAACTAAGAACCACATGTGTTATTGTGCTATAACTTGTTTTAACTTGTGGTGGGAACCTATGACAATGTGTTGTGGGAAAGACTGATTCTGTATTCTTATTTTGTTTGATTTGTTGTATGCAATATTATTTTGCTTCGCACACTGGTGAGGTGCTGGGAACGGTTGATGTTTTGGGAAACATGCTTAGGGAGGCAGGGCAGCTGTGGAGGGAGAGATGGCCACTCTCGCTCCACATCTGACTCTTTGTTTACAAGTATATAAAGAGGAGACTGCCCTCAGCCCGGTGAGTCTGCCGTGAGTTCGTGTGTGGAATACCGGCATCGTGAACGCTGATCTTAACCTAGGACTGAGGGCTCCCAGTTCGTGTCAATGGTAAGAGCTGATTCTGAGAATCTGTTGAGCGTCACGTTTGTTTGAAAGCTTGTTGCTTTATTGCTTGCTACTTTGCGTGTGTGAAGAGCTAGTTGTTTTGATGTGCTGTATTCTGTGGGGAATAATAATAAATGTGTGCCTTATATTCTAACAGAAACAGTGTTTGAGTCCTTATTTGTGTTTGCCGATCTCTCCCGATCCTGAAATAAACATTTCATAAAACAATAATATATATATATATATATATATATATATATATATATATATATATATATATATATATATATATATATATATATATATAATT
This sequence comes from Fundulus heteroclitus, assembly GCF_011125445.2. Lineage (NCBI taxonomy): Eukaryota > Metazoa > Chordata > Actinopteri > Cyprinodontiformes > Fundulidae > Fundulus > Fundulus heteroclitus. Next base: position 60,147 of record NW_023396600.1, read on the forward strand.
TCCTCTGAGTCCCTGTGTAGAGCTTCTAATTGGTGCTGATTGGAAGTGGAGGCAGCTGGCCAGACTGACGGCAGCCAGCTTACTCACCTGATAGCGCAAGCACCGTATGATCAACCCCAGGTGGGAGCAGCTCAGATCAGACCAGCTCGGAGGACCTCAGCTCATTCTTTCTCTCTCTCTGCCACCTACATCTCTCTTTCCCTCTCCTCTCCAACCAGTTATGATTTTTGTCAAATAAATCCCATTTTATGTTATCCCATGCGGGGCTTCCCTTTGATTTGTTATGGTTCAGGAGCCAGGCCATAACAAAAAAAATATAAATATCTATCTATCTAGAGAAAGATAAATGTGTATTGTAGCTGCTCTGTGAAGGCATCATGAGTGTGTTCAGCTTCAATCAACAGGATTGGGTAGCAGGTCAACCGCCCCAAGATGGCGGCTGTAATACCTGTCTGAAGCTGGCTGACGTCACTTCCTGTTTGCGGTAAGGCGTATTGTATCACTTCCTGCAACGGTTTGTTGCTCCAGATTCTCTCGCTTTTATCTTTAATCTCTTTGCTGTAACATCTGTTTCTAACACATAAGCACTTTTAAAACATTTTCTGTTGCTGCACATCACGCTTGGGAACTCCTCGTGTTTCACACAGTTTGCTCTCTTGGCGTGGTAGAAGGGCGCTAGCCTAGCTTTAGCCTAGCCTAGCTTTAGCTCCACAATGGCTTCCTCTCCTACTATTACTTCAGCTTCTCCGTCTCTGACTAAGTCTCCCCTTATCTCCTGCTCTCTGTGTCAGATGTTTAGCTATTCCTCTGCCTCCTTTAGTGATAATGGTACTTGTAATAAATGTAGTGTTTTTGTAGCTTTGGAGGCGAGGGTGTCAGAATTAGAGTCCCGGCTCCGTGCTATGGAAAGACCAGCTGATAGCCGCCCCTCTGCTAGCGCAGAGCCACATAGACCTAGCGTTAGTTCACTTAGTGGTCCTCCAGAAGCACTCGAGCAGCCGGGTAAGCAGGCCGGCTGGGTGACAGTTCGTAGGAAGCATAGCTCTAGATTTCAGCCCCCAGTTCACCACCAACCCGTCTGCGTTTCAAACAAATTTTCCCCACTCAGCGACACACCCGCTGAGAAGCCGATCCTGGTTATTGGGAGCTCAATAGTCAGAAACGTGGCACTAGAGACACCAGGGACCATAGTTAAATGCCTGCCAGGGGCCAGAACGGGCGACATAGAATCTTACCTAAAACTGCTGGCTAAGGATAAGCGTAAATACAGTAAGATTGTTATTCACGCTGGCGGTAATGACACCCGATCACGCCGATCGGAGGTCACTAAAGTTGGTGTTGCTTCGGTGTGTGAGTTTGCTAAAGCAATGTCGGACTCCGTAATTTTCTCTGGTCCCCTGCCTGATTTGACCAGTGATGACATGTTTAGCCGCATGTCATCATTCAACCGCTGGTTGTCTAGGTGGTGTCCTGAAAACGACGTGGGCTACATTGATAACTGGAGAACTTTCTGGGGAAAACCTGCTCTGATCCGGAGAGACGGCATCCATCCTACTTTGGATGGTGCAGCTCTTCTTTCTAGAAATCTGGCCGGATTTATTAGTCCTCCTAAATGCTGACAACCCAGGGTCCAGACCAGGAAGCAGAGCCGTAGTTTAACACACCTCTCTGCAGCTTCTCTACTGTTACCCATCCATTATCCTATTGAGACGGTGTCTTTCCCACGGCCAAAACTTAACAGATCAAAAACTTATCTAAAAGGAACAAATCATAAAAACCTAATAAAAATCAATACGGTTCACCTTGAACCTAAAAATAAAATAATAAAATGTGGTCTATTAAATATAAGGTCTCTCCCTCCAAAGACTTTGTTAGTTAATGAATTGATTTCTGATAATCAGATTGATTTGTTTTGTCTCACAGAAACCTGGCTACAAGAGGACTACGTTAGTATAAATGAGTCAACTCCCTCCAATTATTCAAATTTCCACATTCCCAGATCTGTGGGAAGAGGAGGAGGAGTGGCAACTATCTTTCAGTCTGATTTATTAATTAGTCCGAGGCCAATTAATAACTACAGTTCTTTTGAACATTTAACCCTCAGTTTCCCTCATCCAAGCTGCAAAGCAATAAAACCTCTTCTGTTTGTTGTTTTGTATCGTCCACCAGGCCCTTACACTCAGTTTTTGGATGAGTTGTCAGATTTCTTATCTGATTTGGTGTTAAATACTGATAAGGCTATTGTAGGAGCCCTTTTTCCTTTCCTGTGTTTATCGCCAGCAGGGGGCGTATTTCATTTTGAGTTCTGAGTGTCTGATGGGGGATGGGGTTATTTAAGGTCAACCATGATTGTGTTCAGGTGTTGTTAATGGGAAGAGGTAACAGTTTTCTACTGTGCTTGGTTTGGATTGAAGTGGAATGTTGTGGATCTAAATGGAAATATTGAGAATAGGGACATTGTTGTGATAATAAATGACTTTCTAATAAGTCAAACTGAAGATCGGCCTGGCGAATCTTAATCGAGCGCACGTAAAACCAACGCCTTTCAGGAAACAACAACCAGTAGCCTAAAATAGAGGATTTTAGCCGCTACATTTAGGTAGAAAACTGCCTCGTTTGGAAGATCCACCGATCCTTCTGCAGTGGTGTTAAGAAGCCGCAAAGTAAACGCCGCACCGAAGCAGCGCCGCCGGTCAAAGTGAGCGCAGAGGAGCGATTGGACACCTGACGTCGGAACCAGAACCGCAGAGGAGCGATCGGGACACCTGACGTCGGAACCAGAACCGCAGAGGAGCGATCGGGACACCTGACGTCGGAACCAGAACCGCAGAGGAGCGATCGGGACACCTGACGTCGGAACCAGAACCGCAGAGGAGCGAAAGGAAATCCGAAGCCGCACAGGAGCGATCGATACCGGACGATGGGAACGGAGCTGCATGGATCGAGCTATTGGAGCCACTGAGATTCGGAGCAGCGGACATCAGGACGCAGATCATCAATGCCGGCCAACGCACCATTGGGGTATGTGAGTCAGCGCTGATATCTATGAATGGCCATTAGTATTATGTGTGCACACAAAAATCCAACCTTAAATCCAATGCATTGGTAGCAGACTGAAGACTGCTTAAACAAAAAGAGAGCTCTCTATAAACTCTATAAACAAATAAATAAGCTATAAACTGTTGGCCATAATGGCAGAAGAGGAGAACATTGATCTGGATCTGGAGGGTCAAAGTAACATTGTGGGTAAAGAGGAAAATCCTCAATGGGAGACTGAAAAAAGACAGATAAAATTAACAGCCAAAGCTTTGTTGGTTAAAATCAGTAACTTAGAAAGTGAAAGAAAAACAAAGTTAAATAAGCTCACAAAATTAAAACAAACTATTACAGTGTTGAAAAATGACAAAGGGTGTGTGAATGACATTAAGGTGGAATTTAAAAGGTTTTTGGGTTTGTGTGAAGAAGCACAAAAGGTGCACCAAGGTTTATTGGGATTATTGCCTGTGGATGAAGCACAGAAGCATGACATGTGGTTTCAAGCTAAAATGTTGAATGTTCATGATTTTGTTGCTGCTACTCATAAATGGTTGGCTGAGGCTCAAGGTTGCTCAGCCGGTGTGCCTGATGGTATTAAAGAAAGTGAGAGTAAAGCTGAACCAAAGACTGCCAATGGTGGCATAACCATGGTGGAGGAGGAGCCACAGATTGAACCTCATGACAGCGTTTCAAATGTTTCCTTAAGGTCTTTTAGAAAAGGTGGGAGCCAAAGGGGTTCTTCAATAGCAACCAGCAAATCTTCAACGCTTTCTGAACAAATAAAAGCGGAAGCAGAAAGGGCTGCACTCTTGGCATGTGCAGCTGCTTTAAAGGAGAAACATGCACTGGAGGAGCAGGAATACCTGTTAAAGAAAAGAAAGGAACAACTTGAGATGGACACCAAAATAGCTGCTGCTAATGCCAAGCTAATGGTGCTAGAGGGCAGCACTAAAGGCAGCATTACATCTAAGCATTCTGATGGAATGGATTCATATGTTAGAAAAGGTGCTAGACCCAAGATCAAACCTACTTTACTCCTTTCACAAGCTTCACAGGTGGTTACCAAACCTGCAAAGAACCTTCAAGAAGATGCCGGACTGCTGTTGGATAAAGAGGTTGAGTTGGATCTAAGTACAGCCTATAAAAAGCATATTCCACCTCAAGTGGATGACACTGTTTGCAATACTTTGTTGTCAAAAATGGCTCCCCCTGCTGTCCAAACTTCTAAAGCTTCTGTTATTTTATCCGATCTCAATGTTACCACTCAGAACAGACTGCTTCCATCAAATCAAAATCAACCTGCTGGAGACCTTTACAATTTGCTGAAACAACAGAATGACATAACGGCTCTTCTGGTTCAAATGCAAACAAGCCAGTTACTGCCACACAGAGAAATTCCCATCTACGACGGAGATCCTTTACAGTTTAACTCCTTTATGAAAGCCTTTGAACATTGTGTGGAAGCAAAGAGCAGTTGTAAAGGAGACTGCTTGTACTACCTGGAACAGTACACCAAGGGGCAACCAAGAGACCTCGTACGTAGCTGCCTTCACATGACTGCAGAAAGAGGATATGTGGTGGCCAAGCAACTCCTCAAAGAACATTTTGGCAATGAATTTAATATTACTGCAGCCTACATGGAAAAGGTCACTGGTTGGCCTAACATTAAAGGTGAAGATGCTAAAGCATTAAAGGCATTTGGACTATTTCTTCGTGAATGCTGCAATGCAATGGAGGAACTGCAGTATTTGGATGAGTTAAGCATGCCAGCTAACATGAAAATCTTGGTTCAAAAGTTTCCTTTTAAACTAAGAGAAAAATGGAGAACAAAAGCAAATGAGATTTTTGAGAGAACTTGTCAAAGAGCATGTTTCACAGACATTGTTGCTTTTATTGAACACCAGATTAGAATAATCTCAGATCCGGTTTTTGGAGATATACAGGACTTACAACCTGCTAGGGCAATCATAAGACCTAGCAAACCTCAAATTAAGTCACAATTTAAAAGAAACAGCTTTGTCACCCATGTTTCTGTTAAAGATGACTGTAACGTGCCTTCTCTAAAAAATGAAGTAACTATTGCTGACAAATCTAAGTATTTATCCTGTCTGTATTGTACACAGGATGGTCATGTATTGGAACAATGTCGACAATTAGGAAAGAGGTCACACAGGGAAAAACTAGACTTTTTAAAGGACAAGGGTTTATGTTTTGGTTGCTTGGATACAGGACATATAAGCAAGAACTGTGATAAGCGCATCGCTTGCAAACACTGTAACCAAAAACATCCCAGCATTTTGCACATTGGACAGAAGGAAAAAACCCATCAGAAAGAGTTGGATCAGGCAGCAAAGGGCTGTAAAACCTCCTCTACTTGTGGTCATACTGGGGCTGGCCACCATAGAGGGATTCTTCCCATCCTGCCTGTGAAAGTGAAAAGTTCAAAGGGAACTAAAATCATTAAAACATATGCCTTTCTGGATCCAGGGAGCACCGATACATTCTGCTCTGAAAGACTTCTTAATGAACTCAACATACAAGGTCAAAAGGCTCAGATTCATCTCCGGACAATGGGTAATAGCAAAACAATGACAACCTCTATCATTAAAGGGCTGGAGATTTCAGAAATAAAACAAAGCCATTTCTATCCGCTTCCCATTGTGTTTACACAAAAGGAAATGCCAGTCTCCACCGACAATATCATCAGTGAGGAGGAGCTGTCAAAATGGTCGTACTTAAAGGATATTCATTTTCCTCGCATACATGCTGGTGTAGACCTACTAGTGGGCACAAATGCATCAAAACTAATGGAACCTTGGGAGGTGATTAATAGTCAGGGTGAAGGGCCCTATGCAATCAGAAGCCTCCTAGGATGGGTTGTAAATGCTTCACCAGAAGGTTACAAGGATCTTGAAAATGGCTACCCTTCAGTTTATGTCAACAGAACTACAGTTGATAAAATAGAAGAGCTTCTGACCAGCCAATACAACTATGACTTTATTGAGAAGTCCTTTACAGAACAAGAGGAAATGTCAAGAGAGGAACAAAAATTCCTAGATATAATGGATCACTCTGCCCAGCTAGAGAATGGACATTACAAACTGAAACTACCTTTCAAAAGTGAAGAACTCTTTATGCCAAACAATATTTCTGTTGCTCTGCAGCGCATACTTGGTTTGAAAAGGAAATTCAAAAGGAACAGAAGTTTTCATAAAGAGTACACAAACTTTATGACTAATGCCATTAATAGTGGACATGCAGAAAAGGTTCCACAGCATCAACTGACAACAACAAAAGGCAAGGTGTGGTATATACCACATCATGGTGTATACCATCCACAAAAACATAAGCTGCGTGTGGTGTTTGATTGTGGAGCAGAGTATAAAGGGGTCTCTCTTAACAGTCAGCTTCTACAGGGCCCAAACCTAACTAGCTCATTGGTGGGGGTTCTAGTGAGGTTTCGGCAGGAACGTGTGGCGTTAATGGCAGACATAAAATCCATGTTCCACCAGGTTAAGGTGTCTGATGAGCATGTGGACTTTCTACGCTTCATGTGGTGGCCTCAAGGTAATCTAGAACAAGACCTTGAGGAATACCGTATGACTGTCCACTTATTTGGTGCAGTCTCCTCACCGAGCTGTGCTTGCTATGCTCTCAGAAAGACTGCTGAGGATAATCAGTCCAACTTCTCAGCAGATGTCATACTATCGGTCAACAAAAATTTCTACATGGATGACCTCTTAAAAAGTCTGCCATCAGAAGAAAGTGCAGTTACCATGGCCAAAGATCTTATGGCTATCTGCAGCAGAGGAGGGTTTACACTAACCCAATGGATCAGCAATAGCCGAGAAGTGCTCCAATGTATCCCGGGAGAGCTCATGTCCCAGACTCTGTGTGAGTTGAATCTGGACAGTGATGAGCTTCCGGTAGACAGAGCACTAGGTTTACAATGGTGCACGGAGACAGACAGTTTTAAGTTCAAACTGAAAGTCAAAGAAAAGCCTTCCACTAAAAGAGGCATGTTGTCAACCATCAGCTCCATTTATGATCCACTAGGATTTCTAGCTCCTCTCATACTTCCTGCCAAACTGTTGTTACAAGAGTTGTGCAGGATGAAATGGGGCTGGGATGATCCTATACCTCTAACCTTTCAAAAACAGTGGAACCGGTGGCTGACTGACTTGGAAAAATTGGCCGACTTCCAAGTCAGCAGATGCATCAAACCTGAGGGGTTTGGAGAAGTGGTTAATGCTCAGTTACACCACTTCTCTGACGCTAGTGAGAGTGGGTATGGTACAGCTACATATGTCAGAATGCAGAACAGCATCAAGAGAGTGCATGTATCATGGTTGTTTGGCAAAGCCAGAGTAGCCCCATTAAAACCTGTGACTATTCCACGTTTAGAGCTCACAGCTGCTGTTTTGGCCGTTAGACTGAATAACATGCTTCAGTCAGAGCTTCAGCTGCCATTGAAGAAGGCTTGCTTTTGGACTGACAGCACATCAGTTCTAAAATATATAAAAAATGAAGACAGAAGGTTTCAAACCTTCGTTGCTAACAGAGTAACAATCATTAGAGATAATACCGACATTGAGCAGTGGAGACACGTGCCTTCATCTTTAAACCCTGCCGATTGTGCTTCCCGTGGGTTTAAAGTTGACAGTCTTTTGAACCAAAAATGGATGGAAAGTCCTACCTTTCTGTGGGAACCTGAAGACAAGTGGCCCAAGTCTTTGATGGATTTCTGTATGACTACTGATGACCCAGAACTAAAGCAAACGCCCTTGATCAATGCTACAGTCATTAACTCAAATGCAACTTCTCAATTAATAGCATTCTTCTCGGACTGGCAAAAACTAAAGTCTGCGGTTGCTTGGTTCATCAAGCTAAAGGGAGTTCTGCTAAAACTGAGTAAGAGAAGAAAGGAATTGAAGCTGGCCAATTCAAACACGACTGAAACATCAACACTGGAGTTGACAAAAGAGATGCAAACTCTCAAAAACTCACTGGGAAACCAAAGTGTGTCTCTAGAAGAGCTCACTCAAGCTGAGACAGCCATAATCTCCTTTTGCCAAAAAGAAAGATTCCCTGATGAGTTTGCCGCATTAACATCCCGCAACTCAGAAATACCCAGAAGCAGCCCAATTTACAAACTGGTCCCTGTGCTGCAAGACGAGCTTCTGCGTGTTGGAGGCCGGCTGAGTAAAGCAGCCATTCCTGAGAACATTAAACATCCTATCATTTTGGCAAAGGACCAGCACATCTCCTACCTTATCCTCCGACATTTTCACTTGCAGCTTGGTCATGGAGGTAGAAGTCATGTCCTCTCAGTCGTGAGAAGAAAATTTTGGATAACAAATGGAGTTTCAGCTGTGAAAAGGGTCATAGCTACATGTTCTTTCTGCAGGCTGTATGGAGGACGAACCGGTCAACAACAGATGGCAGACTTGCCAGAGGAAAGAGTGGTCCCTGATCTGCCACCATTCACAAATGTTGGCGTAGATTATTTCGGGCCTATTGATATAAAAAGAGGACGCAGTGTTGTAAAACGCTATGGAGTAGTGTTCACTTGCATGACAAGCAGGGCTGTGCACCTTGAAGTGGCATACTCTTTAGATACAGACTCGTGTATTAATGCACTGCGCCGATTTATCTCTCGAAGAGGACAAGTTTCACACATGAGATCAGATAACGGCACCAATTTCATAGGAGCAGAAAGAGAGCTACGAGAAGCACTAGCCTCTCTAAATAATGGAAGAATTGAGAAGGCCATGGCACATAAAGGGATTAAATGGAGTTTTAACCCCCCATCCGGATCACATTGTGGCGGGGTTTGGGAGCGCCTCATCCGCATGATCAGAAAGGTTTTGCACTCAGTGCTCCGTCAACAAATGTTGGACGATGAAGGATTCCACACTGTACTTTGTGAGGCTGAGGCAATACTTAATGATCGTCCCATCACAACGTTATCAGAGGACCCCAATGACCTGGAGGCTTTAACACCCAACCACTTGCTACTCATGAAGGGAAAGCCAGCCTTTCCGCCAGGACTGTTTGACAAAAAGGATCTTTATGCTAAAAGAAGGTGGAAACAAATCCAATACATTTCAGATCTCTTTTGGAAACGTTGGATTCGAGAATATCTACCGTTGTTACAAGAACGACAAAAATGGATAAAGAAACAAAGGTGCTTCACCCCTGGAGATGTGGTGGTAGTAATGGACTCCACAACACCTCGAGGGTCTTGGATATTAGGAAAGGTTATTAAAACTTTTCCAGATAAAAAGGGTCTGGTGCGAGTGGTTCATCTTCAAACAAAAAACAACATCATTGAAAGACCTGTAACAAAAATTTGTCTGTTATGTGAAGCTACAAACTGATAAACTGGTATGTGTAAACCTGATTTGCCTCTTATGTATACTTATATGGAGACATATGTTTATTTCTGGCTCCTTGTAATTTAAGTTTGATAATTGCTATGTCTTTTGCCACACGCAATTAGGGGCTGGCGTGTAGGAGCCCTTTTTCCTTTCCTGTGTTTATCGCCAGCAGGGGGCGTATTTCATTTTGAGTTCTGAGTGTCTGATGGGGGATGGGGTTATTTAAGGTCAACCATGATTGTGTTCAGGTGTTGTTAATGGGAAGAGGTAACAGTTTTCTACTGTGCTTGGTTTGGATTGAAGTGGAATGTTGTGGATCTAAATGGAAATATTGAGAATAGGGACATTGTTGTGATAATAAATGACTTTCTAATAAGTCAAACTGAAGATCGGCCTGGCGAATCTTAATCGAGCGCACGTAAAACCAACGCCTTTCAGGAAACAACAACCAGTAGCCTAAAATAGAGGATTTTAGCCGCTACAGCTATTATAGTGGGTGATTTTAACATCCATGTTAACACAGAATGTGATAACCTTAGTGTAGCCTTTAAAACTATCCTAGATTCAATTGGTTTTGCTCAAAATGTGCATGAACCGACGCACTCTTGGCTCCATACTTTAGACCTTGTGCTGACATATGGCATTGATTGTGAAGAATTAACAGTATTTCCTCACAACCCTGTCCTATCTGATCATTTTTTAATAACATTTGAGTTTAATCTAACTGAGTTCTCCACCCCCAAAAGAGGGTTCCATTATAGTAGATCTTTATCGGATAATGCTGTATCAAAACTTAAAGAGTCTGTCCCCTTTTTAATATCCTCCGTATTGCAGAAATGCCCTGTAGATGGCAGCAATGTTGTTTCTTCCAATTCACAAATAGATGTCTTTGTAAACGGTATGACTTCGTCATTGCGTTCTGCATTAGACAATGTAGCTCCCTTGAAAAAGAAGGTGATTATTCACAGGAAGCTGGCTCCCTGGTTTAATTCAGAGCTGCGTTCCTTGAAGCACAATGTTAGGAAATTGGAGAGAAAATGGCGCTCTACACACCAAGAGGAATCCTACTTAATCTGGAAGAACAGTCTATTGTTGTATAACAAGACCCTTCGAGTTAGAGCAGCATATTTTTCATCATTAATTGAGGAGAATAAGAATAATCCTAGATTTCTCTTCAGTACAGTTGCCAAACTTACCCAGAGCCACAGCTCTGTTGATCCATCCATTCCCTTAGCTCTTAGCAGTAATGATTTTATGGGATTCTTCATAAATAAAATTGCACCAGTGTATATATATATATATATATATATATATATATATATATATATATATATATATATATATATATATATATATATATATATATATACACTGGTGCAATTTTATTTATGAAGAATCCCATAAAATCATTACTGCTAAAAATGCTAAATTTTTCAGCACATGACTTTCTCAGTACTTGATAGTTGTAGAACATAACATAAAAGTATATGGCATTTGACATTTTCAAAGTTTTAAGTCCCCCTGAACATGAGAAAATTTCTTGTTATTCGATGCTGTAGCGCACATATTCCTTAGTTACTGGGGGGAAATATGGAGTACCAATATGGCAGCTGGTGGCATCAAAGCGACTCGTTCTAACAGACGGTGATTAGCACTCCAGTGTATAATATAGCTCAGTGGTTGCACCGGGAGGGAGAGAAAGAAAGAAGAGGGGAGCTTGATGCATCATGGGAAATCCCAAAGACCACAAAAACCTTCTTAGATGTAGCTCAATTAAAATTGCTTTTTTTAATGTAAACTTAGACAACGTCTTAGAAGTTATTCAATTCACCGTTGTCCACTTGATGAAGACTGGAAAACAAAGAAATTGTGCTTTCCAGCAAGACACTGTCATGACTGCGGTTACAGTGGCTGGTGCAGAACCTGGAGACTGTGACAAAGACTCCGGGCACCATCGGACTTTGGCACTGTGACCCTCTGCCTGAAAAGTGAAGTACCGGTAGCTGCATTATATGCAGGCTGTCAGTTAAGCTTTTACAATTCCCTCCCCTGTTACGTCAGCATTTCCAATATGGCTGTCCTTGATGTGAGCGGGGCTTGATGTCAAGCACCGCCTTCCCGCAGGCTGCAGTGGGATGCTTCTCCCTAGGCCGGCGCTTAGTTTGCTTATCCCTTGGGCCGGCTCTGTTAACGGGTTTTAAATGGGGCCGGAGGCCCTGTGCTTCCAAAATATAGCCCTTCTAAATATTACGCTATTTAGGACTGTCAGTTGTAAAAGTATGTCATGACAGAAGATAAGGAGCAGGCTCACCAGGCTGGTCTGGATCCGGTGGACTCAAGTAGTCGTCAGGAAGCGGCTCTGGTGGCTCCCCCTTCATTCCCCAAGACAGGTGGTTGAGCTTCTTTAGTTTCAGCATCATGGTATGAAAATCGCTGCGGGGCACAGGCCTCACCGTGTCCAATCCATAACCCTCACTCTGTTGGTGGAAAAGAAGGTACCGCAGGTTGACCAGCTGTGACACAGTTTTTATGAATTCCGCGGTGCTGGGCAGCCGCACATTGCACACGCTAAGGTGGGTAAGTCGCTCTCGAAGGTGATCCGTCAGGCTTTGGCCAAGCAACGCTTCATCCCAGGTCGCGTTTCTTACTCCGAGGTCCCGAAGGTTAGGAAATCGGGCAAGGTTGTCCATGTATTTCTCTTTATACTGTCGCCCGCCATCCACAAACACTATAGCCGTGAGGGACGGGAGAAACTTAACGAGACGGCGCCATTCTTTTCGCCGCAGGTGTCGCACAGCCACCCGAGTGAGCTTGCGGTAATTTAACATGTGCCAGAAGCCGTAGGTGTAGCGGCGCAGTTCGGACATTACCACCGTGTAGTCCCTCCACAGGGATGGGTGATCGATAAGCTTTTTCAAGTGCCTACAGCAGGAGCGAACCGTATGCTTTTCCTCTGTGCTAAGATAGCTAAACACATAAACCCAAAGTTCAGGTGGTAGCTGCGGCGGTCCTTCCATTAGTTCATTCACTCAGCATGCAGAACAAGAACAACAACCTAACTAATGCCTGGCTATACTGTTAATGATTTCGGGTTTTTAATGTATTGCAAATATTACGCCGTCTGCGAATGTATTTAAACTGCAGGCTGTATACACCGGAAGACGGTCGAGTGTTACATCGAGAACTGTCCGGCGGGAAACACCCTTTATGTCCATCCCACTCTCAGGAGTGGTTTTGAATGATTCGTTCAAATGATCGAATCACAAACTGAACAAATTCACTGATTAGTCCATTTCTCAGTACTAGAGGTGTGCGATACCGGGAATTTTTAATTGATCCGATACCAAGTAAATACAGGGGCAGTATTGCCAATATCGATCCGATACCGATACTTTTAACATGAAACTGTTGACCTTCCAGGTTTTTTGATTTTTATTTTATTATTACAATTAAATAATAATAATAATAATGTTATGTTCAGTGTTTTTTTTTTTCCTAATCCACCTCTTATATCTTCCAATCCTTATGTAATTTTGTCTGTGTTTTGTGCACCTGCCTGTTGCTATAATTTTCCCTGTCGTGGGACAAATAAAGGATTAGCTAATGTTATCTTAAATAACACTTTTTAATAGGATATATGTACTGGGTTCTTTCACGGTCTTAATTATATTTTCTGTGTGGGCTCCAGTAACATATGATAGATAATATCTACTTTGAAAGTTAACATGAAGTGCTGCTGAAGATGACCAGTCTGATCTACCTGGATGTTCTGAGGAGGACTGAAACGCCTCAGTCACGTCAGTCTGTGGGTCTGGGGTCCGTTTTTCGTACGTCGCTAACTCAGTTAGCAGGATTTCATTGTTGACGATTTGGCATGATCTTGGATCGTTTGGTTCTTCGAAAAACATCCTGCACTTGTTGTCATAGCAACATGTGCGCCAGCTTAAGCCTGCTCCAGAGCAGACACATCATTTAACAATGGCTTTTAAAGAGGAAAAAGTGGTGTTGGAACCATAAATATAAAATATTTAAGTTATTTGTATGATGGTTTGCTTTTTATTTTTATCCTATAGTAAGAAGATTTGTTCGGGTCATTTTATTGTGAAGTTTAGTTTACTTTGAAAGGCTTGCTTCCTGTCGAGCCGTATATTGTATTAGAAAAAACTATGGATGGATTATCTAGCCACGGAGCAATACAGTTTTACTGTGTAAACTGTGGATGACTTGGAAAAGTCCCGTGTCTAAGGAATGACACTGAAATTTGGATCTCTTGACATAAGTGCCTTTTTAAATAAAGTATAATAATTAAAGGCTACCATTTTGTAGAATATTCTTGTATTTCACTTTTTCAATTTTGAGATCCATGTATTCATCTTTTTAATACTCATAGATCATGTTCTAGTTTGGTCATCTTCTGGAGGTAGAGAACTTCCTTTCAAAAGGATCTTTCAGAGCACTTGTTAAAGGTACTTTTAATGTATGTTCTTCTTTGAGTTGATGTAACATTGCAGTATAATGTTATGTTTCTAAGGAAAGAATGAGTTGGTTTGATCACAAACCATTGCACTTTATTTTGTAATGGGTTTTTACCAAAGATTCATTAAAAGTTTTCATGTTACACATAAGCATAGGCACTTTATTTTTCATCTCATTTGACCATATCATCATTGTCAAACAGTACATAACTTGGGTCTCAGTGTTCAGTAACAGAGAACTATAAGAGTCTTGCTGTTATAAGTATAAAAATTATGTCTTGAATATGAGGAGCAGTGGTGGGGTTTACAGAACATGTCATTTAAACATTTTTTCCTACATGACAGATTACAAGGCAAATGTGAAGTTAAATTTCTTGTTATTGTCCTAATATATTTAGTAGCATATATTTGCTGTCACACACAACAAGAATCACACAAAATATAACACCTGTTACCAAAATTCAAAAAATTATGTACATCATGATGAAACATTTAAGTACATGGGAGTCAGTGAAAACAGAGGTCTGTTTTTTATTCCTCCATCTGTATTTCTTTGACTGCTTTTCCTTTATTGGTTGTGGGGTCTGCAGCTGCCTAATTCTGATTGTGTCAGAAAGTAACAGGTTCATTCTGGACAGGCTCACAAGGTCATTTGCTCCACAAACTCTTTTTTACAAGAAAATGTCACACGTGTCACAGGTTTGTGTGCATACAAGCTCTTAAAAATAAGCATAACTCAATTGTTTCATCATGTGTGGACGGTGCATGAAGAAAGTTTTCCGTCATCAGAAGGTATGATAGTTCGAACTGTCTCATCACGTGTGAACGGTCCTCTGAAGACGTTGGACTGTGCAAGTTTCTGCTGCTTGCTTAGAAACCTGTTTGAGATGATCTTGTTCACCAAAACGCCGTGGAAGGGTTCACAGGTGTCAAAGTCCAGTCCTCAAGGGCCGGTGTCCTGCAACTTTTAGATATGTCACTGGTCCGACATGCCTGAGTCAAATAATCAGGTAATTACCAGGACCCTGAAGAACCTGACTGCAAACTGAGGAGCTAATTGTGCCATTTGATTCAGGTGTGTGGGACCAAGGAAACCTCTAAAAGTTTCAGGACATGCCCTCAAGGACTGGAGCTTGACACCCCAGGTATACATCATGTAGGGCCGGCCACCTGGAGCAATTGCATCTCTAATCTTACAAATGATGTTCCATAAGTGAACCACTTTTTAGAGTTGTTCCTGAAAGACAAGAAAATAAACAAGTTCTTAAAGTACATACTCCATATTTAAAAGGATGTATCATATATTATTTATCTTTTACATTCAAACATACCTCAGTGATATTTAAACAGGTGAGCAGAATTGGCTGCTTATCCAAGAAGTCCCCAGTAAAGTAATATGTATTCTTCAGTTTTTGAAAAAGGTTCATCCAGTACTGTGCACGACGTTTCCTTAAGAAATCCCACCAGCTGTTGATGTGCTGGCTGTGGGTGCTGGATCCCACAATGAAGTAGTTTTCAGGATAGCTGTCATCAAGACGCAAAAATCTTTGAATGTCTTTCATTGTACCATTCTCTGTCTCCATGTCTATATGAATTCTGGCTGTGGTACCCTCTCTGTTACTGCTGGAACAAAATATCCAGCAGTAACTTTTGGACAGCACCATCCATGTATTCAGCTTTAGAGATGCCAACCTGTAAACACAGCAGAGATTTTGTTATTGTTTTGTCAAGTTTTTTATTTTAAACAAAATGTAAAAATAACATAATTTATTCTTTCTAAAAATTGAGCACGTTACTTATGCTAAATGTGAGAAGCTAAATATTCCAAATTCAAAGTTTTTAAATATTTAAATTTTGAGTGTCAGATCAAATGCACAGGCATTCTAAGATGTAAAAGGGAACATTCATTTTCTGGCTGTATTTTTAATGTAGCTATCTTAATCCTGGTCCTCCTACCTTAATGTTTTTGTTTATGGGAATTTTAAAAAGTACTTTTACAGAATTCCCATCAGAAGGAGAATAGCTGCTGTTTAAAATTGTGATTTAAAGTTAAACTGGATCAATGTTAAAATTGCTTAAACCTAGACTGCAATGGAACAATGTTGTTGATTAAGATTTGTTTTCTTTTCTGAGTAAGTTTAAAGACATCAGAAAAAACAAATGGAACAACAAATAAACTGAGAACAATGGTGCCTTGCTGCCAGGAGCTTTCATTGATAAATTCTGATATTAACTTTTGAATTTGCAGCAATGATAATCGATTATCAGTTTTTCCTAAAAAAAAACTACTGACATGTTAAAGCATGTCAGTAGTTGACTGGGTCTATTAATGAAGTTCATATAAATAGTTGTCCTTCACTGGCTTGTGAATTGTCCCATTAGAAAGCTCTGTATTCATATCTTTGTTTTGACACAATAAAATATGGATAAATGTAGCTTTATCTAGCCTCACTTTCATTGTGTAGAATACACATATGTGAAAAACACAGTGAAAAACCTGTTTTCACTGTGTAAACAGAGCCAGAGACTGTACTACAGTAATGCAAGTGTATCCAAAGCAGAGTTGTTAACTATAAATAACTGCCGAATTGGTCAAATTTCAAGTAGAGGACTTGCTGTATATTTATGACTTACCTTGTCACTCCTCAGTGCAGAAATACATTCCTCCGACAAATGACGACTTAAAAAGTAATAAAAGGCGCCCCTCCGTCTCTCCTCTTCTCCATGACACTCAAATATCCCGCGAGCTGATGCCGGGTTATGTTGCGTTGTTATGAGACGAAAATTATGTCGTTTAAGCAAGATAAGTCTCTCATTAAAACAAGAAACTTGTTTAAAGGGAGAAAGTTATATGGTTATAGGAAGTTGCCTTGTCAGCCGTCTGTGCGGCATGTTTCCAGTGTCCTCCACAGATGGATCTCATGGCTGATCCAAGGTCGGTGGTGTGGGCGTGAACCCGATAGGGGGCGTGTTCAATTTGCATATTTTCGAAACATTTAGATATAACATTTAACATTTAGATATAGATTTAACATTTAGATATAGATTTAACATTTACATTTAACATTTAGATTTAAATTTAACATTTAGATATAGATTTAACATTTACATTTAACATTTAACATTTAGATTTAAATTTAACATTTAGATATAGATTTAACATTTACATTTAACATTTAACATTTAGATTTAAATTTAACATTTAGATATAAATTTAACATTTAGATTTAACATTTAACATTTAGATATAGATTTAACATTTAGATATAGATTTAACATTTACATTTAACATTTAGATATAGATTTAACATTTAGATTTAAATTTAACATTTAGATATAGATTTAGCATTTAGATTTAAATTTAACATTTAGATAAATATTTAACATTTAGATTTAAATTTAACATTTAGATATAGATTTAACATTTAGATATAGATTTAACATTTAGATATAGATTTAACATTTAGATTTAAATTTAACATTTAGATATAGATTTAACATTTAGATTTAAATTTAACATTTAGATATAGATTTAACATTTACATTTAACATTTAACATTTAGATTTAAATTTAACATTTAGATATAGATTTAACATTTACATTTAACATTTAAGATTTAAATTTAACATTTAGATATAGATTTAACATTTACATTTAACATTTAACATTTAGATATAGATTTAACATTTAGATTTAAATTTAACATTTAGATATAGATTTAACATTTAGATTTAAATTTAACATTTAGATATAGATTTAACATTTAGATTTAACATTTAGATATAGATTTAACATTTAGATATAGATTTAACATTTAGATTTAACATTTAACATTTAGATATAGATTTAACATTTACATTTAACATTTAACATTTAGATATAGATTTAACATTTAGATTTAAATTTAACATTTAGATACAGATTTAGCATTTAGATTTAAATTTAACATTTAGATACAGATTTAACATTTAGATTTAAATTTAACATTTAGATATAGATTTAGCATTTAGATTTAAATTTAACATTTAGATATAGATTTAACATTTAGATTTAAATTTAACATTTAGATATAGATTTAACATTTAGATATAGATTTAGCATTTAGATTTAAATTTAACATTTAGATATAGATTTAACATTTAGATATAGATTTAACATTTAGATATAGATTTAGCATTTAGATTTAAATTTAACATTTAGATATAGATTTAACATTTAGATATAGATTTAACATTTAGATATAGATTTAACATTTAGATATAGATTTAACATTTACATTTAACATTTAGATATAGATTTAACATTTAGATATAGATTTAACATTTAGATATAGATTTAACATTTAGATTTAAATTTAACATTTAGATATAGATTTAACATTTAGATTTAAATTTAACATTTAGATATAGATTTAACATTTACATTTAACATTTAAGATTTAAATTTAACATTTAGATATAGATTTAACATTTACATTTAACATTTAACATTTAGATATAGATTTAACATTTAGATTTAAATTTAACATTTAGATATAGATTTAACATTTAGATTTAAATTTAACATTTAGATATAGATTTAACATTTAGATTTAACATTTAGATATAGATTTAACATTTAGATATAGATTTAACATTTAGATTTAACATTTAACATTTAGATATAGATTTAACATTTACATTTAACATTTAACATTTAGATATAGATTTAACATTTAGATTTAAATTTAACATTTAGATACAGATTTAGCATTTAGATTTAAATTTAACATTTAGATACAGATTTAACATTTAGATTTAAATTTAACATTTAGATATAGATTTAGCATTTAGATTTAAATTTAACATTTAGATATAGATTTAACATTTAGATTTAAATTTAACATTTAGATATAGATTTAACATTTAGATATAGATTTAGCATTTAGATTTAAATTTAACATTTAGATATAGATTTAACATTTAGATATAGATTTAACATTTAGATATAGATTTAGCATTTAGATTTAAATTTAACATTTAGATATAGATTTAACATTTAGATATAGATTTAACATTTAGATATAGATTTAACATTTAGATATAGATTTAACATTTACATTTAACATTTAGATATAGATTTAACATTTAGATTTAAATTTAACATTTAGATATAGATTTAGCATTTAGATTTAAATTTAACATTTAGATAAATATTTAACATTTAGATTTAAATTTAACATTTAGATATAGATTTAACATTTACATTTAACATTTAACATTTAGATATAGATTTAACATTTACATTTAACATTTAACATTTAGATTTAAATTTAACATTTAGATATAGATTTAACATTTAACATTTAAGATTTAAATTTAACATTTAGATATAGATTTAACATTTACATTTAACATTTAACATTTAGATATAGATTTAACATTTAGATTTAAATTTAACATTTAGATATAGATTTAACATTTAGATTTAACATTTAGATATAGATTTAACATTTAGATATAGATTTAACATTTAGATTTAACATTTAACATTTAGATATAGATTTAACATTTAGATTTAAATTTAACATTTAGATATAGATTTAGCATTTAGATTTAAATTTAACATTTAGATATAGATTTAACATTTAGATTTAAATTTAACATTTAGATATAGATTTAGCATTTAGATTTAAATTTAACATTTAGATATAGATTTAACATTTAGATTTAAATTTAACATTTAGATATAGATTTAACATTTAGATATAGATTTAGCATTTAGATTTAAATTTAACATTTAGATATAGATTTAACATTTAGATATAGATTTAACATTTAGATATAGATTTAGCATTTAGATTTAACATTTAGATATAGATTTAACATTTAGATTTAACATTTAACTATTTATTTTACTTTATAAACATATTGTTGACAATTGCATATAAGATCTTGTTTATTGTGAATTTCTGTCTTAAATGTGAGAAAAGGGAGTTAAATGTGAGAAAAGTGAGCTAAATAATCAAAATATATCAGCTATAGAATTTTATCTGAAATTTTACATTCGGCACCCCATACATCCCTGCCGAGAAATGCATCCCTTGTCGCGGGAGGTACGGTTGATTTATTTGTTGTTTTACTTCCTGTTTGCGGTAAGGCGTATTGCATCACTTCCTGTTGTTGCTGTGTGAACGACGGAGCTTTGCTCCAGGCTCTCTCGCTTTTTATCTTTAAACCTCTTTGCTGTAACATCTGTTTCCAAACATAAGCACTTTTAAAACATTGTCTGTGGCTGCTCATCACGTTTGGGAACTCCTCGTGTTTCACACGGTTTGTTCTTTGGCGTGATAATAGGGCGTTAGCCTAGCTTTAGCCTAGCTTTAGCCTAGCGCTAGCCAAGCCTTAGCCTCATAATGGCTTCTCCATCTCTGACTAAGTCTCCTATCTGCTGCTCTCTGTGTCAGATGTTCAGTTATTCCTCTGCCTCCTTTAGTGATGATGGTACATGTAATAAATGTAGTGTTTTTGTAGCTTTGGAGGCGAGGGTGTCAGAATTGGAGACCCGGCTCCGTGCTGTTGAAAAACCAGCTGATAGCCGCTCTTTTGCTAGCGCGGAGCCGCATAGAGTAACTTCACGTAGCGAACCTAAAGCAGTAGCACCCGAGCAGCCTGGTAACCAGGCTGGCTGGGTGACAGTTCGTAGGAAGCATAGCTCTAGATTACAGACCCCAGATCACCACCAACCCATCTGCGTTTCTAATAAATTTTCCCCTCTGAGCGACAATCTCGCCGAGGAGCCGACCTTAATTATTGGCAGCTCCATAATAAGAAATGTGGCACTAAAGAAACCAGGGACCATAGTTAAATGCCTACCAGGGGCCAGAACAGGAGACATAGAATCCTACCTAAAACTACTGGCTAAGGATAAGCGTAAATACCGCAAAATTGTTATTCACGCTGGCGGTAATGACACCCGGTCACGCCGATCAGAGGTCACCAAAGTTGGTGTTGCTTCGGTTTGTGAGTTTGCTAAAACTATGTCGGACTCTGTAATTTTCTCTGGTCCCCTGCCTGATTTGACCAGTGATGACATGTTTAGCCGCATGTCATCATTCAACCGCTGGTTGTCTAGGTGGTGTCCTGAAAACAACGTGGGCTACATTGATAACTGGAGAACTTTCTGGGGAAAACCTGCTCTGATCCGGAGAGACGGCATCCATCCTACTTTGGATGGTGCAGCTCTTCTTTCTAGGAATCTGGCTGGATTTATTAGTTCTCCTAAATGCTGACAACCCAGGGTCCAGACCAGGAAGCAGAGCCGTAGTTTAACACACCTCTCTGCAGCTTCTCTACTGTTACCCATCCATTATCCTATTGAGACGGTGTCTTTCCCACGGCCAAAACTTAACAGATCAAAAACTGATCTAAAAGGAACAAATCATAAAAACCTAATAAAAATCAATATGGTTCACCTTGAACCTAAAAATAAAATAATAAAATGTGGTCTATTAAATATAAGGTCTCTCCCTCCAAAGACCTTGTTAGTTAATGAATTGATTTCTGATAAACAGATTGATTTGTTTTGTCTCACAGAAACCTGGCTACAAGAGGACTACGTTAGTATAAATGAGTCAACCCCCTCCAATTATTCAAATTTCCACATTCCCAGATCTGTGGGAAGAGGAGGAGGAGTGGCAACTATCTTTCAGTCTGATTTATTAATTAGTCCCAGGCCATCTAATAATTACAGTTCATTTGAACATTTAACCCTCAGTTTCCCTCATCCAAACTGCAAAGCAATAAAACCTCTTCTGTTTGTTGTTTTGTATCGTCCACCAGGCCCTTACACTCAGTTTTTGGATGAGTTGTCAGATTTCTTATCTGATTTGGTGTTAAATACTGATAAGGCTATTATAGTGGGTGATTTTAACATCCATGTTGACACTGAATGTGATAACCTTAGTGTAGCCTTTAAAACTATCCTAGATTCAATTGGTTTTGCTCAAAATGTGCATGAACCGACGCACTCTCGGCTCCATACTTTAGACCTTGTGCTGACATATGGCATTGATTGTGAAGAATTAACAGTATTTCCTCACAACCCTGTCCTGTCTGATCATTTTTTAATAACATTTGAGTTTAATCTAACTGAATTCTCCACCCCCAAAAGAGGGTTCCATTATAGTAGATTTTTATCGGATAATGCTGTATCAAAACTTAAAGAGTCTGTCCCCTTCTTAATATCCTCAGTATTGCAGAAATGCCCTGTAGATGGCAGCATTGCTGTTTCTTCCCATTCACAAATCGATACCTTTGCTAACAATGTGACTTCCTCATTGCGTTCTGCATTAGACAATGTAGCTCCCTTGAAAAAGAAGGTGATTATTCACAGGAAGCTGGCTCCTTGGTTTAATTCAGAGCTGCGTTCCTTGAAGCACAATGTTAGGAAATTGGAGAGAAAATGGCGCTCTACACACCAAGAGGAATCCTACTTAATCTGGAGGGACAGACTATTGTTGTATAACAAGACCCTCCGCAGAGTTAGAGCAGCATATTTTTCATCATTAATTGAAGAGAATAAAAATAATCCTAGATTTCTCTTTAGTACAGTTGCCAAACTTACCCAGAGCCACAGCTCTGTTGATCCATCCATTCCCTTAGCTCTCAGTAGTAATGATTTTATGGGATTCTTCATAAATAAAATTGATGCCATTAAAAATAAAATAATTGGCATCCTCCCAAACATGATTACCTCGTCCTCAGTAAGTGAGGCAGCATTGGAGGAATCTTTAGAATCTGCGCAGTGTTTGAACTGTTTAGAAGCAGTAGAGCTTTCTGAGCTATCTAAAATTTTAGCTTCATCTAAACTTTCTACCTGTATGTTAGACCCAATCCCAACCAAGTTGTTTAAGGACATATTCCCTTTGATCAGTGGCACTATTTTAGACATGATTAATCTATCCTTAGTAAATGGATATGTACCACAGGTTTTGAAAGTAGCTGTTATTAAACCTTTACTTAAGAAACCTTCTCTTGATCAAGATGAGTTAGTAAATTACAGACCTATATCTAATCTTCTTTTCTTATCTAAAATTCTTGAGAAAGTAGTTGCTAATCAACTTTGTGAACATTTACAAAGTAATGACCTACTTGAGGAGTTTCAGTCAGGCTTCAGAGCTCATCATAGCACTGAAACAGCTCTGGTGAAGGTCACCAATGATATTCTCATGGCCTCAGATAATGGACTTGTGTCTATACTTGTCCTGTTAGATCTCAGTGCTGCGTTTGATACAGTTGATCACAATATTCTCCTACAAAGACTTGAACATACTGTAGGGATTAAGGGGAAAGCATTAGGCTGGTTTAAATCTTATCTGTCAGACAGATTCCAATTTGTTCATGTTAATAATAAATCTTCCTCAAACTCTAGGGTCACCTGTGGAGTACCACAGGGTTCAGTCCTTGGACCAATTCTATTTACTATATATATATATATATGTGCTTCCGATTGGCAAAATTATCAGACAGCATGGGATTAATTTCCACTGTTATGCTGATGATACTCAGCTATATTTATCCATAAATCCTGATGAATCCAATCAATTACTTCGACTGCAGTCATGTCTTGATGACATCAAAAGCTGGATGACTTTAAATTTCCTGCATCTAAATTCTGACAAGACTGAAGTTTTAATCTTTGGGCCAGAGTCCTCAAAAAATAAACTTCTTAACCAATCACTTAATCTGGGTGGCATTAACCTGGCCTCTGGTAATAAAGTAAAAAATCTTGGTGTTATTTTTGACCAAGACATGTCATTTAAATCCCATATTAAACAGGTTTCCAGAGTTTCCTTTTTTCACCTCCGGAATATCGCCAGAATTAGAAACATTCTGTCCAGGAGTGATGCTGAAAAACTGGTCCATGCATTTGTTACTTCAAGGCTGGACTATTGTAATTCTTTACTATCAGGAATTCCACAAAATGCAGTTCAAAGCCTTCAGCTGATCCAAAATGCTGCAGCAAGAGTTCTGATGAAAATCAACAAGAGGGATCATATTTCTCCAATTTTAGCTTCCCTTCATTGGCTTCCTGTTAAATCAAGAATAGAATTTAAAATTCTTCTTCTAACATATAAAGCCCTTCATAATCAAACTCCATCATATATCAGAGCTCTGATTACCCCGTATGTTCCTAACAGAGCACTTCGCTCTCAGACCGCAGGTCTGCTGGTGGTTCCTAGAGTCTCTAAAAGTAGAATGGGAGGCAGATCCTTTAGCTATCAGGCTCCTCTCCTGTGGAACCAACTCCCAGTTTTGGTCCGTGAGGCAGACACCCTGTCTACTTTTAAGACTAGGCTTAAAACTTTTCTTTTTGACAAAAATTATAACTAGTGACTCATGTTACTCTCAGCTACCTTTATAGTTTTACTGCTATAGGCTTAGGTTACTGGAGTATATCAGGATCTAATTTTCTCACTACATTGAGTTCTACTGTTCTTCAATTATGCATTATGTGTTGTCATTTCTGCTTTAACTTTCTGTTCTCTCTCTTTTCTCTTCATAGTAGGTACACCTGGTCTGGCGTTCTGTTAACTGTGACATCATCCAGAGAAGACGGCTCACCCGCTACTACCATCTAATGTAGAACAGATTACTAGATCAATGTGTGCTTCTGTGCTTTTTTGTTTCTCTTGTTGTGTCTCTGTTCTGTCTTCTGTAACCCCCAGTCGGTCGAGGCAGATGACCGTTCATACTGAGCCCGGTTCTGCCGGAGGTTTTTTTTCCCGTTAATGGGTGGTTTTCTTCCCACTGTCGCTTCATGCTTGCTCAGTATGAGGGATTGCAGCAAAGCCATGTACAATGCAGATGACTCTTCCTGTGGCTCTACGGTTCCCCAGGAGTGAATGCTGCTTGTCGGGACTTTGATGCAATCAACTGGTTTCCTTATATAGGACATTTTTGACCAATCTGTATAATCTGACCCAATCTGTATAATATGATTGA
The DNA here is from genome assembly GCF_011125445.2 of Fundulus heteroclitus. Classification (NCBI taxonomy): domain Eukaryota; kingdom Metazoa; phylum Chordata; class Actinopteri; order Cyprinodontiformes; family Fundulidae; genus Fundulus; species Fundulus heteroclitus. The sequence continues at coordinate 85,024 of NW_023396600.1, forward strand.
ACTTGACTTTGTAAAGTGCCTTGAGATGACATGTTTCATGATTTGGCGCTATATAAATAAAATTGAATTGAATTGAATTGAAGTTGTGGTCTCTTGTCATTCACATACAACAATAAACCGTGAGAACCGACGTGAGTTTTGAAACTGCAAAGCTTTGTCTTAAACGGAAGATCAGACTGCTTCTACAATAAACAGCACAGCGTTCATAGACCAGTGTGATGCATTCGTGACTGTCAGAAAGCTATGTTGCATTCAGGGGCATGGGACATTTCAAGCTTACAAGGAAAGAGGCATAAAACGGAAAAGAACTTAACTCATACAATAAGGTATTTTTCCAGAAAATAGCGTGACCTTTCTAACAATACTGAATGCTCTATACTTGTATTTATGATATTGTTTTTGATTATGCACATCTGCTAGCTTTTTATTCTGAAAATTCTATAATATTACAACAGCTAATTATCAAAGTTCTTCAAAAGCCTGTTTAAAAGTTCCAAATGGGGCTTCAGATCATACAGCAACAATTGCTCAGTCATTGTTTTAACGGGCAGAATTTGCATTTGCTGACACTTATCCTTTAACTACAGATGGATATACAGGAATAAAGTCATACAAGTGCCAACCCCTCATAGATAGAAGGGGGTGCGTATTTTGGCAAGGGGCTGCCAAAAAGAATCCCCCTGGTTTTTAATCTAAAAATTGTCCCAGACTCATGAAATTCATACTGGTAGCTCAGAACACATGAGTAAACATGTAGGAAAATTTAAATCAGCTACAAGTGTATATTTAAGTAAAATAGCAAGGGGGTGCGTTTTTTGGCAAATGGCTGCCGGAAAATGCACCCCCTATGTTTTCAATCTAAAAATTGTCCCAGACTCATGAAATTCATACGGATAGCTCAGAACACATGTGTAAACATGTTGGAAATGTTAAATAAGCTACAAGTGTATATTTAAGTAAAAAAGCAAGGGGGTGTGTTTTTTGGCAAAAGGCTGCCGAAAAAAGCACCCCCCTGGCACCTCCTACATGTTTACACATATGTTCAATTCAATTTTATTTATATAGCGGCAATTCATGAAACATGTCATCTCAAGGCACTTTACAAAGTCAATTTTTACAAAGTAGACTTTTTTTTTGAGTGGCCCTAATCCTCTTCCGTATATATCTACATACATACACACACATATACATACACACACATATACATATATACATAAATATATATATACATATATACATAAATATATATATATATCTATACATAAATATATATATATATATATATATATATATATATATATATATATATATATATATATATATATATATATATATATATATATATAAATAAATAAAACCAGTGGGAAGGCAGAATGATTTGAGGAATGGGTGAATAGATGGATAGAAAGAAACAGGCTATCAACAAACATTGGCTAAAATATAACATCATGATCCCTTTGGCATGATTTACAATGCTTATTTTTGTGTGTTCTATTTGTAATACTTTTAAATAGACTGTATGTCGTAATATCTTTCTACATGACAATCAATCTAGTCTTTTCTTGTTTTAAATAATGGATGGTGCCATTTACTAAAAGGGTATGTTATAGTTCCCTTCTTACATTATTTTATTTCTCCGAAAATCTGTAGATAGCTCTAATGTTATTTACAGGCAGTTTTTTTTCCTACCCATGGGTGCAATGTTATTGGTGATCTTATTGATTTGTATGGAAAATGTTATCGAAAGTAATTCTTTTCTTGCTCTTTGTGCACAGATTGACTGTGATGTCATAGCGCTGATGGATGATGCAACTCTGGCAAATTACATCACCTCCTATGGAGACCGAATTGCCGTCTTCAATTTCTGCAGAAGCAAACAACCACTCTCAAAAAGAAAACAGGGACTTCTGCAGAGACTTCGTGAGAAAATGAAAAACAGAAAGGAAAGTACATCGGAGAACGCCTCATGCAAAAGAACAAGCCAGACAAAGAAGCAAAAAGCAACACGAAATGTTGAGATAGGATGAATACATAGTGATGGAAAAGTAACCAAACAGGTGAGAGCCAAGCAGGGAGGTGGCACCCGAAAAATTCAGATGGCCACTGATGCTGGATTAAGAGATATTCTTCAGGAAGGAAAGAAATTATTTTTCCCTGGTGGCAAATCTCCTAAGGGGCCAGAAACAGATTTTGAGTTTGAGGTTTGGGACTTTAAACAAAACCACCTTACTGAAGACAACTGCCAGAGTATTGCCGCTATGTATGAAGCAGCAAGGCTGACAATGTTACGTTTCTACATTTCAACAAAGCTAAAAGATCCTGAAGAAGACGAAAGTGAGACATCTGATGTCATATTTGTCTTGGAAAGCAATAGCAGTGAAATTAATCCATTGCAAGTGGTTGAACTCCAAACTGGTTCGGAACTGTTAGGTGATTCAGAAATCACTTTCCGTCCTATTCTTGATGCTGAAGAAGATACAGAAGACACGTTAAAGGCATACTATGCAACATTTTTCAGTTAATTAATGTGTTCCATACTGTTTTGGATGATTAAATGAATCATTTCAGGTCGAACAAAGGTTTTCTCGGCCGCACTGGTGGTCTGTGGGGGAAATACCGCACTTGCTATTGCAAGAGCCCTCAGCCCGCACTCACAGGCTCAGAAGTCTCGTGCAAGACCGCGAGAGTCGGTCTTGCTTTACGGCGAGAACTCCATGTGTTTTTGCCCTGCCATTCACTATATGCACGCGCGAAAGCAACAAAGAACCGTGTGTTAACGTCAAATAAACATGCAAGCATATCGAGTTTTATTATTATTATTATTATTATTTTATTTTTTTTATGTTGGCGAGACGCTAAGGCCGCGGCGAGGCTGCGGCTTGGCGAGGCGGCGGCGGTAGCGTCTCGCCAACATAAAATAATAATAATAATAAAACTAGCGAGGCGGCGGTGGTAGCGTCTCGCCAACATATATATAAAAAATAATAATAATAATAATAAAACTGGCGAGGCGGCGGCCGCGGCTTGGCGACGCGGCCGCGGCGGCTGCCTCGTCAAGATAGTGCTGCGGGAAGCTTGATGTTCATACTTCAATTCAATTCAATTTTATTTATATAGCGCCAAATCATGAAACATGTCATCTCAAGGCACTTTACAAAGTCAAGTTCAATCATATTATACAGATTGGGTCAGATTATACAGATTGGTCAAAAATGTCCTATATAAGGAAACCAGTTGATTGCATCAAAGTCCCGACAAGCAGCTTTCACTCCTGGGGAACCGTAGAGCCACAGGAAGAGTCATCTGCATTGTACATGGCTTTGCTGCAATCCCTCATACTGAGCAAGCATGAAGCGACAGTGGGAAGAAAACCACCCATTAACGGGAAAAAAAACCTCCGGCAGAACCGGGCTCAGTATGAACGGTCATCTGCCTCGACCGACTGGGGTTACAGAAGACAGAACAGAGACACAACAAGAGAAACAAAAAAGCACAGAAGCACACATTGATCTAGTAATCTGTTCTACATTAGATGGTAGTAGCGGGTGAGCCGACTTTCACTGTGTTAGTCATTGTTTGTACTGCCATTTTTTTTTTTTGACTTTTCGTTGCGTTCTCCTGTCTGCTAAGCTCAAAACAACCGCGCCTGGCTTGACGGAGAAACCAGAACAGCTGAGCATCTTTACGACAGTGCACTTTTACTTTCGCCCTCTGGGGGGAGCCTCGCTGGAAAATCAACCCCGGTTGCATAGTATACCTTTAATCTATGAGGGTTTTTTTGCACCGCTTAGTCCAGCTAATCCCGTGGATGTAACAACAATCACTGTACGTCACACTAACACTTTAAATGACATTATTAGTGCTTTCTCTGATGCCGATATTATGAGAAAAACACTGAACGTGAAGCGCATACTTCCAGACAACACAGAGGAAGCTGCTAGTGGATCAGGGATACTGGAGATGTACTGACCTGCTTCTGGAGTGAATTCTATGAGCGATGCACTCTTGGTACAACAGTTAAAGTGCCATTCATTCGCCATGATTTCACTGCTGAAAAATGGAAGGCAGTTGGACGAATACTTTTGAAAGGTTACCAGGACTGTCAGTATTTTCCAAATAAACTTGCAATCCCCTTTCTTGAACAAGTGCTTTTCAGTGGTGTTTACAGTGATCTTAAAGGACAGTTTCTGCAGTTTGTCAGCAGCCAAGAATGTGGTTCTTGGCTGCTGACAATGACAAAAACCAATGTTAGTCATTGACTGCTGGAGGGAGGTCATCTATCCACATCTTTCCACTACTCCAGAGGCACTAAGTAAGTTGTTCTCTGACCTGCAACCAACACCAAAAAAAGTCTGCAAGCTGCTGAAATTTTCAGATGATTTGTCTCCAAAGCAAAAACAAGTGGGAAACCATCTCAAAAGATTCATCAGAGAGCTGGATGACATTAAACTTCAGAAGTTTATGCGATTCTGCACTGGATCTGATCTTATAGTAACAAATGTTATCTATGTGGAATTTCAAAATATGACAGATTTCACAAGACAACCAGTGGGACGCACATGTGGGAGCATTCTGCAAATAGCTGACAGCTATGAAAACTTCTCTGACTTCCGTTCTGAATTTAATGCAGTTCTTAAAAGCTGTGGGTAACGGACATTGTCTAAACTCTTAAAGTAATCCACTACATTTGAACTACTCATGCAGACTACAGCAGAGCTGCAAAAAGACCCTAACCCTAACAAATATTATGCGTTTTGAACCTATGAAAGTGTCTCCTGTTTCATTTACCAATTTTTGCATGACCAGTTTTGGCTGAAAATAATTAATTTTCTTTTATGATGCTGAGTTTCAGATGATATAGTTGAAGTGTTCAAAAATTAATGAATACACTGTTATTTACTACATCCAGAACTGTCTGCACCAAATCCAAATTTTCCAGCTGCATTATAGAGACCCTAAGCAGCAAAAATGAAAAATTACTACTAGAGATTTGTTATTATGAGGCGTTTACTTTGTTACATATTTAGTGACAGTTTTGTATAATCCGAGACTCTTGTAAGTAAGGAGTAACAATAATTCAGATTTAGTTTTCTTTACAGTTTATGCACTTGTTATTTGGGGTAAGTTGATGTATCAATCTTTATTTTTTGCATTTGAACACAAAAGTACAATTGTAAATTACAGAAAACATGTTTATGTATTTTACAGTATTTTCTAAATGTGTATATATATATTTGTTTCATGCACCAATCAAGCTGCATAATCAGTTCAGTGTGTTTGGAAGAAATTTACTAAGTCCTTGTTATAAATGGAAACCCTATAATAGAGTGATCTGATTAAGAGCTCTGATATTTGGTTGTCCATATGCCAAATTATCATCTTCTGAAGTATGGTATTGATCTAACATCTAACAGAATTCCAATGAGTTATCACTTTTTGATATGTGTGTGTTTTTTTCCTAGAAAATTAGCACTTGTTGTATCTCTAAACCCTAAGTGATCTCCACGCTTTGGTATGATGTCTTACGAAAGCCCTGTATAAGACAAAAGACGTTTTTCTAAAAGTTGGCTCATTCTAAGTGCCATGTTGTTAGGATTAGCAAGAAAATGTTTCTGCTAAAGTTTTCCTAATAAAATGTTTTATCAAATTCTTTTTGTTTTTAATATTGTTTTTTTTATCTAGCTCCATCCATTTGAACAGGCCTCAAATCTAAAGCCTTACCTCTAGCCTTAAATATGGATTTTGCTGTTAAAGAAATATTTACATGTTCCTTGGCTTTTATTGACCAAATTAAAAATGTGGAAAAGGGTGGAATACCATTTATGTCTTTTTAAACATTTCGTTAAAATTGTTTAGGATACGCATGTATTACTTGTACATGGTCTCTTACATGCAATGGAAATATAACTTGGTACATTTTTTTGGCATAGGTGCAGGGATCCTGCAAATACAGTCAAATTATGTTGGGTTTGTGTTTCTCAGAGCTTCAGGAGTCACGTCAGATTAAGGGCTTTATATGACAGCTCACAAAGCATCATTATGGCAGGGACTAAAGTTAAAGGCATACTATGCAGCATTTTTCAGTTAATTAATATGTTCCATACCATTTTGGATGATTAAATGAGTCATTTCAGGTTAAACAAAGGTTTTCTCGGCCGCCCTGGTGGTCTGTGGGGGAAATACCGCACTTGCAATTGCAGGAGCAGTCGGCCCGCATCCACAGACTGAGTAGTCTCGTGTGCATCGCGAGAGTCGGTCTTGCTTTACGGCGACAACTGCTACACGCCCGCAGTGAAAGGTGTGCTCGTTGCTAGCGCAGTGGTGATATTTGTGCAGTTATCATGGCGGAACCAGCGAGAAAACAGCGAAAGCCCATGTTGGAGCAGGCAAGAAAGAGGAAAAGGGCTCTGGACAGAGAGAGGAGTCGTACACGGGTGAACATAGAAGGCTGCAAGGCTGACGCGGACCTCGCGTTTCTGCTGATGCGATTGTAAGTAACATTGTAGGGTTTCCCTCACGCTACCGCCTCGCCGACATTCCAAAAAAATAATAATAAAAAAATAAAACTAACTCGATATGCGCCGCTCAGCGGTGCAAAGTTTGTCTCCCCCCCGCTCCGCTCAGCGGTGCAAAGTTTGTTTCCCCCCCGCTCCACTCAGCGGCGCAAAGTTTGTCTTCCCCCCCCCCCCCCCCCCCGGCCCAAATTCCTGGGGGAAACACTGCATTGGAATGGTTTCTCTCTCTCTGTGTGCATGTTCATACTTTCACTGTTAGTCATTGTTTGTACTGCCGTTTTTTCGACTTTTGTATTCGTTGCGTTCGCCTGTCTGCTAAGCTCAAAACAACCGCGCCTGGCTTGACGGAGGAACCAGAACAGCTGAGCATATTTACGACAGTGCACTTTTACTTTCGCCCTCTGGGGGGAGCCTCGCTGGAAAATCAACCCCGGTTGCATAGTATACCTTTAATTTACATGAAAAGCAAAGGGGTCTTCAACTCCAGGGCTGATATACTGCACATTTTAGATTTTTCTCTGTTTCAACACACCTGATTTAAATAATCCTGTCATTTGCAAGACTCTGCAGAATCTGTATACTGTGGATGTAATTTGGCCATTTGATTCATATATGCTGGACCAGAGTCACATCTAAAAGTTATAGGACACAGACTCTCGTGGAGTTTAAGACCCCTGCACCCAAAAAAAAGAATGCAGCTCCAATTTAAATGAATCTCTTCACTTGCCTAACTTAATTTATTTACAGTGGTTTAACTAGACAATTTATAAACTGAATAAATTAAGATGGAGAAAATGAATCCAATTACTTATCAATTGAAGTACTCTTTTTAGAATGTGAGGTATAATATTAAGGTAATGATCTTCAAATAGGTGTATCATTATATAGCTTTTTTTTCATTTTATTAGCACTAAAAGCTCCCCAGAAGGCATAACAGCTTGAAATATATATGAAGATACATGTTTAGAAATGCTTTAGACCTAGAAATATTGTTAATGCACATGGGGGCAATTCCAGTCCTCAGCAGCTTTTATTCTGCAACTTTAGATGCAGAACACACCAGCACACTTAAATCTAAAGACTGAATACCCTCATCAGCATGTCAAGGAGTTCTGTTGAGGCCTGATAACAAGCTTGTTCATGTGATGCAGGTATGATAGCGAAAGGATACACTAAAGGTTGCAGAATGGTAGCTCTTGACAGGCCTGAATTTGCCCCCCATCCACAAGGTAATACAGGAGTGGTTTGCTTATAATACACTGGCTTACATATACAGGTGCATGGGTTGCTAGAATATTACAAAAAGGAGACTAAAGAGTACAACAAAGATTTTCATTTTATACCATGCAAAAGCTTTTCAACAAAACAAGTTTATATTAAATGGAATATGGTTATACAACTTTAATGACATTAGTTTTTGCTGTATTAATACCTCCAATTTTACATCTTACACATACATTTTCCAATTTAGTTTAGCAGGACAGCAAAGTTAGAAGAAAATAAAATTTTTGAACATGCAGTTGAATGCATAGCTATTCAGAAGGATTTACATTGCTCATATAGCTGGTTATATCACAATATTTAGCTTTAAGTAACAGACCATTATTGTTCCATCTAATTGAACAAGGTAAAGTAAAAATAATAACTATTGTAAAACGAGATAGCACCCAAACTACTTTTTATGGTGATCAGCAAAAACCTGTCAACTGCTGAAATTTGCAGAGGATTTGACACCAGCTGAGTGAATACATGGCTAGGCTATCCAGTCCAATGATCAAGATGAACAGAATCACTGTGTTTTAAATGTTCCTTTTAACTGCAGGAATTGTCTAGATACTTTGGAGTATTTCTTCTCTTAACTTAATATACAAATCAGCTGCAACAAGTGGATCTCTTGGGGCATCCCAGTAATTTTCTACCATAAGCAGACAACAAAGTTCAAAGGCTGTTTCATCGCATGGATATTGGCCTTTCGGTCTACACTCTTCCATACACACAGTGATCTCATCCGCAACAATTGGTTTCAATCTATCCTGAGCCCTGTGTAGCTCTGGAAATGAGTACATCACTACTGGTCGACCTGATGCTGCACTAGCACTGGGCCGGATTCTGTGTGAGTTCCATGTGTTTACAACGTCATCAAGTTCATCATGCATGAAAACAGAAAAGTGTAAATGTATTAAACAGACCATGTAATAAAGCAACATCAAAATAGCACTTTCATTTAACAGCACATGTGTACAGAATATGGAGCAAATTTGTCTTTTTAATATTTAAACAAACAAAAAAATCTCAATCGAAAAATATTTGTGAACAAAACCTTTGAAATGGCAATCTAATGTCTTAATTTATTTTTAGAAGTAAAATTATGTTTCCAAAACCTTTTTTTTAATTGATATAATTTTTTGTTTGATTAACTAATAAAAAGGAATACCTTCTATAAACAAAGAGGTGCAACACTTTGTATTGGGTGTACAATGATTCCTCAATACATTTCATTTAGCATTAATTAACTGATAAAACTGCTTTCTGAAACCACACTCATAGGAGCACTGGGGAACACAATGGTAATTTAAACCATTTGGTAATACAGACAAATATGCTTCATGCAAATGTGCTGAGAAAGGTCTATTAATAAAATCAATTCCAATAAAGTATTTAAAGCAAAACTGTATAACTTTTAGTCACTAAGGGTGCTACACTTGTAACATCCAGGTTTAGCACCCTGAAAGTAAATTGTAACACTGCACTGTAGCTAAATGAAAAAAGTTACCCTCTGTGTTTTGGGATCTGATAGCAGACCACTTTGGACCAACAGTGAGAAATCTCGGAGTTACTTGTAAAGACAAAGCTACATTCACACCTCTATATTAAATCCTTCATCAGAGAACAAAAAAGATGTCATATCTGTTTTGTTGCCTAGCAAAAGCTTTCAGCTTAGTTAGCTCCTGTGTTTAATGGGAGCTCAGACTGCTGTAAAGCTGCGCTCTGTGTCACATAACTCATTCAGTGATGGATCCGACCGTCCCTGGTCAAATAGGTGAGTTTTGAGAAGGGCAGCCCTTGAATCTCTAATTAAACTGATCCTTGGGTCAAACATTACACAGTGCAACTTGAAATGAAGATAAAACGGGGTTTTCAAGATGGCGGCTTAAGGGACAGTCGGGACGAGGGGCGCGGGTGCTTATTTTTACCTATTTCTCCAGTTTATACCCTGCAAAAAGCGACAAGGCAGTCTCTCTTCGTCGGCTAAACTTGCTATGAGCATTAGAGATTATTATTATTTTTTTTTTATTTTTTTTTTTTCCCAGTGTCCTGTCTAGCAATGTGGCAATAAAAATTGATATCTTAATGCCAAATAGAGCTTGACAGATTTTACTTTCACAAATGGAGCAAACAGCTTTCGCCATAATGCTCCGCTTGATTTGTGCGTGTAAATAGCTTTATTGTGATTCCTGCAGGGAGAATTTCAAATTATATGGACACTACAATGGGAAAGTAGGAGAGTAAAAGAAAAACAAGAAGAGAAAAAAAAAGAGAAAGAAGAGGTGAAAGAAAGAAGAGATAAAAGGAAGAGAATGATAAAACTTCCTCTGTCTGCTCCATCACCTGGAAAGAGACACAAAAAGAACAGCACAACCAACAGACATAAAGCAACAGATACAATCGTGTAACACCTTGATACCATTGCTAAATCATATGTATTATTATTTAAGCTGACATGTGTAATGTGATACCTAAAAAAAAAAAAAGTAAAAGAAAGTAAATAAATTATAGCCTTTCTGTATATAAGTGAACATTTAATACCTGGGACCCAGCACCTGTGGGAGATTGTGAGAGTGCACTAGTTTAGGTGAAAATTATCCAGAAGGAAATGGCTTGATAGTGATTGTGGAGAACCGAAGACCCACCTTCCCCGAGCACAGAGGCAGGGGTCAGGGGACCCATAACCCCGGACTCCCAAAGGGGCCCCCAAAGCAGTGCGCCCGAGAGGGGCCTTCACAGGAAATCTACAACCCCCCCCCCCCGAGGAAAGAGGAGAGACGCCCTCAAGAGCCGCGGGGACGAGCCCGTGGGCTCCGCCGGCAGCCGGCCGCGCTGAAGTGGTCCTGGCCATGGGCCCTGGGGGCCAGAGGCCCCAGGGGCGCCCCGCCCCCGCGGCAGGGGCCCCGGCCGCCCCCCGGGGGGCCAGGCCCCGCGAAGCCACCGCCGGGAATGGGCCGGCGCCCACCCGGGAACCCGCCCCAAACCCGAGGACCGTCAACGCGCCAGAGGGTCAAGGCGCCCGCCAACGCAGCGGAGGAGGGCAGGACGTGGGGGGATGGGCTCCGCACCTAGCGGAGACTTGAGATGATCTTGGGAGAGGGAGCGGACCGAACCCAAACCTGGAAAAAAAAAAAAAAAACACTCATTCACACCATCCCTCCCTTGTGCCCCACTCGCCACACACAGACACCAAAAAAATAAATAAATAAAATAAATAAAATAAAAAATAAATTGAAAAAAAGGACGCTTTACACACATTCCCACATAGCATTCACATCCAAAAATCCCAAGTGGGGGGGGGTCACCACAATTCAACAATACGACTGCCTGTGCCCGACCCCCGGCCCCGCCCCCGGACCAGGCGCCCCCCGGACCAGGCCCCCCAAAGAGGGGGGGCCGACACGACCCGTACGGGCCATCCGACCAGAGCCCCCCAGAGACTGGGGAGCCAACCCAGGGAGCCAGCTCCCCTACTGACTCCAATAGGCACCCCCGCTCCCCGAAAGCCCCACCCGGAGAAAGGGGCCCCTCCAGCGGCACCACCATAGCCCGGGGGCTGGGGAGAGGCCGCAGGGCCCGCCAGCCAACCACCCACCAGGACCAACACCTCTACCTCCCCCAGCCCACCCCCCATGCCTACTGTATTTAACCCCCCCCCAAAAAAAAAATAAAAAAATATTAATAATAATAATAATAATAATAACAATAATAATAATATATAATTAAATAAATAAATTAATAAGATGGGGGACCCTGGCCAGCCAGCCCGCATGAGCCATCCCAAACCCCACCCCCCAGGTGAGACCCGCACCGGGAGACTACACGGACCAGGACCGGGACAGGGGGCCGGACACAAGCCCACCAGAACGTCCACCAAACCCCCCCCCCCCCCCCACACACCACCCGTAGATTTAAACCCTCCCCAACACTAACATTCAAACATCTCACCATACATTCGACACTAGACATCCAGGCTGGGTAAGTCACTACTCCCCCTCCATCCCCTCCCCCCACTAGCAGAATGCCAACCCAAAGAAGGGGAAGAGCATCTGCCCTGAGATGTTAATGACCATGCCCCCCTACCAGCTCAACAGGCCCTGAGGACCTCCAGCGCACCAGAGGCCCCGTGCAGGGGCGGACACCCGGGCGCACGCCGGCCCAGACCCCAAGCGGCACACCCCCCGGAACCGGAACCCCCGCGGCCCCGCCGGGGCCCCCGCCCGAGGGCGGCGCGCCCCAGGGACCCCAGGCCCCCAGACCCACCCAGGACCCACCCAGCGACAGCACAGCTACCAGGTCAGTAACCCACGTCCGTCCCCGCGTAGCTCCCCAAGAGCGCCGCAAGCGGTGCTGTGGGCCACCCGTAGGCCTCCCAAGCTCCTCCCATATGGGGGCAACAGACCCTGGAGTCAGTCCCACCAAGCGCCCCACTCCAAGTGCCCCCAGAGTCCCAGGAACCCCTCCACCCAGCCACTGCGCCCTGCAGGAAGCAACCCACCGCCCCCCCATTCCACTAAGTGATAGTGCTAATCAAAGGAGCCCAAAGAGATCGAACAGATGTGGATGCAGATGCTGTCTCAAGATTAATATGATCCAACAAAAGATCTCTATATTGATTGATACTGAGATTCTCCTTACTTTTCCAATTCATGAGGATAGTTTTCTTTGCGATACATAGTGCAGTGAAAACCATGTAAACTATTTTATTCCCCAGAGGGCTTTCCTCAAAATTACCAAGCAAGCAAACTGATGGGGAAGGTGTAATTTTACAGCTCAAGCACTTTGATAAGTCCTTACATATCTGTGTCCAGAACCTCTGGACTGGTGTGCATAACCATAACGCATGAATATAATTATCAGGATGATTGCCTATGCAGTGTGGACAGATATTAGAGTGTGCCAGACCCATCTTGAATAATCTTTGTCCTGTGTAGTGTACTCTGTGAAGGATTTTGTATTGTATTAGTTGTAAGTTGGTGTTACTAGTCAATTTGAAAGTTCTTAGACATATCTGAGCCCAGAAGTCTTGTTCAAAGTTGACTGATAGATCCTCTTTCCATTTCGTAATATGAAGAGATATTGAATCATCTATTTTAGTCAGTGTCCTGTATGATTTAGACAGTAGTTTGGGGGGGGGGGGGGGAACTCTAATATATTACTTGGAATTTGTAAACCACCTTTAATATGCTTAATTTTTTTTCTAATTATAGATTTAAGTTGTTCATATTCCAAAAATTTATTTTTACTAATGCCATATTGCATATTTAGTTTGGAAAAATTGATGAACTCGGTTCCATCAAGTAAATGTTCCAGATATTCAATACCTTTATTCTTCCAGTATGTAAAGTTTATCATATTATTATTTTGTAGGATGTCAGGGTTTTTCCAGATGGGTGTACGACTGCATGGGATAAGTGACGACTTTGTCATTTTAAGAAACTCCCACCATGCTGTCAGAGTAGAGCTGATATTGATATTTTTAAAGCATGTATGCCGTTTTATATTTGAGCTAATAAACGGCAAATCTGAAATCATGATATTATTGCATATTTTCTGTTCTATATCTATCCAGGGCTCGTCTAACGGATTTTGCTTTATCCATTTAGTGATATATTGTAGTCTATTTGCCAAGTAGTACTTATGGAAGTTAGGCAAATCTAGTCCCCCTCTGTCTTTAGTTTTCTGTAGCGTCTTTAAGCTGATACGGGGCGGTTTATCTTTCCAAAGAAATTTAGAGATTGAAGAGTCTAGGGATTTAAACCAGACAGATGATGGTTTATTGGGGATCATTGAAAATAAGTAATTAATTCTAGGTAAGACCATCATTTTAATCGAAGCTACTCTACCCATGAGTGAAATTGGAAGCGATTTCCATCTATCCAGGTCATCTTCTATCTTTTTTAAAAGTGGGATGTGATTAGATTTTACTAAATCTGCAAGTTTAGACGACACAGTGATACCCAAATATGTGATGTTTCCTGAGCGCAAATGTAAATCTAGGGGGTTTTGGAAAGAGCAATTAATTGGCAGTACCGTAGATTTAGACCAGTTTATAGAGTAATCAGAAACCTTTGAGAAGGATTCTAGTAATCTAATTACTTGAGAAAGGGAAGAGTTTGAGTGCTGAAGATAGAGTAATACATCATCAGCATAAAGACTAATCTTATGCTCTATATTCATGCATTTTATACCTTTAATAACCTTTGTTTGTCTAATTGTTGCTGCTAGAGGTTCAATAAAAATGGCAAAAAGTGAGGGGGAAAGTGGGCATCCTTGCTAGTGCCCCTCTGGAGACAAAAGCTGGAAGATGTTTGATTATTTGTCCTGACACAGGCTGTAGGAGAGCTGTATAAAATTTTTAACCAATTTATAAAAAAATTGCCAAAACCAAATTTATGTAGAGTAGCGAATAAAAAATTCCAGTTTACTCTATCAAATGCTTTTTCTGCATCTAAAGACATTATAATAGTTTTATTATTTGTACTGTAGGAATAATCTATTAAATTAAGTAATCTGCGTGTATTTGTGGATGACTGCCTTCCTCTGATAAAACCAGTTTGGTCTGGGTGGATTATGAAAGGAGTGACCTTATCTAATCGTTTTGCAAAAGCTTTACATATTTTAATATCCACGTTGATTAAGGATATGGGACGATACCTGGTAGAGAACATAGGATCTTTGCCTGGCCTAAGCAGAAGACTAATGGTAGCATAATTCATATTAGCTGGAAATCTGCCATTTTCCTGAATTTCTTGCAACATTCTGTGAAACGTTGGTGCCAGAATACTCCAGAACTCCTTATAAAACTCAGTAGGGAATCCATCTGGGCCTGGAGCCTTTTTATTGGGCATGCTTGTTAAAGCTTCCTGAACTTCAACTGTTGTCAGCGGTGAGTCCAGTGTCGTTCTTTGGTTATCTGATAGTTTAGGAAGTGTAATTTTATCCAGAAACTGCTTGATGACATTGTCTGATGGATTTATCTGTGATGTGTATATAAAGTTTTGTAGAAATCACGGTAGGTGTTATTTATACATTCTGGATCATGTAATGTATTCCCATTGGAATCTGTAACTGCAAATATAGTCGTTTTCTCTTTATTTATTTTTAACTGATTAGCTAAGAAGCTTCCTGACTTATTGCCATGTTCAAAATTTTCTAATCGAAGTTTTTCTATTAGAAATTTGTTTTGCTTTTCAATATACTGGTTTAATTCTAGTTTTATTTTACGGATTTTTCCCAACTTTCCCTCTTCCAGGGAAGTTTCTAGTAACTTAAGTTTTTCTTCTAATTCCTGAATCTTCTTGTTTTTCAACTTCTTTTTGTGAGATGAGAATGAAATTATTTTACCTCTCATCACTGCTTTCCCTGCTTCCCAAAGTATAGATGCTGAAGTGCCTGGCAGATCATTGTGTTCTAAGTATGAAGCCCACTCTTCTTTGAAAAATTTATTAAAATCTTCATCTTTAAGCAACGATGTATTAAATCCCCAGCTCTTGTTTTGTGGGGTAATTTTTTTTATTTGTTAGGGTTAAAGTAACAGGAGCATGATCACTAATAGCGATAGGATGAATTACAGCATCTGAAACGTCCGACAGCAGCGAACTGCTGATTAAGAAATAGTCCAAACGAGAATAAGAGTGGTAAACATTTGAAAAAAAAGTATATTGCTTACTATTAGGATGAAGAGAGCGCCATGCATCGCAAAGACCAAAATCACTCATGTATTGTTTGACTATATTTAATGACTGCCAACTACGCTGAGACCCTGTTGTATTCAGCCTGTCTATTTCCTCATTTAGACCAAAGTTGAGGTCACCCCCAATAATTAGAGAACAATCCCCGTGTTTTGAAAGTGCATGGAAGAGTTTGTGGAAGAATGAGGGTTCATCAACATTTGGACCATATACACTAACAATACATAACTTCTGGTTATGAATAGATATTTTAATTATATGAATCTACCTTCGGGATCAATAATTTTAGTCTAATATTTTAAAACTAACGTTTTTGTGGATTAAAATTGCTACTCCTCTCTGTCTAGAGTTATAGCAGGCAGCAAACACATTGGGGAACTCAGGTGAGTTAAGATCACTTACAGTTGTATCTGATTTATGGGTTTCTTACAATAAGACAACATCTGCCTTTAATCTTGTAAGCTGGTTAGAGATCTTTAGTTTTTTTTCCCTGGTGCCTGCTCCATGACATTCCATGACACAAACTTTACATTCATCATAGGTGAAAGTGAGAAGTTGAAAAGTGCATGTCTTCAGAAGAATAGTTATACAAAGAACCAGGTAGCATCATCTGACGTGCTTGTGATTTCCTGGTCAGCAGGAGAGGAGCAGATGAATAATATAAAGAAAGACAGAGAATTAAGAAAGTGCAAAGAGTGAGAAAAGATGAAAGAGAAATAACCACCACCCATGCCTCGTGTACCCAACCGTGACTAGCAACCATACCGTGCAAGCGTCCTCTTGAGCTGTGCGTTTATTTCTTTTATCACCGTGTTCCAAACACTTTTTTTTTTCTTTTCAAGCGTGACAAGCTATAAATCCACCCTTTGTGCATCTAATAAAGCCAAGGAGTGATCTTCTGATCCCTGAACAACTGACCATTGATATAAAGTTTGTCAACTGCAACGTTAGCTCTGACGCCATCATTAATGTATTTTTTCCTGATTGGAAATAACACTCGCCTACGGTCTAGGATTTCCTTTGGAAACTGGTCATTAACACTGAAATCCGTTCCTCTCAATTCGCGGCCATAGCTTTTAACAAACACCTTTTGTTTATAATGCTCAAATTTGGCTACAATCAGACGAGGGCGGATTTTATCGGGTTTCTTACCTCCGAGCCGGTGAACGCGATGGAAGGTGATGTTTTTTACCTGATCCGCCGGGATTTTCAGCTTCTGCTGGAGAAACTCACGTATAGCAAACTCAGGGTCCTCTTCTTGGCGCTCCGGGATGCCTGCAAAGACGAGGTTGTCTCTCATACTTCGCGACTGTATGTCCAGAATGGATTCTTTTTTAAGACCGTCTGAGAACATGCCACGAAGGAAAAACGTTGTGACGGAGACGACAGGGGAATCGAGCGGAGAAGCTAATGAGGCTACTGGCGGTTTGGCTAGCGAAAAGGTTTGCGACTCTGAGAGGATGGACCCAGCTCTTCAGGAGGTGATTCGTGCGGTAACCGAAAACCTTACGAAGGTTTTCGAAGACAAATTAAGGGACCAACTTGATCCGATATCGAGATTTATGCATGATTACCGGGAGCAGCTCCAAGAACACGAGAAGCGCATCACGGAGGCAGAATCCCGTATCTCCACCCTGGAAGACGAAACAGCCCCTGTCGTTAATAAGCTGAAGTCACTGGAGAGACAGGTGAAAGAGCTCACGGATCACATTGATGACATGGAAAATAGGGGTAGGAGACGAAACATACGCATAATTGGGCTCCCAGAGTCTGCGGAATACGCGGAAGGGAATGATCCCGCTTTATTCTTTGAGAAGTGGCTGCCAAAAGTGCTGAACATCCAAACGGAAACCGGGAAGCTAAAAGTGGACAGAGCTCATCGCACCGGAGGTCCAGTCCCTGCCGCTGGCCAAAGGCCACGTCCAGTCCTGGTCAGGCTGCACAACTACCGTGACAAGGAGAGGATCATGCGCGCGTCTTTGGAAAAGGGCAAGAATGGGCAACCCCTGGAGCACGACGGTGCCTCTGTGATGATCTTTCAGGATTTCTCAGCGGCTGTTGCACAGAAGTGTAAAAGCTTTGATGGCGTTAAGAAACGTCTGAAAACCGTGGATGCTAGCTACAGGCTCCTCTACCCCGCCAAGCTTAAAGTCACTCACCGTGGTACTACAAGGGTGTATCGGAACCCAGCTGAAGTGGAGCGATTTCTGGATATGCTTAAATAAGCCCCGTTGTCAGCGCCATGGGACACATAGGTACTTCGTTTTACTGTTTTATACACCTATGTGAATTCATATTATTGTGATGAATAGTATTCTTATGCAGAGACATTATGCTTGTCGTTATTCATTACTTTTTTGTAAAATGGGTAAATAATGGTTCTTATTATCCAAGCGCCGGCCCCCCTTTTTTTTTTTTTTCTCTTTTTTTGGTTGTTGCTCTTGAATTAGCTAAACAGGCGACTGTTTGTTGTCAGAAGACCTACACACTTGCTCTTCACCGTTTGGAGGAGAAATAGTGTATCTGTTATGCCAATGTTAGGCATTGTTTGTTGGCAGTTAGTTAGTTTTACTGTTTGTTACATGTTATTCCAGCTCTTCTTGAAGTATAGAGGGGGAGGGAAGAGAGAAAAATGGTCGACCTCATTATACCAAAGATACTATGTCAGAATCCACGCTCCTTGTTTTTATAGCTAAATGCTATTATGTCAGCACTTAATATTTGTACATGGAATGTTAACGGCATTCACACACCTCTTAAACGGAGAAAGGTCTTAACATATCTTGAAAGGGCACAGGTTCAAGTAGCTTTTTTACAAGAAACCCATTTGGATGCGAAAGAACATGCAAAATTGCAACAGGGTGTTTTCAATCAGGCCTTCTTTTCCTCCTTTACATCTAGAAGCAGGGGTGTTATCATTCTGATCCGGAAAAATTTACCATTTAAACTTATAGATTGCATAAAAGATACCGGTGGGAGATATATTATTGTGAAGGGTATTCTGTTTGGGGAGGAGATCGCCTTTATGAACGTCTACTTCCCCCCTGGTCAACCAGGCAAATTTCTAATGTCTGCTTTTACAAAACTGGTGGAATTGAACATCAAGAATACAATTGTGGGTGGAGATTTTAACTGTCATCTCTCCCCCTTGGATGATAAATCCCCAACTGGCAAATGTCGTATTTCATCTCAGGCTTTTCATCTCAGTTTTGACTTTGTGTGAGGAGTTGGTATATGTTGATGTGTGGAGAACGCAACATTTAACAGATAAGGAATTCACATTCTTCTCCAAAGTACATTCTTGTTATACAAGAATTGATTATTTTTTTGTCCCCAGGCAGTTCCTACCATCAGTCATTTCTAGCTCAATCGGCAACATAATAATATCAGACCATGCCCCTGTATACATTAAATGTAACATGGGAACTGTGGCCAGTCGATCAAGACGGTGGCACTTTGACTCCTCTATTTTGTATGATGGAAAATTTAAAACTTATTTTGCAGAGGAATTCAAGCATTTTATCTCAGTTAATGCAGCATCCACCGATGATCCATCATTACTGTGGGAGACCTCCAAAGCTTATTGCAGGGGCCTCATTACTACTTTTACAAATGGTAAAAGACGCAGGCAAGCAGAACAAAGATTAATTTTGGAAGCCAAATTGAAGAAGGCTGAGCAAGTCTATCAAGTCAGACCCTCCACGGAGAAACTAAAGAAATCCAGACTCTCCGCTCAGCGCTAAACTGTCTGCTAACAAATGAAGCAGAGAAAAAAATAAGATTTGCAAAACAAAAACTATATGAACACGATGACAAGCCTGGGAAATATTTGTCATACGTGATCAAAACGAAATCAGACTCTCAAAATATAGCATTCATTAACGACAGGAATGGCAAACAACTCTTTGACTCAAATGATATTAACAACACCTTCAAAAAATTTTATGAGAATCTCTACAAATCTCAGATCTTTATTGACACTACAGAGCTAATGAACACCTTTTTTTCCAACTTTAACCTTCCTTGTTTGACAGAAACCCAAAAATCTACATTAGACAGTCCTATAACCATTAAGGAAGTTACGGAAGCCATTAAAGGTCTGCAGTCTGGAAAAACAGCAGGGCCTGACTTTCTTGTTGTAGAATTTTACAAGGAGTTCATCACCCTACTAGCCAAACCCCTGCTGCACATGTTTAACGACTCTTTTCGAAAAGGTCACTTGCCCATGTCATTGAGGGAAGCCAACATATCTCTAATACTTAAAAAAAATAAACCGCCGGAAGATTGTGCCTCGTACAGGCCAATTTCCTTATTAAATGTAGACTTAAAGATCCTTTCAAAAATATTAGCGAAACGTTTGGAGATCCTACTCCCAACACTTATCAATGAGGATCAAACTGGCTTCATTAAGGGACGTAGCTCCTTCAATAATATGCGTAGGTTGCTCAACGTGATCCAGTTCTTTAATCAAAGTGCAATGCCTGGTCTAGTTGTTTCCCTAGACGCCGAAAAGGCATTTGATCGCGTTGAGTGGTCATATCTGTTCTATACTATGAGAAAGTTTGGCCTGGGGGAAAATTTTGTTAATTGGATCAGAATACTTTACAGTGAGCCTTGCTCAGCTGTTATTACTAATGGTTTACGATCGCCAAATTTCCAGGTGCAAAGGGGAACACGCCAGGGCTGCCCTCTATCGCCCCTGCTTTTTGCTCTGGTTATGGAGCCTCTGGCAGAGGCGGTGCGGACCCATAGGGGGATATGTGGTTTGACCATTGGGGAGAGACAACACAAGATTACTTTATATGCTGACGACGTGCTCATATTTCTATCTCAGCCTGAGGACTCTATCCCACATCTCATAGAGACCATTAACAGGTTTGGGGATTTTTCGGGCTATAAAATCAATTTCAACAAATCAGAGGTCATGCCACTAGGCACATTAAAACATCAACCATCTATACCTGCTCCATTTCCTTTCACTTGGTCCCCAGAAGGATTTTCATACCTGGGAATAAAAATTACCCCTTCATTTGACAAAATGTATAAGGCCAATTTCACCCCCTATTTGAACGGATTCGGTTGGACCTTGAAAGATGGAGAGTGCTGCCTCTCTCGTGGTTGGGCCGCGTGTCTCTTCTAAAAATGAATGTCTTGCCCAGACTTTTATATCCCATACAAATGATTCCAGTTCTTTTTCTCCGTAAAACGATTAAGGCTCTAAATGGATGGCTAAGTTCTTTTATATGGGCAGGAAGGAAACCACGCTTAAAAATTTCTACACTGTGCCTCCCGTCCGCGAGTGGAGGCCTTGATCTCCCAGACATACGAAAGTATCAGATCAGCGCTCACATGCGTGCTGCTGCTGATTGGACAGGGGGGCCTGCTTCTCTGTGGCTCGATATAGAAAGCTCTATGTCCAGGTTCCCTTTAAAAAAAATTACTTTTTTTGGGAAAAAACTATACTATAAAAACATACTGCAGTAACCCCATTACTATTAACACTGTGAGGGCATGGCAAATGGTCCAAAAACTTGAGGACAGGTTCCAAATTATATCACCTCTTACACCTATTTGTGATAACCCGATGTTTCTACCAGGCGCTATGGACTCTGGCTTCAAAATATGGTCAATAAAGGGAATTCATACGCTTTCTGACTTGATGGAAGGTAAAACATTATTATCATTCTCCCAACTATTGGATAAATATGATATTGGGAGGCAGGATTTCTTTCGCTATTTACAAATTAGAGATTTCATACAGAAAAAAACCACACTCGATGTGGACCAAACAATTTCAGTGTGTGAAAAACAGCTTTTTTCCTCCAGGGTAAAAACTTCAATCAAAACCTTTTACAACTTGCTGAAAGAGCACCCCTTACCAAATACATTTCACCTAAAATAAGTTTGGGAAAAGGAATTGCAGTGGGCAATAAATCAGGAGGGATGGGATGAGGCTTGGAAGAATGCAAAGTCTTTAAGTATTTGCAATCGGGTTAAGGCCATACAATTTAAAATTTTACACCGTGCGCACATTTCTCCTTCTCAGCAAAGTAAATTCAATGCAAGCCTCTCACCATTTTGTCTGAAATGTAGAGTGGATATTGGTAGTCTTACACATTGTTACTGGTCCTGCAGGGAAATTCAACATTTTTGGCATATAATAAAATGTGAATTAGATAAGATTTTCTCTGTTTGCGCACAATTCAACCCATTGTATTTACTACTTGGTTTAACCGACACCGGTATTACTGGTAAATATCAGCGTCAACTCTACAGAATGCTTACTTTTTGTGCAAGAAAATGTGTGGTACTGAATTGGTTTTCTGACAAAGCACCAAGTAAATCACAATGGCTAAATACAGTACTGGACTATATATCTCTGGACTATTTGACGAGCAAACTGCACAATAAAGAAAATAACTTTTATAAAGTTTGGGAACCTTTTATTTCTTGTGTAGGATTTGAAACTTCGGTTCTTCTTCAGAGAGGATTTGTAATTTGAGGATGTCCGAATTGTAAACATCTGAAATGTTTTGGTATAGACCATTTGTCTTCCATTGCTATCCTTTTTTTTTTTTTTTTTTTTTTTTCTCTTTGATAGGTATGTATATGTATATGTGTGTATGTGTACGCATATGCTCGTATATAGGTATGTAACTTTAAGAGCTGGATTGTTCTCTTGTTCTTGTCCTGTATTGTATTTGTTTGTTTGTCAAAAGGTTAAAAACCAATAAATATAATTATAAAAAAAAGAAAAAAAACAAAAGAAATGAAGATAAAACTTTTTTTTTCATCAAAAGACCTTTCACTGTATCACTGCAAATAACACCAAAATACACCAACAATAACATTTTCTACTTTACAAACAGTGACAATACACTGCATTGGCATAAGTTTTTACCTTAATAAGATTAAGAAAGCAGAATTGGATAAGACTTTTGTCCAAAAAATCTCCTGTGAAGTGGCCATCATCCTGAAAAGTTTGAAATAAGTTAATCCAAAACTGTGCATTTTGTGGGAGTGTAGCCCACCAGCCTTCTATACGCTGGTTGGCTGTACTTCTTCCATAAATGAAGCTTTTTTCCCCTGCAAAATTGTCTGTGTGGTTTCTCCGCAGAAAAATCTGCATTTGTTCAACGGAACTGTTTTCTGTGCCTCTATCGGCACGTATCCTCTCTGGACATCCATTGACACCTGAAACTGTTTTCAGAAAATAACTTGAAATCAATTTAGGGTCATTGTTAGTGGTATAAGCCTCCATCCATAAAACATAGCGACTAAAGCCATCTATACAGCCACCGATGGCAATGCCATAGGGTTTTAGTTTATCGTAGCCATCCATGTGCCAAAGCGCATTTGGTCCTCTGCATTGGTACTGGCGTCTTCTTAAACGTCGAGCTCGCCTCAGTTCTACACCTTGTGGGTCAACCAGTTTGATTATCCTTCTTACAGTGTCTTGTGACACCACAAATTTCATTTTGAACTGCACGAAGATGTAGCCAACGATAACCTTGCATCTGTCCCTTGGTCATGATTTCTTGTTGGACAAAAGCTAGCACTTCTTCCAGGTTTGACTGATTCTTCCGTCTGAACAGCCCAAGTCTTTTACAAATTCTTTTTTGAGTTTGTACACTTATTATAGTCTGATGACTGTGTGCTAACATTGCAAGTATTTCTTTGTTAGTGAAAGAAAGCCTGAAGTACAGGCTGACTAGGTCATCTAAATCTGACATTTTAGGAACAGTGACTTTCACTTCAAGAGGTTCTGCAGAAGTCCTTGTCTTCTTTTTGAGACTGGTTGTTTGCTTTGGCAGAAATTGAAGAAGACAATTAGGTGTCCATTGGAAAGGATGTCATTTGCCAGAGTTTTTACATCCACCAGCACTATGACATCACAGTCAATCTGTACACAAACAGAAAGAAAAGACAGTTACTTTCTTCAGCATTTTCCCTACAACTCACTATGATCACCGTTAACATTGCGCCCATGGGTATGAAAAACAAACTCGCTTAATAATGTAAGAGCTATCTACTGTTTAGAGGAGGAAAAAAATATTGGAAGAAGGGAGCTATAGCGTACCCTTTTAGTAAATGGACCACCCATCATTTAAAAATAAGAAAGGATTGTAATGTATAAAGATATTGAGAAATACAATTTAGGGTGAAAAGTATTAAAAATAGAACACGCAAAAGGAAACATTCTAAATCATCCCAAAGTGATCCTGTTGTTATTTCTCATCTGTATATTTGTAATGTTTCCGTGGTTATTGTTAGCTAGTAAAGTTAGAGATCTTTAGTCCTCCACCACCTATAACTATGTAAGCAAACAATCTATTCACATTATTAATATATATAAACATGTATTTAACCTTTATTTCAACTTCTAAAAGTTACTCAATTCAACATGTGAGATATATTATTCATATAGGTGAGTAACAAACTATAATACAGCTCCTGCTCAATTTCCTTGGAAAACATTCAAATAGAAGAACAATAACGTGCAACAGACCTAACTGGGATAATTCCAGCAATCGGCATCTGGTAAAGCCTCTATTCATGTCTGTGATGTTACATTATGAGAGCTGTTTATTCCTCCATTGGCATAAGATGACAAATATGCTAACAGCTAGCTGTAACCGTTCTGTTTTAGATACCAAACTAGCTCTCTTGTTTTACTCACCTTCTGCTTTTCCATTAATGAAACAGTATCTTCAGGGACCCCTCGGGCACGTAAAAGGTCGCTTAATTCCATTAATTTCCACCAGTATATGTTACCTGCCCTCCCACACAACTCACATCTTTATCAATGAAACTGGTTGCGCCAACATCCCTTCCTTCCTGGCGCCCAAAAAAAAAAAAAAGTCAGAATTCTGGGAAAAAAAAGTCAGAATTCTGACTCTAATCTCAGAATTCTGGTAAAAAAAAGTCAGAATTGAGTAGACTTTTTTTTTGAGTGGCCCTAATCCTCTTCCGTAGAATTCTGTCTTCCGTCCGTCCGTCTTCTTCCGCTTATCCGGGGTCGGGTCGCGGGGGTAGCAGCTTCAGTAGGGAGGCCCAGACGTCCCTCTCCCCGGCCACTTGGGCCAGCTCCTCAGGAGGAATCCCAAGGCGTTCCCAGGCCAGCCGGGAGACATAGTCCCTCCAGCATGTCCTGGGTCTTCCCCTGGGCCTCCTCCCGGTGAGATGTGCCCGGAACACCTCACCAGGGAGGCGTCCAGGAGGCATCCTGACCAGATGCCCGAGCCACCTCAACTGGCTCCTCTCGACGTGGAGGAGCAGCGGCTCTACTCTGAGTCCTCCCCGGATGACTGAGCTCCTCACCCTATCTCTAAGGGAGAGCCCAGACACACTACGGAGAAAACTCATTTCAGCCGCTTGTATCCGGGATCTCGTTCTTTCGGTCACGACCCAAAGCTCGTGACCATAGATGAGGGTAGGAACGTAGATCGACCGGTAAATCTCTTCACCACAACGGATCGGTACAACGCCCGCTTCACAGCAGACGCTGCACCAATCCGCCTGTCGATCTCCCGCTCCATCCTCCCCTCATTCGTGAACAAGACCCCAAGATACTTGAACTCCTCCACTAGGGGCAGCACATCCTCCCCAACCCGGAGAAGGCACTCTACCCTTTTCCGGTTCAAGACCATGGTCTCGGATTTGGAGGCACTGATTTTCATCCCGGCCGCTTCGCACTCAGCTGCGAACCGCTCCAGTGAGAGCTGTAGATCACGCCCTGATGAAGCCAATAGGACCACGTCATCCGCGAATAGCAGAGACGCAATCCTAAGGCCACCAAAACGGATCCCCTCAACACCTTGGCTGCGCCTAGAAATTCTGTCCATAAAAGTTATGAACAGAATCGGTGACAAAGGGCAGCCTTGGCGGAGTCCAACTCTCACCGGAAACGAGTCTGACTTACTGCCGGCAATGCTGACCAGACTCTGACACCGGTCGTACAGAGACCTGACAGCCCTTATTAAAGGGTCCGGTACTCCATACTCCCGGAGTACCCCCCATAGGATCCCTCGGGGGACACGGTCGAATGCCTTCTCCAGATCCACAAAGCACATGTAGCCTGGTTGGGCAAACTCCCATGCCCCCTCCAGAATCCTGCTGAGGGTATAGAGCTGGTCCAGTGTTCCACGGCCAGGACGAAAACCACACTGCTCTTCCTGAATCCGAGATTCGACTATCCGACGGACCCTCCTTTCCAGAACCCCCGAATAGACCTTACCAGGGAGGCTTAAGAGTGTGATTCCCCTGTAGTTGGAACACACCCTCCGGTCCCCCTTTTTAAATTGGGAGACCACCACCCCAGTCTGCCAATCCAGGGGAACTGCCCCCGATGTCCACGCAATGTTGCAGAGCCGCGTTAACCAACACAGCCCCACAACATCCAGAGCCTTAAGGTACTCCGGGGGAATCTCATCCACCCCCGGGGCCTTGCCACCGAGGAGCTTTTTAACAACCTCGGCAACCTCAGCACCAGAGATGGGAGAACCTGACCCAGAGTCCTCAGGCTCTGCTTCCGCAATGGAAGACGTGTTGGTGGGATTAAGGAGGTCTTCGAAGTATTCTGCCCACCGAAACACAACGTCCCGAGTCGAGGTCAGCAGCACACCACCCCCACTGTAAACAGTGTTGGTACTGCACTGCTTCCCCCTCCTGAGACGCCGTATAGTGGACCAGAATCGCTTCAAAGCCGTACGGAAGTCTTTCTCCATGGCCTCTCCGAACTCTTCCCACGCCCGAGTTTTTGCCTCGGCGACCAGCCGAGCCGCCTGCCGCTTCGACTGCCGGTACACATCAGCTGCTTCCGGAGTCCCACAGGCCAAAAAAGCCCGATAGGACTCCTTCTTCAGCTTGACAGCTTCCCTCACCGCTGGTGTCCCACTGTCATTAATTACTCAAGATTAAACTCAGAATTCTGTCTTTAATCTCAGAATTCTGAGAAAAAAGTCAGAACTCTGAGAAAAAAGTCAGAATTCTGAGTTTAATCTTTTTTTTTGAGTGGCCCTAATCCTCTTCCGTAGTTATACAAATAATCTTGCACTAAAAATGAGTTTTATTAGAAAGTTAAAACTATCGATTAAAAGTTTAGCGCCCCCTGGAGTATAAATCATGAACAAGAGAAGACCCAGTCATAAAATTATTATTTTTTACAAAAAACGAACAGGGAATAGAACAAAGAACACATAACAAAGCCAAGGCATACCTTTTTAAATACAAAATAGACAAATACATATGCAAATCAAATAAATGATAAAAAAACGAAATAAAATACGTTCTATACTCCTAAACGTGTTTACAGCTGGGTTTTTTTATGTACTTTAAGAAATGGTGCATATATTGTTATTTCCCTAACCACAACTAGGAAACATTTTTGCTATAAAAAAAACTATATATATATATATATATATGCAATATTTACGCAAATACAAAGATATACATAAAGAAACCCCCCCTCGAAAAAATACGGAAGAGTATTGCATTCACCAAAGAAAAAAAAATCAGGCAGCTTATCTCATAATTACGAGATCCTGATCTTGTAATTATGACATCTTATCTCGTAATTATGAGATCTTTTCTCATAATTGCGAGATAAGATGTCATAATTATGAGATAATATGTCATAATTACGAGATAAGATGTCATATTACGAGATCCTGACCTCAATATTATGAGATCTTTTCTCATAATTACGAGATAAGATGTCATAATTATGAGATAAGATGTCATAATTACGACATCCTGATCTCAAGATTATGACATCTTTTCTCATAATTATGACATCATCTTTTTTATGAGATAATATGGCATACCTAGGAGATCAGGGAGGACAGTCATTGCTACTACGGGAGCGTATTGTGCTGAGCTGCATTACATGAAACGTGAACAATGAGTGCGTTGTCGGATTTAATATGCTTTTATTTTCTTTGAGGTATGCGTCACTGGGAAATACTGAGTTTCCTCAATATGGACGGAATTAGTATTAGTTTGTCAACATTGCGCCGGTACCTTAAGTCCTTAGGATTGTTTAGGCGAAAAGCCCACTCTGATTTGCTTGAAGTCGCACTGTTCCTGCAGGAGCAGTTAAACCAGCACGGAATGCTTCATGGCTATAGATTAATGCATCTGAAATGCATCCAAGCTGGTTTGGTGGTGTCCCAAAGAACGGTCCGGTACCTGCTCAAAATCCTAGATCCTCAAGGAGTACAGCTGAGGCTTCAGAATCGCCTAAGACGACGTCTCTACAGAAACCCAGGTCCCAACTTCATGTGGCATGTCGATTTATATGATAAACTAAAACCATACGGAATCTGTATTAATGGAGCTGTTGACGGATTTTCGCGTATAGTCATATGGCTGCATGCTTACTCCACAAGTAGTAATCCCAGGGTTATAGCTGGGTACTTCATTGATGAAGTGGAAAACAGGAGCGGAACTCCAACACGTATCAGGTCAGACCTGGGTACAGAGAACTGTTCAGTGGAACAGATGCAGATCTTTTTAAGAAGTAATCATGAAGACCAGTTTTCTGAAAGATGTTACATTACTGGCTCAAGTAATCATAACCAAAGGATTGAACAATGGTGGGGATTTTTAAGAAAACACCATGCACAATATTGGATGAACGTCTTTCAAGATTTAAAGGACCTGGACCATTTCTCAGGAGACTTCCTTGATAAAAATCTAATACTGTTCTCCTGTCTGGAAATAATTGAGGTAGGTAGCCTCAGTTTTTCTGCTTTTTGGTTGAATTAAGATAATACTTCGAATTGGTTGAGTGGCTAATAAATTCATTGTTAACCATCATTTGCTTCAATAAACAATATAGTCCTCTGTCTTGTAGGAAAGTATTAATAGTCACTTCACGCTGCAGTTCAGCTATTGGATACTTTTACAATCACATCTTTCCACAGCTTATGCTACTGTTAATATTTCTAACAGAATTCCAATGTAGTCAAACAAATACACAATCCGCTGTCTTTATTTGCACAGATGCATTCCTAAATTAACCTAATCTAAAACTGAAATTAGAGTTTAACAGGGCTATACAATTCCAAGACTGCCTGTCTTCTGTTAGTACACCTGTTAATTTAATTCTTAAAGCCTCTGTCTGTATGTAAGACTCAGAAAAATCTCTACTGTGTGAATCTGTTGGGCTACGCCACCTAGAGATCTATTTAAGCATTGCTCCTTAATAGTAACAATTTAACTACAGCATCACAAAAAACGTATACACATTTTGTTTATTTTATCAATAGATTGTACCATAAATAACTGTGCTATTTTAATGACTGTTTAGCATATCGTTACAAAATTTAAATAACCATATTGAGATTTTTTAATTCTTTAGATTTAAGATAGTAGAAGAATTAAGACGTGTTCTAACAAAAAAATCTGTCAAAAGTATTAAACACACCAGCCTTCTCTATTGAAACCTTATTTATGGTTCAGCAGAGCTTTAGAATGCGTTTTACAGAGGACTATACACATTTGTAAAATATCCATAGAATTATCCCTGTAAATATTAATTTTAATTTCTTTTTCAGAGGGAACTGCAGCAAGTTGCCCATCTGTGGAACTGCCACAGAATTCGTCACACCAGGAATGCCGTGTCCCCAAGTGGACGACCACTGATTTTGTACAGCTTTCCCCACCTGTTTGGCACTACAAACTACCTTAGACCAGTAGTCAGTCAACAAATACAAGCTTGTAGAGAGGAATGCCTGCCAAGAGGCCCGCACCCGTGTCATAAAATGGTTTTTGACATTTGTTGCCTTGCAATGGCAGAAAACCATCTACACCCACCTGCTACTCCAGAGGAAGCAATTGAGCTTTACCTGTTTCTGCGAGCTTACATCCATACTCACCTGTAAAAGTAAGCAGGCTACTAGTGCTGTAAGAGTACTTTAGTGAAAACTAGCCTAATCTAGAGAACATAATAGGCAAGTATCATTTATATATCTATAATGTAAATTACCAGGTTTCCTATTTAGTATGTTTTGATGTTTCTATTTCTTAACATCCCTCGGTGAACAGTCAGAAGAATAGTTGACTGTAGGCTACCTGTCTCACCAAGCAGATATAAGGCTAATAACTTACTAATTTTTAAACATGTATATTGCAAAGCAAACTCATTCTGTAGAAAACATATATTCTGATATGTCTTAATTGTCTAAATAATCCTCCTTTGTTGAATTATTGGTTCTGTGATCAACACATCTGGTGAATGACAAAGTTATTTGTATTACATGTTCTATAATTTGTTATCTGCATTGAAAGTTATGGTAAAGATGCTCTCAGCTCTGATTAGTGAATGTATCTTTGCTGTTGTTATGTACTGTATGCACACTGGCTTTTGACAAACCAAGAACTGCAACTTATAGGTGCTTATCGTGCTTTGACCCGACACTTCAACACTTGTCAATCCCTGTAACTGACTAATTAAGGAGTTTTTTAAACACTAATGTGGAAATAATTTCAAATATTACATGTCACAAACCATGTTTAGAAATTGTGCTATACTGCAAATGATCACTATACACTGTAATTTAGCAATACATACATAAATAAAGCTATTTAGAAATGTTTGTCATTATTTGATTTTTAGGTGAATGCAAATACTGGCACATAACCCTAAGGTGATTTCACAGGTAAGTTGCAATAAAGAACATGTTTATTAAATGGTACTTCAGTCAGCCAACATGAAAGCACAAAAGATTACAGTTGAATTAATCTTTTAATAACCACCAACATGGCTCAACTTTACTATGACTACTGTACATAGTATTTAAAGCTGAATATATTAAATCTGTGACATATTTAAACAGTCTAAATAAAATAAAAAACATTTTGATGGGACAAGCCACCAAAACTTTATTGGCCCCATCCATAAGAGCATTTCAAAACATTTTTAACAAGTCTTTTGCTCATAAACTGAAATAAAAGTGGAGGGGTGGAAATAAAAGTGTAAAACAGTTAGGAATTAACATAACAGGCATTATTAATAATGCTCTTTTCTCATGGAAACAACAACCTGCCAAATCACATTTTTTACAACACATGTTCTTTTCTGTCATAAATTCACACCAATTACTAACAAAAGCCCTCTCTTTTTCTTAAAGCTTTACAAGCTGGCCAACTTCATAATTGTTGAGCCTCACAGTACTTCCATTGCTCAAATATTAGCTAACTGAAATTTGAAAACCACTAAGCTTTTATTGGAATCATTTACTTATCAGGCACAATATGTATTGCAATATTTTTATAAACAAAAATAGCACATGGAAGACTGCACAACAATAAATTATCTGGACATTGTTGCAGAGACATTCTTCAATCAAATCTACAATTGCCAGAAGTTACAGATATAAAGAAACATAGGCAAGTTTGACTGCATTTTGGTTGTTAATCTCTGACACAGAACATGTCAAGTTTACATCTTCCTGAGGTTTTAACAATTAACAAAATATAAACAAAAGACATGGACCCTGCCTCGTCTGTACAGGATTTTCTAACTACACAATATCCATAGTGTAGTAGTTGCTTTTTAGCACATTCTCCATCTCCACCCTTAGCTCTGGGTATGAGTTGTATGTACAGGGTAACTCCAAAACCGACCCACAAGTGTGTGCAATTGGCCGGTGTTCCAGTCCTACCAAAGTTGTAACTTGAACTTTTGGGACACAAATGACATCTGAGCCTGTTACAAATCTCAGCAACCTTCTGAGACCCACCTCATCTAATCCTCTAATGTACTGTTGTAGAAATCTAAGGGCTTGTTTCTCAGCTGGTGAAATTGGACTTGCTTCAATCATCTTTAGGACCTTCCTGCCAGTTGGTTTTTTGTCGTCATACATGACCTGCATTTTTGTTGTTGTGGTTATGGCGCTCCACAGGGGTTTCTGGGCAACTGCAGACATGTTATCAAGAGCATATTTAGGTTCTTGAATTATTTGTATGTGTGCTACTTGAAGGAGAACTGCTTTAAGGTTCTCTCGTGACGGAACCATTTTCACTCCAAGTCGATCAAGTAGATCTAATAACTCATCCTGGCTATCACTGTCAATGTCTCCCTGTAAAGCAGTTTGTTGGATTTATTATAGTTATTCTACTTTTAATCTATATTCTAGTTATATTATGTTTCACTTATAATAACTAAGTGACTATGCAATCTTATATTTTACTAATAACATTCTTGACCATTTACAATATTATATTATACTTATTACTGAAGTGTTATTTCTCCTTGTATCAGAACACAAGCATGCGAGCAGTTGCAGGTTGCACCCAATTGTATCTTGCAGCTGCCTGTGGAAGATAAAGAAGTTACTCCCATAACAATGAATGCTGTTGTTGTGTATTGGTTCCCTGCCTAATGGATTTCAACTGGTTTGTTCCCCTTCCCTCAGCAGTTGAAATCCTGTGTAACTAGGGCGTTCCAATTTTCAATAAAAAGCCTGGCGAGCGGAGACTGCTTCAGAGTGGTTTGGAGGATTGTAACTGAGCAGTCTCCGAGCCCTCTCCTTGCAAGACAAATTTAACTGATTCTCTGTGTCTTCTTTGTGCAGGTTGCTGAATAAGATGTTTGGTGTTTAAACCTAACATTAAATGGTCCTTCGAGCCGGATGTCAACATACCTAACGATCCCAGCAGGTAAAGTGAGGTTCCAGCAAGTCTGTGGCCACAGCACTAAGACCCTTTCCGGGACTGGTCCCTCCTTTACGGGCTGGGATCCGAAGGTTGAAGAATTCCAGGGACACAGAATTGTGAGTAGAATTTCGTTAAAGAGGAATGAGTGAACATTTCTGAGAAACAAGATAAAACCCTGACAATCCTAGGCACTATCAGGTAGCAGATAAAAAACAGTTAAAGTCCGCAGGAGGACAGACTCCTCTAGTTTAAACTAACTAGTTAAATTCTGTGAAGGACGGCGGCGTCCTCTGTGTTAGATTAAAAGTAAGAGCTCAAAAGTGTGACTGTGTGTGTGTGAGGAAATACAAATACCACTAGGTATTTTATTTCATACCAAAACAGGCAAGAACAAATATGACGAGCTTTTGTGGATGCATGTAGGCAAGAAAACTCCACCTTGAAGGTTGAAGTGAGTTTTACCACAAACAGTTATTGATCGTCATCTTGTCTAAATAAACCCAGTGTTAGAACACAGCAGGTGTTGCAACCCACTGGGTCCAAACATTCACCAAAATGGGAAAGGGACAAAGTAAACAAAAACGCGAGCTGCTTGAAGAACTTACATGTAAAGATTGGAAAGTTGTTGAGAAATAAAATAAAGCAGCAATTGTGCCCTTATGTTATTGGATAAAAAAGTACAACTTCAATAGCAAACTATCCACTTCTGGCATAAACGAACTACAGGAAAAAATTAAATTAAAATGCAAAAACAAGGAGAAGCAAATGGCAAAAGAAGGTCTTGCCCAGACCCAAGTCTGGATAAAAACAGCAGGACCCACTCTGATCAAATTTAACATTTAGCTACATGGGTAAAATAATACAATTCAGGTTTAAGAGGTGACTTAACAAACAGAAAATAGCTAAAATTCCAGGAAGCTATCATTAATAAATCGGGAAATTTAAAGGGGAAATACAGAGCAACACTCTGGGAGTTTTTTAGATCAAGGAGGTTTCGTGAAAAAAAGAAAGAAAAAAAAGAAAAAAAAAAAGAAAGAGAGAGAGAGAGAGACGTCTCGCAGAACACTACGCGCAAGCTGTCTGTCTGTCTTGTACAACATATTGTGTCTGTGGAAATGAGATCATTTTGTTTGAGTGAGTGGGGGAGAGACTGCTTGGATCCGCAGAGATTGATGTCTGTGCGCAAATGGGTTTTTGTGTGTAAGTCTGTGTGTGTAGATTTGTGCGTATGACAGAGCTGAGAATAGCAACTGAAGCGTAAGAGAATTACGGTGCATTTGATCAGGATATTAGTGAAAATAAATAGAGTTGTGCAGCATGGATATCAATGGATTCATGACAGCTGTAAAAAATAATAGAGTAGGGTCTTTTTATATTGTAATGTTATAACTTTATTAACTTGGCAAACAGCATATGGGGAGATTATATGGGAGAAGTGGAGCTGGATGGAATATGTGTAGGGGAGACTTTTCACACTGAGCTGAGGCGAACCTCGGGGGGACGGTTTGACCTAAAGCAGGACAATAGATATGATAAACAAACCTGACCATGATTTAAACATCTGAATGTGTTGGGCGGAGAATTAACGGTTCCTGGTGACACCCCCAGGAACAACACATTATTAGAAACACCCACCAACCTTGCACGTCATCTGTTACTACACCTACAGCCCCAACATCGCTGAAAACAGCCGAGGATTGGTCACTGATAGTTGGTATGTTCCGCCTGCTGCTCAGGGCGCAGCCCTCCCCTCTAGAGGCAGACTTGCTGTCTCTGCATTTGACTAACTAAGGGACCGCTCAGGAATATGTGTTTGAGAAAGAGAGTAAATAATAAATGAATAATAAAACTTATATCTGTGTTTAGGAGTTAAAAAATATTTCCGCATGAAATATTTATTTATTCACTCATTTGTTTATACATTGTGTAAACATCAGGGCGTAATAATTTGTGATTTAGCTCATTATTGGCTATAGTTCATCATTTTATGGCACCAGAATGTTGTCATTCCAATTCTGAAAAGTACCTAAAAAGAAAAATAGTTTTTGTATAAGCATAATTTTAACTAGTGTGGTTTATTGCAAAAGTGCATATTAAAATTTCCAAATGAGCTTTTATACTTTCAGAAATAAATAGATAGAATACGAGAATAACTGAAATTAAAATTTTAATAGTTTGAAAGCCCTAGTTTGAATATAATACACTAGACTTAAATCTGGTTGATCTAAGGAAAGCAGGAATTAGCTCACTAACAACTTCTGCTAATTGTAGGTCTAGGAATCACCAGTTAGCAGAAACAAAAGTTAAAAGTTAAAATGGAACTTAAAGCTGTTTGGTAAAAGTACAACCCGGTTGATTAGATAGATTTTATCAGCCCTAGGTCTAATCATGCATCAGTTTTACAGTTATCCTCAGATGGAGTTGCTGATGTTTAAGACTTTATGAAGAATGTTACTGGTTTAAATCGTTTTACCACAAAAGTTAAACTTTGCAGAGCGACAGAAATCAACAGGAAGAAAAAAGGATTTGAAAAAATTAAAGAGCATATCCCAAAGTATTTCTTTAATGTAAACAAATTCTCTAAATTAGATAATTTGACTAAAGGCACACATGATTGTGTGCCCTCTTCTGCTGCAAATTATATTGAAAATGATGCTTGAACGTTCCACATGCCAGATGTAACTTTGTTTTCTTTACTAATTTCTTACTTGGAAGATGGAGTTATAAAACATTCTCCCTTAACACCCCAGCAGTGGTTCTTAATTTGACTGGGACTCACAAACTATTGTAGAAGCTGGGTTCCCAACTATGCAGAAATAACTTTCCCCTTGAGTGCACTGATGTATAAAGAGGAACTACAAATGTCTGACAGCCTAAAATGGACCCCTGAAGCAGAAGAAGCCTTCTGCAGCATTAAGCAGGCCCTAGTAAGCAGCTGCACGCTTGCTCTGCCTGATTACAACAAACAGTTCATCCAAATGGTAGACTGTAAAGGTCATTTTATGACTTCAGTCTTAGGTGGCAGCGCAACGGTGCTGTACAGACAAATGGCTTGTACACCTGACCGGCAAATAAACCCATTCTGCCTAAAAATCTCTATAAATGGGCAGCAATTTTGAGCCATGGGAAGTCCCATGTCTCAACAGGAGGGATGGTGGGGTTAATAAACAAAGTATACACCACCTACGGGTTTAATTCTTATGGGGTTAATAAACAAAGTATACACCACCTATGGGTTTAATTCTTATTCAAAAAAATTTTGTAGATCATGTCTGATATGTGCAAAACACAATGCTCAGGGGAACCTGAGACCAAAAAGAGGTCAGTTTCCAAAACCTGATTATCCGTTTCAACATCTACACATGGACTTTATTGAATTAAGTCCTAGTGAAGGGAAAAATTTTTGTCTGGTAATAGTTGATTCATTTTCCAAATGGATAGAACTATTTCCCACAAAACATCCAGATGCGTTAACAGTGGCAAAAGCTTTATGTAAAGACATTATCCCTCGTTATGGGATACCAGAAAAAATCTACAGTGATAATGGATCACAGGGTTAGTTGAGAGAACTAACGGAACAATAAAGAACAGACTAAGAAAGTGCATGGAAGAAACAGGAAGGCCGTGGACTCAGTGCCTAGACCTTGTTAAACTGCACATAAACATTACTAGCACAAATGGCCTGACACCCTATGAAGTGGTGTTTGGTAAACCATATAGACTGCCCTATTTTGAGAACAAATGGGAAACTGACGATGAAAGCACTCTAGCAGACTATATGAGAAAAATGCTGGAAAAACAGAAACAAGTGACAGAACAAACTGACAGTGTTACAACTTCTGTGTCTCCACAAGAAAACCAGTTAGTTGAACCAGGGGACTGGGTTCTGATAAAAAGCATAAAGAAGAAACATTGGCATTCACCTAAGTGGGAAGGACCTTTCCAGGTTTTGCTGACCACTGGAACTGCTGTAAAGATTGCAGAGCGGAGCACGTGGATTCACTTAACACATTGCAAAAGAATCATTAAACATGACTAAGGTCACAATTTCCATTATTGCATTCAATTTGACTGTATTAGTCTGCCTCCTAGTGATTGCTTTGTGGTATCTGTTGTAGTATTGTAATTCTTCAACGACCCTCAGAGTAAGTCCGTTGTACAAAGGGGGTTGTATTTCTAGTATACAATCGTCTCAAATCGGTGAAGATTGTCCACACCTCTGCCGAGCGGTCTTTAGGAAGGATTTCAATCTGCAAACAGAATGCTAACTGAAAAAGGGAAAAGACTTGTGTGGTTGGGGATAGCCATCCTAACCGTGGCAGCAGTAGTTATATGGCTATGGGAAGCTCAAATTCCTCATGGAACTAAAAGAGCCAGAGAACCAAGAAGAGTGGGCCACTACAATCCTAAACCTTCCCAAATTATGAAACTATTACAAAATCCATGTAAAGAGTCGAAAGATGACAAAAGAACTGAAGAGCTATATTTTTGTTATCAGAATAATAAGATCCGGACTGTGATTAGTTTTAATAAAGACCAATTCAAGATAGGAGGTTACAAAGCTTCTGATTGGAAAGGTTACAAATGGTATTTAGATGGCACAGGAATGAAACAGACAGGGCACAATTGGGAAAATGTGTTTGAGACAACAGATCATACGTGGAGACAAAACACATATGGTACGAGTAACATTGCCAGACAGTGGAAAGGAAAGGTGAAACTAACTGATGCCAGTAATACTATTTTCCTGACGATAAATACCACCCATAAACCTTTTGGAAAACCAGCCAGTTTCAGAAAATTTAAAGATCCTCCCTGTCATGGTTTAGCCCTGTGTATTTGGCGCCCTCACCAGACAGATCCGTGCATTACCTTGTTTTTCTGCCCAAACCTGACAACAATAATGATGCCTGAAGTTACTTTAGGACAAAAAACTGTCTCTCCAATAACTCCACACATATATGTAGATCCTACTGCAGATGATTGGTTCAAAATTACCACAGGAATGTCCGGAAAAAGCAATAATTGGCTTTTATTGGTGGAACAAGCTGCTCGTACTGTATCCACAGGTTGTTTAGTTTGTATGGGTCCCAGACCCTTGCTACAGGTTGTACCAGCAACAATGACTCCTGAATGTCTGACTGAAATAATGAATAACACAGTGCCTTCTGGAAACTGTACATTCTGGGACACTATTTACCCTCTAACTACTGAAGATAAAGGAAAACCGCTGTTTTCAAAACATGTGGCTCCAGGTAACTTCACATGTGTAAATAGAACTGGATCAGGCAAAAAATTAGGAAAGTTAAATGAGACCCAGTGTACAGAAATACTTTCAGTAAACATAACTTTCAAACCTGTAGCACGTAGTGACATCTGGTGGTGGTGTGGTGATAATAGATTGTTTGACAAACTCCCTTATAACACCATTGGCCTTTGTGCATCTGTGACATTGATTTTGCCAGTTTCTATAACTCCACTTACAGTACGGGAATTATTGACCGCGGTGAAAAGTGTTTTTCCACACACTTGGCAAAAAAGAAACAAGAGAGCAGTACAAGGTTGGAGTGAGGACGATCCAACTTATATTGATAGCATAGGAGTTCCCCGCGGAGTTCCAGATGAGTACAAAATCGTAAATCAGATTGCAGCAGGATTTGAATTTTTTTTTTTGCTGGTGGTGCACTATAAATAAAAACGTAGACAGGATCAACTACATCCATTATAACGTTCAGAGATTAGGTAATAAAACAGAACAAGGTTTTGCAGCCATCCATGAACAACTGTCAGCTACCTCTATAATGGCTTTCCAGAACAGAATTGCTGTTGATATGCTCCTAGCAGAAAAAGGAGGTGTCTGTGCCATCTTTGGAGAACAGTATTGTACCTTTATTCCAAATAACACTGCGGCAGATGGCAGCTTGACAAAGGCCCTAGAAGGCCTCCGTTCCTTAAACAGCAAAATGAAAGACCATTCTGGAGTTGATACATCTATGTGGGATGGCTTTGGAGAAGTGTTTGGATAAATACAAACAGCTAGTGGTATCAATTTTAATGTCTATTGCTGTGTTTGCAGCTATTCTGACCTTATGTGGATGTTGCTGTATTCCGTTTATAAGAGCATTGTGCACTAGAGTGATAACAACAGCCATACAGCCCGTAAAAGAGGAAATGTATGCGCTGCTTGTAACTAAAAAAAATCACCAGCTGAATCTGAAAACGAAGACGAAGAGACATTTCTTAATTTTCCAGACCTGTATCCTGATCCCGACGACTGTGATGACCTCTGAGTATAACCTTTAAGTTGTGAATGAATTTATGGTTGAAAATCTGACAAGAAGAGACCAATAAAGGATGAAACATAGCTTAAAGTGAATAAACAGGAGGGTAATGTTGGATTTATTATAGTTATTCTACTTTTAATCTATATTCTAGGTATATTATGTTTCACTTATAATAACTAAGTGACTATGCAATCTTATATTTTACTAATAACATTCTTGACCATTTACAATATTATATTATACTTATTACTGAAGTGTTATTTCTCCTTGTATCAGAACACAAGCATGCGAGCAGTTGCAGGTTGCACCCAATTGTATCTTGCAGCTGCCTGTGGAAGATAAAGAAGTTACTCCCATAACAATGAATGCTGTTGTTGTGTATTGGTTCCCTGCCTAATGGATTTCAACTGGTTTGTTCCCCTTCCCTCAGCAGTTGAAATCCTGTGTAACTAGGGCGTTCCAATTTTCAATAAAAAGCCTGGCGAGCGGAGACTGCTTCAGAGTGGTTTGGAGGATTGTAACTGAGCAGTCTCCGAGCCCTCTCCTTGCAAGACAAACATAACTGATTCTCTGTGTCTTCTTTGTGCAGGTTGCTGAATAAGAATTAAACCCATAGGTGGTGTATACTTTGTTTATTAACCCCACCATCCCTCCTGTTGAGCTAACACAGTTGCTATGAGATCTCTCTCACACTGACTAAGATACAAGAGCAAAGATTCAAACAGTATATCATTGGACACAGCATGTTCTCCAAATATCAGTGCTGTGGTAAATGCTGGGGCAAGGCGTAATGGAAAGTATCCTTGGTCCAGAAATCCTTTGGCCAGTATTCTTCCCACAGCCTTCCATTCTTCCTCCTGCCATTTTGGTGACAGGGATGGCACTCTCATTTCTGCCCCCTCTGCGGCACAATCTAAAAATTCTGTCCAAAAACCAGCATAGACATCTCTTGCCACACCATCTGCATCTGTGCCCTTTTCATCAACAAAGCTGAAACTTAAGGGGTAGTCAAGAATCATGTCATTTTTGAACTGACAAATCATTTCCTCTAACAGATTTACTCTATGCAGTTTGATAAACACTGTAAGTAGCTGATAGCCTGCATCTAAACCCAGGTGGTTATGTTCAACGTAGATCTCTGAGACAGGAGTAGATGTGGAGGGGGCAACGCTGACAGGTTCCTCTGCTGGAGGGAAAACTGGAATGGCGTCACCTAGTTGGATTTCTGAGAGCACACTATTAGGTGCATTGAAAGGACAGTT
Source organism: Fundulus heteroclitus (assembly GCF_011125445.2). Lineage (NCBI taxonomy): Eukaryota > Metazoa > Chordata > Actinopteri > Cyprinodontiformes > Fundulidae > Fundulus > Fundulus heteroclitus. The sequence continues at coordinate 124,707 of NW_023396600.1, forward strand.
TCCTCTGTGGAAAGGAAAACTGGAATTAGTGTCATCCAGCTGACTTGCAGACGATACAGCTACTAGGCCACCTATAAACACCTCTGAATCATCAGACTGGGAGATAAGATCAACTAGGTCAAACACAGCTGACTGGGAACTGGAGCTCCCATGATTGTATTCAGCTGCTGTAGACAGTCCTGCTTGTGATTCATTCACACTAAATGGCTTTTCCTGGGTTAGGCTGATCAGAATAATCTGCCTGGTTTTGCTTTTCCCCTATAGTGGCATCATGTCTGTCCATCTCGCTGTCTGTCTCATTCAGTTTTACGCGTCTCGTTGTGTTTAGATAAAACCGTCGTATCCCAAATTTTGACAGTGTGTACAAGTCACCCACAGTAGTGCTGTCATCAAGTACTGATTTCTTAAAATCATAAACATCGTGGATAAAGTCCTCCCATTTTCCTTTTGTTGACTCACCGTATGGAAAAAACAGTTCTTTTGCATGAGACATAAGGTCTTTTTTGGTGGATGACTTGGATACATTTAGCAACCTGGTGCCCCCACCAGAACGCTTTCTGACTTGTTTGCCCTCATGTATCCACCTCAACTCAATTTTTCGTTCAGCCTTTAAAGCGTTTTTAGATCGGTCAAACCTTGCTTTTCTTGCAGGCCAGTTTTCCCGTTCAGATTCCTTCCCATGGCTGGCTGTTGCTGTCCTCATTTTCTTTCGAAGTTTTTCAAGAAGGGACTGTGGAATGTATTAACTTTGATCCGTTTCTTACACTTTTATGAAGGTATAACATGTGTTTATATGCTTTAATATGCTTTTAAGATAGCTGGCAGAAAGCTACAAAACCGGGCCTGTTGGTAAAAGAATTTGGAATTCTTGGAATTTGCAAGACGGGTTTCTGTCTTCCAAAACCTTTTGTTGGTAGCACAAGGTCCGGGGTTGTGGTCAGCGTCTTGCAGGCGATGACCGGAAGAACCAGTGTAGTGTAGCAGCCTGCAAGCAATGACCGGAAGAACCAGAACAAGGCAGCCAAAGAAGCAACCCCATATAGGGTAGAAGTATTGTTAAGCTCTGTCATTTGCTCATGTAACTCTGTGAGACCCTCCCCTTTGAAGTTAATAAAAAGAGCCTGCACAAGGAAGAGGACAGAGTTGTTGCTCGCAGATGTTGGCTGGTGCAACTTCTCTCCCTTTGCAAAGGTGAAACTTCAATTCTGTTTCCTTGGCCAAGTTTTTGTTGCACTCTTAGAGTAAGTCCTGCACATGACTCAACGGACCCGGGGAAGCAAGCGGCTTCAACAATTTGGGGGCTCGTCCGGGAGTCAAGGTGACAGGCTGAATTGGACATCGGACTGGGACGAACGGACGCGGGACACAGGCTAGCCACAATAAATAAGGTAAGCAGAACCTGTTTTATCGAATCTGCATTTTCGGCTTAGAAGAATATAGGCTAAATTATATGTGTCCCAAGTCCTTGTAGACCAAGTCTGTTAAATTAATTATTTGGAGTGCCTTGGAGCAGTTTTGAATAAGTGTGGTTCAGAGATGTATAAATAGAGTCTTGAGCGTGGCGGCTCGCTGTTGCTGGGTTAGAGGCCCGAGGACTGAGAAACCTCAAATTCTACATAAAAGATTGAGAACGAGACCAGGCAAATAGTTCTGAAATAAAATAATAGAACTAAGAATAGAGTAAGTCCTGTGAGTTCGAGAAATCTAAAGAGATTCTTGAGCGTGGCGGCTCACTGCGGTTCTCGACGGGGAATCGTATTTTGCTGGGTTAGAGGCCCGAGGACTGAGAAACCTCGAATTCTACATATAGATTGAGAGCAAGACCAGGCAAAATACACATTGTATGAATGCGGAGATTTAACAGGGGGTAACTCTGTGAAACTCCGATTACAGACGTATAGAGTCTGACATAAAATGACAGAACTAAGAACAGAGTAGAAAATAATAAGTTGTGCGGGATAACACAACAAGAATAAGTCCTGTGCGTTCAAGAAATCTTTTTATAAGGAGCCGTGACCTGCCGTAAAACCAGGAAGACCGGTATGAGCCGTGAGCTGGAACACACACAACCAGCAAGACCGGACAGGGAATAAAGATTAAAAAATAATAATAAATAAATAAACCGTGAGCTGGACACACACAACCAGCAAGACCGGGCTAATTTAGCGGAAAACAGTGTGAATGTTAAGAGTGTGACTGGGGAAGACGCCAAGAGCGAGCGATTCCCATTGCGGGTTTTAAGGCAACATAACATTGTGTAGTGATATATTATAATTGAACAATATATACAGATTTCATAATGGAGGGTGAATTTGATAGAGAGACTCATGATGATGGGTGGGGACCTGATATTTTGTGGAAGTCAGCAGCAGAACAGTTGGTGGTATTGCGGCAGGTGATTGAAACAGCTCAGGGTAGAAAGGAAGGAGAAAAGATTGGAAAGAAAGTGCAAACACAGGTGGTGAAAGAATTGGAGAGAGATGGAAAGGACGACCAGTGGAGCGGAAATTTGGGTAAGTATTTTTGGGATAAAGCTAGGGAATGCAAAAAGGAGAAAGAGTTGGCTGAGAGAAAGAGCAAGGAAAGTGGTTGGATGTCGAAAGGGAAATGGAGATATGTGAAAGAAGAGGCAGGTAAAAAACAGACAGAATGGTGTCAGATGGGGATTTGGTGGCAGAGTGCAAGACATTTAATGTCAGAAAATAAGAAAGAAAAGACAAGAGTTTGTGCAGAAAAACCTCCACCCTATGCTCCCCCGCCTCCGTCTCAGTCAACAGCGCCCAGACCAGTAGGTAACAGTTTGTACCCAGTCTTAAGTGTAACACGGGGACAAGTGGTGGTGTCTGACCCTGCGCAGTCGCCTGGCTCGGACACGTCATCTTTGCAGTCCTCGCAATGTCCATCTTCTTATGACCAACCCTCACAATGTCCAGCTTCATCAACATGGGTGTCTTTTCCCTCTGATGAGTCATCAGACTGGAGCAGAGTAGAGATAGACCCATTTGAGGGCAGAAAAGGCAGGGAGTGGCCGCAGAGGCCACATTCCACTAATCCTGTTTTTCCACCTATATCTCCCCCAGCTGCTGAACAGCAACATAGGCAGTCACAGGGTCCCCTTGCAGGGACTCAAGGGACGGTAAAAATGTCAGTAACAGGGATTTGGGTACCAGATAATGTAAAATTGGAAGATCAGAATAAAACAGATATAAATCAGAAATCTATGAGTATTTGTCTGACCGATTTGGGTAGACACAGCAGTGCTGATAGCAGCACTCCAACAGAGCACAGACCAATACTTTCTCCCTCACCCCCATCCCTCCCTGAGGAGCATGAGGAGGTGCACATAGGTCGCAGAATAACTGCACCAGAAATAGGGGGTTCTGAGCAGCGACCACCACGCGAATATGACTTAAGACCCAGAACAGAAATTAATTACCAAATGCCCTTACTACAGCAGCCAGGAGGAAGGGGACATAAATATAAACCTTTTAGCCTGGGAGATTTGTCTGCACTTTGTGATAAATTACCACCAATTGTAGACGGGGCAGCACCATGGCTGCAGGTTCTAGAGACGCTAACCGCAGGTAATACACTGGCTCTGGGTGATTACAGGGCCATAGCAGGAAGATGCATGAGACCTCATGTGAACAGAGAGGTGGAGCAGGTGGCAGGAATTATGGGCTTTCCTGACGATGATCTGTTTACCCCACACTCTACTGAAATTGGTTTTGCCCTTAGAGAAATATACCCAGTAACCAGGGGTAACACCATTCCTCAATTTGATTGGAATTCGGGCAAAAATCCCAAAGAATATCTGGAGGGCTGCAAAGCCAAGTGGCAAACTCACACAGGGACCAACCCAGATAGGGTTGGGCCCCAAAGGGACTGGTACAGGGATGCAGTTCTGAAGGGAGTACCTCCCTCAGTGAAAACAGCCATGGATGATAATCCAGACATGGTGGGTGCAGACCCTGTGGTGTGGGAACGCCATTTAGTTCATCATCTCACTAAAGTAAGAGACACCCAGAGAAAAGAGGAAGATCAGTTGAAAGATTTACAGACTCAATTACTTAAAATGCAATTGGCCGAAGCTAAACAAAAGGCGGGAGAAAAGAAGAAAGAACAAACAAACAAAATACTGTATGAAACTCCGGTGCCCCAATCAGCACCTGTTCCTCCCTTTGCAGCAGGGCCAGCAGCAGCTGTAAACCCACCACAGTGGGGCCCAGCTTATCATCCAATTCAGAGTTCTGGAGGGAGGTTTGGGGGACGAGGGGGATCTAGAGGTAGGGGATTCCAGAGGGGACCACCAAGGGAACCGCCAGGGGGCGACATCTGCTACTATTGTGAGGAACCAGGCCATTGGGCCAGAGACTGCCCCTATAAGCATGGTAATCATCACGGCCCCCAGCCCAGAGGTGGACCAAGGGGATGCCCCAACAGAGCCAGGGGTGGTCCACAGCAAAGGGGTTACAGACCTGCATTCCAGATGCCTGCTTGGGAGGATCCCAACGGCTGGAATGAACAACATTGACACGCCCCACCGAGCCAGGCAGACAGCGACACCACGGCAGAACCACTGCTGTCTGTGACTGTATCAGGGACTGAAGTCCCATTTTTGGTCGACACAGGAGCAACATGTTCAACCATCAGACAGGCTCCACAAACTCATGTGTCCAAAAAGACCACAACGGTCGTCGGGTTCTCGGGGGCGAAACAAGTTCTGCCATTTACCAAGCCACTAAAAATACAGCTGGGCAATCAACTGGTTGACCACCGTCTACTGGTTTCCCCCAACACACCTGTTAACCTATTGGGAAGGGATCTTCTCATTAAGGTGGGAGCAACTATTTTGTGCGGACCTCAAGGCCTACAGGTCCTGCTGCCTGATGGAACTCATTTACAATGTGGACTGGGCTGCACATTTTCTCATGGACAATACCTGATTGGTCCTTTGCAGGAGCAATTAGCGGACATTTACTGGGTTCTCCTCCATCCTGAAACAACTGCACATCTGGGCATCCTGTCGGTTTTCCAACAGTGGAAACCCTGGATCACCTCCTTGGCTCCCTATGTTCCTCCCCCTGACCCCCCGCATGTTACTCTATTTTATGATCGCAACAATTGTGAATGGTATCAGGACTGTTTTGTATCTGACTTAGAAGGTGAAAATTGGACCATCACCTCCCAAAACATTTATGTAGCACCAGAAGACGTTGTAGCGCAGGTGCTGCTTACAGAGGAACAGTTCCCATGGTTCCAAATGAGTGCAGACGGGGCACTGCATGTTTCACTAGCATTGCATCCAGGCCATCAGGCCAAAGAACTGGGAGGGGTGCTAAAACGCTCCCTGGCTCAAATTGATTATCAGCAGACCCACATTCCACAGGTGTGTTATTCACCATCGACCAAAACATACCGCATTTCCTGCCAAACAAGCGACACAGGTCGGTTGGAACATGTGCAGTTGGAAAGACATCATGGGCGTGAAAAAACAGATCACCCTTTAGCAGCAGCACTAATCAAGGACATGCCCCCCACTTTGTGGGCTTCTGGACCCACAGATGTGGGACTCATTGCATGTCCACCAATAACATTTGATCTAATCCAGACCCCTCCTGTGTGGGTGCATCAGTATCCACATAAACCACAAGCAGAGAAGGGCATCACAGACACAATTCAGGGTCTTTGGGATTCTGGAGTGCTGGAGTGCTCACATTCACAGGACTGGAACACACCTATCCTACCTGTTGAGAAACGCGGTACAGGTAAATGGCGCATGGCACATGATTTAAGGGCAATTAATGACATTTTGGTAACTCCTACTGTACCAGTTCCTAACCCATATGTTGCACTTACTAATCTGAATCCTGACCATTGCTGGTTTACCTGCATTGATTTAGCAAACGCATTTTTCTGTTTACCATTAGCAGAAGAGTGTAGGGACATTTTCTCTTTCACCTTTAGAGGTGTTCGTTATCGTTACACACGTTTGCCACAGGGATTTGCACTTTCTCCTGGTATTTTTAACCAGGTACTGAAAGAAGTTTTGGCAGACTGCCCATTGCCACCAGCATCCACTCTGATTCAGTATGTAGATGACCTTCTCATTGCAGCCTCCTCAGTGGATGAGTGTTTGGAGGCAACTGGGGCAGTTCTCTTACATTTAGCAAAGAGGGGCTTTAAAGTCAGCAAAAACAAATTGCAATTGTGCAGAAGTCAGGTTGAGTTTCTGGGCAGAGTGGTGTCTCAACAGGGGACTGACATGTCTTCTGTGCATAATTCTGCAGTCTTGTCTCATCCACAGCCAGTGACCGTGAAGGAAATGCTTTCATTTCTTGGTCTAACAGGTTATAGCAGAACATATGTCCCAGGGTACACAGAGCTCACAGAACCTTTGAGGGCTATGGTTAAACAGCAGGGGATGAGAAACCTCAAAGCTCAATTGACATGGACTCCAGAAGCTGAATCAGCTTTTACAGAATTAAAAAACAGACTGGCAACAGCAGCTCACCTTGCAAACCCAGACTATCAAGCGCCATTTTACCTGGATGTTTCTGTAACAGCACACACAGCCAATGGTGTGCTGTTTCAAAAAAAAGGGGGAGTACGGACTGTACTAATGTACGTCAGCGTGATGCTAGACAACATGGAAAAAAGACATCATGAGTGCACTAGACATGCTGCAGGAGTAGCTAAGATAGTGCAAAAAACAGCTCATGTGGTGATGGGACACCCACTCAGGGTGTTAACATAACATGGGGTGGTTGCATATGTGAACTCTCAGGCATTTACACTCTCCCCATTAAGACAGCAAAGGCTGAGCAAGGTGCTGGAAGCACCTAACATCACCTTCACGCATCAAGGAATTAACATGGCAGAAAGAATGACCACAGGAACTCCTCATGTGTGCGCAGAAAGAATAGAAATGCAGGAAAAAATCAGACCTGACTTACAAAGCAGCTCACTTGTGGGTGCAAGAGACTTATACACAGATGGATGCTGTTTTAGGCATGACACGGAGGGGTTAAAGGCAGCATATGCAGTGGTGGAAGAAGAGAATGGAGTTTGGATCACTAGACAGGCAGAAAGGCTGACAGGGGCACAGTCGGCTCAGAGGGCAGAGGTGTTGGCAGTAACAGCAGCACTGAGATTGGGAGAAGGGCAGAAGGTGAACATTTACACAGACTCCGCTTATGCTACAGGTGCAGTGCATGTGAAAATGAAACAGTGGATGAGGACAGGTTTCAGAACAGCTGGACAGAAGCCTATAAAACATGAACAGGAAATGACAGATCTAGCAGAAGCTCTGCTCTTCCCAGAACAGGTGGCAGTCATAAAGTGCAAAGGTCATGACAGCAGTGACACTCAGGTGGCCAGAGGTAACCAGGCAGCAGACCAGGCAGCCAAACAATGTGCAGGATATCAACTCAGGCTCATGGTGGTCTGCGCAGAACCTGAATGGGAACCAGAGCCCAGTCTGGAAGAAACAATCAGATTACAAAAGGGGGCATCCCCAGAGGAAAAAACAATGTGGAAAGCTAGGGGAGGAACCAAGGACCAACAGGGTCTTTGGAGAAGTCCAGACGGGCGTCCCATTTTACCTCCAGGCATAACAACATCTGCCCTTGAAGAAGCACATGGTGTAGGACACGCAGGTGTGGGCCATATGAATGAAACATCAATGTTCCGTCGTGGGTATTACAGTGCTCTCCACAGTTTTGTTTCAGCTTTCAATAAACAGGTTCCAAACGTGGTGGAAGGGGAGAGCAGTGAAACCAGCGCAGAACCAGAGTGGGTGCTCCTCAAAGTCATCAAAAGAAAGTGGTCAGAACCAAGGTGGACCGGTCCATACCAAGTCATGGAAAGGACATCACACGCAGTCAGGCTTAAAGGCAAAGGCGACATCTGGTATCATTGAAGTCACTGCGCAGCTGCAGAGGCACCTCAACGCTCTTTGGCCCAGGTCCAGGAGGACCTGAGGAACACACAAGGAGAGGGAAATGCAACTTCCACACCTAGCATCCCACTAGGGGCAGAATAATCCCCGGGAGGAGTTGAAAGCTCTGAGGCAGTCTACCCTCAGAGCTGAAGAAAGAAGCTAGAAGAATCGACTCAACTCAAGGCAGAGGAAGAGGCGGAGGTGTTGGGAGTTTCCCTCACACCGGGGTGGTTGAGTCCCTCTCCCATTCCAGAAGACATCATGTATAAGATTTAATTTAAAGTATTACTGTTTTTGGGAAAATGTGTGTTTTTTCTTTTACTGCTTATTGCCGTTACAAGACAAATAAGTATTTACCAAATGTGTCTTAACAAACCAGCAAATTCAGGGTTTTCTACTGCAATAGTTTATGGGTGAACTCTTAAAAGAGTTCAAAAGAGGGGATTGTGGAATGTATTAACTTTGATCCGTTTCTTACACTTTTATGAAGGTATAACATGTGTTTATATGCTTTAATATGCTTTTAAGATAGCTGGCAGAAAGCTTCAAAACCGGGCCTGTTGGTAAAAGAATTTGGAATTCTTGGAATTTGCAAGACGGGTTTCTGTCTTCCAAAACCTTTTGTTGGTAGCACAAGGTCCGGGGTTGTGGTCAGCGTCTTGCAGGCGATGACCGGAAGAACCAGAACAAGGCAGCCAAAGAAGCAACCCCATATAGGGTAGAAGTATTGTTAAGCTCTGTCATTTGCTCATGTAACTCTGTGAGACCCTCCCCTTTGAAGTTAATAAAAAGAGCCTGCACAAGGAAGAGGACAGAGTTGTTGCTCGCAGATGTTGGCTGGTGCAACTTCTCTCCCTTTGCAAAGGTGAAACTTCAATTCTGTTTCCTTGGCCAAGTTTTTGTTGCACTCTTAGAGTAAGTCCTGCACATGACTCAACGGACCCGGGGAAGCAAGCGGCTTCAACAGGACATCCTTGAACTTTTGTCTTCTTTTCCTTTTTGCTTGTCCAGACAGTATCGTCTCGTGGCAGTCCTGTCCCCATACACTGGTATATAGCGTGCAAGGTAGTCATCCTCTATTTCTCCAATAAGTGATGTGTCGATCTATAAATATACATAAAAGGTTAGCAAAGCTATCTTTAAATTACCTGCCAAACTTTTTTACCACAGTATATATGCTGTAATATGCAATCTTGTAATCAACACTTCTAAAGTTTTCTTTGCAAACGAGTAAATCAATATGAATCAATACCTTTTTTTGTGTTCCCATCATGCCCTTTGTAGCCTAACCCACACGAAAAATTTAACCAAGATGTGATTTGAGGATGCACTGCACATAAACTTAATATACAAATATATTTAATATTTTAAAAACAACTTAATATTACATTATATGGCAAAAAGATAAACAGAAGGCAATTATTTTGAAAAAGAAAAGTCCTGGAGTTACTGTGTCAGAAATTGTGGAGCTTACACGCTTAAAAAAAAACACAGTTATGTAAAGCCCTTTTAGTAACAGCTCAAATCTTCTCTTCCCATTTAAAATTTTGTATTTGTCCTGCAGACTCCAAAGGCTATTAGGTCTTATACAGCCTCAGACATTTAGTCCAGATTTAATGATCCAATATTTCCTAAATGCAACACAAGCAGAGTCATACATTCCATCTTTACAGGTCACTGTTTTGTATACTGTATGGTCATTAGTCCAATTTTTCCTAACAGTGCTAACTAAAACCCCATGTTAGCCTACACAGCCATTATTAAGGGAATAGTAGCTTCATTTCTGACATGAATTACCTTGTCTTCTTTCATTTCAGTAATTTTCTCCTCAGCAACACCTTGCCTTCTGAGAAACACCCACAGATCATCAGAGTCCTCTGCCATTTCCTTGCTGCAGTGACCTAACTGTTGAGAAATTTGTAGAAAATAAAGGTTAGTTGAGTTCGGTTTTGTTGCTTGCTCAGGTTCTGGCACCACTGACGTTAATTAAACTAACGTTACTTCAGTTTAACGTTAAATATTAAAAACATTCCCCAGATGTTCTACCTCCAGGTGTCGTGCCAAACGATTTATCCCTGCCAGAATTTGTATCCCCTTTGTCGGGAGAGTGCTTGAAATCAATAAAAGTTTAAACCTCCTGTATTGTGAAGTCAAATTATTTTTAAACACCATCCATCCATCCTCTTCCGCTTATCCCCAGCTACTTGGGCCAGCTCCTCTGGGGTAATCTCAAGGCAGTCCCAGGCCAGCCGAGAAACATAGTCCCAGCGTGTCCTGGGTCTCCCTCTGAGTCTCCTCCCGGTGGGTCTCCTGGTGTACGCCTCACCAGGGAGGCGTACAGGAGGCATCCTAACCAGATGCCCCAGCCACCTCAACATCACATTCTAATAAAATTAAATAGATTTTATGTAACTCCTCATTTTGTTCTACTTTTTAAAACCGATATATCTCGTTTTCTTAATATGGTGAATATCTTAATATGGTTTCTGGTTGAATTAAAATGTCATTAGATCTGATAATTTTGGCTGTAACTTCATTCAGTGTTAATTTGCTCACACTTATATGATCCATTCATGAGGATCAATCTACCAAAAAACGAGAAGAAAAAAGAGAACAAGCAGACAACTGTGATGGACTCAGGAAGGTGGATTTGTAGTTTCAGCAGACAGACATGCGACAATCTAAAAACATAAAGCTAATATTTTCGTGACACATCTGGAAATGAACAGAGCCGTTTACTTTCTCTGAACGTGTTATACTGAGTGATCAATCGAGTTTTAACCGACATAGCAATCCCCTACAATAACACTAACAAGTGTTACAATTTCAGCTTTAACCCACTAACTGAACGATAATGTAACGACACCATTCCTATATTCCGTTAAGAAAAGTAAAAGATCTTCATTTCCATGCCCCGCGACAGACTGGCGACCTGTCCGGGGTGTACCCGCCTCTCGCCCATTGAAATGCTGGAGATAGGCACCAGCACCCCTCGCAACCCTATGAGGGATAAGCGAGTAAGAAAATGGATGGATGGATCTTCATTTCCACGCCTAACAGGTTGGAAATGAGGCGGAGTTGGCTGGCGTCAGATCAGCATAACTGTCAGATTGGCATACATTGCTGTACTGCGCATACCAGTCAGCTAATATGACCACTAGTTGCACAGCAACATAATCTATAGAAAACAATGTTTTGTTGTTTTTGGGCCAATTCATATTGGTTTGACATGATGCAATATGACATATTTTGTAAATGTGGCCTATATTAATTCCTCCATGCTAGCTAACGGCTAGCTATTTAGGCTACACACTAGCTCGTGTTAGCTTTGACATCTCGGCTGAACAGAGACGACACCACCTTGACCAATGACGGTAGCAATAAAGCACATAAAGTAAATAACTATAAACATTCTATGAAGTCTAGCCACAAAATGTCCCTTAAATTAGCATTTGCACTGGAAGTATATAGCTAATAACTTACTTACCTTCCTGCTCCTGTGCAGCGATTCTTCAGCGTCACGACAGTGAGTGACCAGTAACTGGTCACGTGCCTGCAGTTATCTCGTAATTACGAGATAAGATGTCATAATTACGAGATACGGATCTCGTAATTATGAGATAAGATGTCGTAATTACGAGATCTGTATCTCGTAATTATGAGATAAGCTGTCTAATTTTTTTTTCTTTGGTGAATGCAATACTCTTCCGTACAAATGAGCTGATGGTACGGATCCTGCTACCAGTACGGATCGGGTAGTGACACAGCCCCTGAATTACGACTGTAACGACACAGAGGCGCAAGTTGATGACATAGGCTGTAGTGTCCTAATTCTTCAATTTTGCACACTTATAACCTGCGCATTTGTACGGAAGCGTATTGCCTTCACCAAAGAAAAAAAAAATCAGACAGCTTATCTCATAATTACGAGATCAGGATCTCATAATTACGAGATAAGATGTCATAATTACAAGATCATGATCTCAATATTATGAGATCTTTTCTCATAATTTTGAGATAAGATGTCATAATTATGAGATAATATGTCATAATTACGAGATCAGGATCTCATGTCAAAAGGACAGTCATTGCTGCGGAAGCGTTATAACTTGGCATCCGCTCGCGGGATATTTTAGTGTCATCAGAGAACATGTAGAGACAGAGGGAGTCCCTTTATTTCTTTTTAAGAAGTCGTCATTTATCGGAGGAATTTATTTCTGCTCTAAGGAGTGACAGGGTTACTGTCAAGCATATAAAGCAAATAGCCTAATTGAAAGCTGATCGATTCGATAGTTATTATTTATAGTTAGCAACTCCATACTGATTACACCTGCAGCACTGTAGTACTGTCTGTGGCTCTGTTTACACGACGAAAGTAGGTTTGCATTTGTGGGAGAATTACTTAACTATTAACCTTTTAAAAAGAAAGAAAGACTCGAGAAAATGGCGTTCCTTTTGTCTTAACAACGAGAATTCGTCTTTATTATGCCTAGAAACGTACAAACGGGTTTCAGGAGCGAATTCTGACATTCAAATACAAAGCTTGCCATTTTAAAGGCTCATATTGTGTGTGCGTTAAACACAAGTGTCTGTGTGTCTCCATTGGTGTGTGTGTGTTACACGCTATTGACGTCAATTGGCAACAGGGCTTAAGTTCTGGGAAGTGTTTATCACAAAAAGTACAACAACAGAGCGATTAATTCCGCTACTTGACATATCTTGGAACGCTAAAGTTAAACCAATGATATCCAGATGCTTTCCTCTCTACTCCCATCGGCGAAAGCCAGGAAAAAGGTCAAAATGACCCTAACTCCCATACATTACGTTTGTACTGTCCATTTATACACTGCAAGGTTTAACTGTTGCTTAAGGGGACTTTCAGCTATAGCTGTGGGTTTATTCAGAAGAGTTTGCAGCCGAAACAGTACTCTAGCCAATGTTTTCTTCTTCTGGGCAATTTGATTTGGAATTTCAAAGATCACAGAACTAATAGTGGTGCGGCATGGGAATTACACCATTTAAGTACTGTGTCCGTGTAAACAGTGCCTGTGACCGCAAAGTATGGAGGACCAAGTCTTCCATATTTAAAAATAAATACAGAAATAAATAAATGCTCAATAAATAAATAAGCATACAAATAATTGCCATTAATTAATAAATGTAGGTAGAAATTAAATTATACAATGAGACATAAATGCATATATCTCTTTTAATTAGCTTCTTTATTTATTCGCCTTTGTAATAATTACCTTATTTATTTATTTATTGTCTGTTATAATCTTCAACTTTATTTATTAATTACTTATTTTTTTAAGTATTTATTTATGTGCATGTTATAATATTTTTGTCTGTTTTATTCTTCCTTTGTATTTTTTTACCCTATATATTTCTGTTATGCTATTTATTTCTGCCTGTCGTTTTTACATTTCTGCCTGTCCTTTTTACATTTCTGTATGCATTTCTGCCCCATTATGCAAATGAGGAGGGGCTGTGTCTTAAGGGCTCAACTTCTGCCCATTGGTTGGTTAGCATTTTACTGCGTCGGTCAAATCTACATGGCTTTTCCCCGCACTAATGCGTTGTTTAGTAACGTCAAACTCAGTAGGCAGACGTTCAGTGTCCAACCTCTTAAGGGAAGCTGCTAATAGACTGGAAGAATTAGAACGCTGTACACAGGGTCCGAAATTAACACTCGCCAGACGCCAAATGCGAGTAAATTTCCCGTTTGGCGAGTGAATTTCAGAGGGCTAGCTGCCACATGGCGAGCAAATCTTTGTGCCAAATAAATAAAAAAATAACAAAAAAATAACGAAGCCCATCTGGGCTGCGGATGATCCGTTCACAGTTCTGTCCATCCAGAGCTCAGTCTAGACCCGCCTTCTGCGGAGCTGGTTCAGCTTCTTTCACTGCTTATTTCTGCTGCAGGTAACAGAGCAGCAGAAAGAGCGATCAGAGTCATGATTTTTTTGAGCGGCTCCCAGATAAAGCCTTTATCTGATTTGGTGATTTCTTATCTGATTTGGTGTTAAATACTGATAAGGCTATTATAGTGGGTGATTTTAACATCCATGTTGACACAGAATGTGATAACCTTAGTGTAGCCTTTAAAACTATCCTAGATTCAATTGGTTTTGCTCAAAATGTGCATAAACCGACGCACTCTTGGCTCCATACTTTAGACCTTGTGCTGACATATGGCATTGATTGTGAAGAATTAACAGTATTTCCTCACAACCCTGTCCTATCTGATAATTTTTTAATAACATTTGAGTTTAATCTAACTGAGTTCTCCACCCCCAAAAGAGGGTTCCATTATAGTAGATCTTTATCGGATAATGCTGTATCAAAACTTAAAGAGTCTGTCCCCTTTTTAATATCCTCCGTATTGCAGAAATGCCCTGTAGATGGCAGCAATGTTGTTTCTTCCAATTCACAAATAGATGTCTTTGTAAACGGTATGACTTCGTCATTGCGTTCTGCATTAGACAATGTAGCTCCCTTGAAAAAGAAGGTGATTATTCACAGGAAGCTGGCTCCTTGGTTTAATTCAGAACTGCGTTCCTTGAAGCACAATGTTAGGAAATTGGAGAGAAAATGGCGCTCTACACACCAAGAGGAATCCTACCTTAATCTGGAAGGAACAGACTATTGTTGTATAACAAGACCTCTCGCAGAGTTAGAGCAGCATATTTTTCATCATTAATTGAAGGAGAATAAGAATAATCCTAGATTTCCTCTTCAGTACAGTTGCCAAACTTACCCAGAGCCACAGCTCTGTTGATCCATCCATTCCCTTAGCTCTTAGCAGTAATGATTTTATGGGATTCTTCATAAATAAAATTGATTCCATTAAAAATAAAATAATTGGCATCCTCCCAAACATGATTACCTCGTCCTCAGTAAGTGAGGCAGCATTGGAGGAATCCTTAGAACCTGCGCAGTGTCTGAACTGTTTAAAAGCAGTAGAGCTTTCTGAGCTATCTAAAATTTTAGCTTCATCTAAACCTTCTACTTGTATGTTAGACCCAATCCCAACAAGTTGTTTAAGGAGGTATTCCCTCTGATCAGTGGTCCTATTTTAGACATGATTAATCTATCCATGGTAAATGGATATGTACCACAGGCTTTTAAAGTAGCTGTTATTAAACCTTTACTTAAGAAACCATCTCTTGATCAAGATGAGTTAGTAAATTACAGACCTATATCTAATCTTCTTTTCTTATCTAAAATTCTTGAGAAAGTAGTTGCTAATCAACTATGTGAACATTTACAAAGTAATGACCTACTTGAGGAGTTTCAGTCAGGCTTCAGAGCTCATCATAGCACTGAAACAGCTCTGGTGAAGGTCACTAATGATATTCTCATGGCCTCAGATAATGGACTTGTGTCTATACTTGTCCTGTTAGATCTCAGTGCTGCATTTGATACAGTTGATCACAATATTCTCCTACAAAGACTTGAGCATACTGTAGGGATTAAGGGAAAAGCATTAGGCTGGTTTAAATCTTATCTGTCGGACAGATTCCAGTTTGTTCATGTTAATAATAAATCTTCCTCAAACTCTAGGGTCACTTGTGGAGTACCACAGGGTTCAGTCCTTGGACCAATTCTATTTACTATATATATGCTTCCGATTGGCAAAATTATCAGACAGCATGGGATTAATTTCCACTGTTATGCTGATGACACTCAGCTATATTTATCCATAAATCCTGATGAATCCAATCAGTTACTTCGACTGCAGTCATGTCTTGATGACATCAAAAGCTGGATGACTTTAAATTTCCTGCATTTAAATTCTGACAAGACAGAAGTTGTAATCTTTGGGCCAGAGTCTTCAAAAAATAAAGTTCTTAATCAATCACTTAATCTGGATGGCATTAACTTGGCCTCTGGTAATAAAGTTAAAAATCTTGGTGTTGTTTTCGACCAAGACATGTCATTTAAATCCCATATTAAACAGATTTCCAGAGTTTCTTTTTTTCACCTCCGGAATATCGCCAAAATTAGAAACATTCTGTCCAGGAGTGATGCTGAAAAACTAGTCCATGCATTTGTTACTTCAAGGCTGGACTATTGTAATTCTTTACTATCAGGAAGTCCACAAAATGCAGTTCGAAGTCTTCAGCTGATTCAAAATGCTGCGGCAAGAGTTCTGATGAAAATCAACAAGAGGGATCATATTTCTCCAATTTTAGCTTCCCTTCATTGGCTTCCTGTTAAATCAAGAATATCCATCCATCCATTTTCTAAACCGCTTTATCCCTCATGGGGTCGCGGGGGGTGCTGGTGCCTATCTCCAACGTTCACTGGGCGAGAGGCAGGGTAGACCCTGGACAGGTCGCCAGTCTGTCGCAGGGCAACACAGAGAGACAAACAGGACAAACAACCATTCACACACACACTCACACCTAAGGACAATTTGGAGAAGCCAATTAACCTAACAGTCATGTTTTTGGACTGTGGGAGGAAGCCGGAGTACCCGGAGAGAACCCACGCATGCACAGGGAGAACATGCAAACTCCATGCAGAAAGACCCAGGGGTGTACTCGAACCCAGGACCTTCTTGCTGCAAGGCAACAGCGCTACCCACTGCGCCACTGTGCAGCCCTAAACCAAGAATAGAATTTAAAATTCTCCTTCTAACGTATAAAGCCCTTAATAATCAAGCTCCATCATATATCAGAGCTCTGATTACCCCGTATGTTCCTAACAGAGCACTTCGCTCTCAGACTGCAGGTCTGCTGGTGGTTCCTAGAGTCTCTAAAAGTAGAATGGGAGGCAGATCCTTTAGCTATCAGGCTCCTCTCCTGTGGAACCAACTCCCAGTTTTGGTCCGTGAGGCAGACACCCTATCTATTTTTAAGACTAATGTTAAAACTTTCCTTTTTGACAAAGCTTATAGTTAGAGTGGCTCATGTTACCCTGAGCTATCTCCATAGTTGTGCTGTGATAGGCCTAGGCTGCTGGAGGACATCAGGGTCTAATTTTCTCACTCTACTGATTTCTACTGTTCTTCAGTCTACTGTTCTCTAGTTTTGCATTGTATTACATTTAAATGACTGTCGTCATTTCAGCTTTTAACTTTTTGCTCTCTCTCTTTTTCTTCATAGTAGGTACACCTGGTCTGGCGTTTTGTTAACTGTGACATCATCCAGAGAAGACGGCTCACCCGCTACTACCATCTAATGTAGAACAGATTACTAGATCAATGTGTGCTTCTGTGCTTTTTTTGTCTCTCTTGTTGTGTCTCTGCTCTGTCTTCTGTAACCCCAGTCGGTCGAGGCAGATGACCGTTCATACTGAGCCCGGTTCTGCCGGAGGTTTTCCTTCCCGTTAATGGGGAGTTTTTCTTCCCACTGTCGCTTCATGCTTGCTCAGTATGAGGGATTGCAGCAAAGCCATGTACAATGCAGACGACTCTCCCTGTGGCTCTACGGTTCCCCAGGAGTGAATGCTGCTTGTCGGGACTTTGATGCAATCAACTGGTTTCCTTATATAGGACATTTTTGACCAATCTGTATAATCTGACCCAATCTGTATAATATGATTGAACTTGATTTTGTAAAGTGCCTTGAGATGACATGTTTCATGATTTGGCGCTATATAAATAAAATTGAATTGAATTGAACTTTATTCAGAACCAGTCATGGCTGCACGCTGGATCAGAAAACAGTTCTGCTAACCAGATGCATTCTAAAATGTTTTTATTCCATTTTAGGCCTTTGTATATTTTTAAAGATATTTTATTATACAAATAATTGATATTTCTTCAATAGCTTCCAGGTCATGTGACCCACTGACTCCAAATCTATGTCAAATTGTTCTACTACTTTAGTCAGATGGGGCACACACATTTTTATTCCATTGTAAGCCTTTGTTTATTTTTAAAGATTTTTTATAATGAAAATAATTGATATTTCTTCAATAGCTTCCAGGTCATATGACCCACTCACTCAAATTCTTTGTGAAATTGTTCTACTACTTCAGCCAACTTTTGTCTTTGAAAAAATCTTAAAAATTGAAAATAGCTTAAAATGGAATAAAAACAAGTGTTCCTTACAGATGTTATTTAGTGGCATGATTTTATATTAGTTTTGTCATAGGTGGTCACAAAATACGGAATTTATTGATTTTTGTTTATCAAGAGTGCTTGGTTCAAAAGTTTTTTGACGGTCCCTAACTGCACCACCGCGTGTGGGAGGAGGGAGCAGCTGAGAGACACTGGCCGAAATCAGAGTCCCTCAATCAGCTCAACCGTGAGCAAGATCCCTCTGACTCCGCGGAGCTTGAATGTCCAATATCCAACTTCAAACCAACTTCACTGCGGTGCTGGATCATGCGTAAAGACGCAGCGTGAACCCTAAGTGTTGCAGCTGAGGGGAAAATGTTTCAGATCCCAAATGTACAGCATTCTAATGGCGTACCGCGAGCGAGCTATTTTTAGAAACGTAACGTCACGATGACGTCACATCACGTGGTACGCAGTAGGGCAAGCTTGCATAGTCCGCCGCTGTGTTGCTGTAAAAGAGACGTGCGTTAGCCTAGGTTTTACTCGGTAAACGACTGCTTTTTCCAAATCTAAAACCATGGTTTTTAAACATTGTTGCTATGGAACGTGCAACAGCGACTCGAGGTACGCTGATCGGCCGCATATGAAGGATGTTTTCTTCAAGACTGCCAAGGAGAAATGTGTGCGCTGGGTACACCGGTGCGCTCAGCCTACACAACAGTTCAACCCGGAAAAAGTTACCAAATTCACCTACATATGTAGCAAGCATGTTTGTTGGAGGAAAGGGCCCAACCGAAGAACATCCTGACCCAATTCCAGCGACATTAAGTAGTGAACAGGTAAGAGTATTTTGGTGGCCGACATGTTAATAATGAAGCGCCTGCTACCATGATAGCATATAGGATATCATGGTAGCAGGCGCTAACATGATAGCCTGCTACCAGGATAGCTTACTCAAAAACATTTCAAATAAGACAAACATTAAACATATACCGATTCCTGGACGGTGATTACAAACAAAAAAACGGCCGACGACGCCATGACCGCCGCGCAGTAAAAAAAAAACAAAGCTTACCGTTCGATCAAGTCGGCCCGTTTTCCGTTTTTTTAAGCCCTCGACACTCAAGCCATCGTTTGAGGTGAAGGTTGGTGTGTTCTTCGACAGTGCGACCAGTAAACCGTGCGCCTGGGACATCGTCTTGGGAAAGTTTAATGGCTGTAAAGTCGGTCATATCGTTGGTTCTGTTGCGCGTGTAATAGCTGGTTGCTACGGGCGTTCTCTACCTGTATGTCCTACCTAAGCAGCAAAAGGGGCGTTGCTCTTGAGACGGTGACGTCACGTGCGCGGTACGCCATTCTTCCAGTCTATTAGCAGCTTCCCTTAAGAGGTCGGACACTGAATGCTGCCTGCTGAGTTTGACATTATTAAACAATGCTTTAGTGCGGGGAAAAGCCATGTAAATTTGACCGACGCAGTAAAATGCTAACCAACCAATGGGAAGAAGTTGAGCCCTTAGGTCACAGCCCCTCCTCATTTGCATAATGAGGCAGAAATGCATACAGAAATGTAAAAGGGACAGGCAGAAATGTAAAAACGACAGGCAGAAATAAATAGCATCACAGAAATATATAGGGTAAAAAAATACAAAGGAAGAATAAAACAGACAAAAATATTATAACATGCGCATAAATAAATACTTAAAAAAATAGGTAATTAATAAATAAAGTTGAAGATTATAACGGACAATAAATAAATAAGGTAATTATTACAAAGGTGAATAAATAAAGAAGCAAATTAAAAGAGATACATACATTTATGTTTCACTGTATAATTTAATTTCTACCTGTATTTATTAATTTGGTGGCAGTTAATTGTATGCTTATTTATTTATTGAGCATTTATTTTTTTCTGTATTTATTTTTAAATATGGAAGACTTGGTCCTCCATACAAATGTACTTGTTGATGAAAATGGCTGACAAAAATATATAGAAATAAGGATAAGTAGCTTAATTTTTTTTTAAAAACATGTCATGTATTTAATCAAATTCTGTTGTAAACACTAATAAACAGTAATTTAAAACAGTATATTTTTGTTTTTGTTTTTCTATTTGATATGACTATAATTTCATTGTTCTTACAGATTGACATATCAGCTATATCAAGCATGGACGATGAGACCTCAGCCACCTACATTCCCACCTATGGTGACAGAACTGCCACCCGGAGATTTTGCTCCGAGTACCAAGGAAAAGGTGAAAGAGATGTGCATCGACAGACATTGCTTCAAAAACTCAAAAGAAAGATGGGAATTGACAAAGATCCAGAGGAACATGACCAAAAAACTCGGATGCAACTCATAAAACCCCAAAATCATATTTAAGGAACAAACTGGCTTTGAGAAAAACAAGACGGGTTTAGTTAGGATGGATACATGAAGGAAAGCAGCTATGCAAGAAAAATGGAGGAACAAGGAGAGTGGGTTTGCCAAAGGAAGCAAAGAATTTGACATTTTAAGTGTAGCAAAATAACTATTCTTTCCTAACAGAAGATCTAAAAAGGGAAAACTGATAGAATTCTTTCATGGAAAAAATGCAATTTGTTATGGAAATTGTTAAATGTTTTGGTGCAGGTAAAACCACTATGTAATATATTTCAGAAGAAAGCTTACCATTTGACTCAGAAACATAAAGTTTATTAAAGATTTTGTGAGGAACATATGGCAGTGAGCCAAAATAGAATCAGGTTGCTTTTGTTTTTGCTGACAAAAAAAGATATAGAGCAAAAAAATGGTTAAAATGATTACTCCAACAACATTGTGAAATACAAGTTTCTGAAGTCAAATTATTGCTGTTGATATGAAGTTTCTTTAATTCTTTAATTTAAAAATGTTGAAACATGTCTTGAACTATACTTATTTTCCTTTTCTTTCCACAGGGCAGGATTTTTCTTGTATATTCTTCAAAGTTGATTGTAAAATATATAAATGCATTGAGCGCAATAGTGCCCTGATTTATAATAAAGATTTTCTCATGTTCAACTTTGAGATTCATGTATCCACTTTTTAAATACACATAAATAATTTTCAAGTTAAGTCATCTTCTGGAGGTAGAGAACTTCCTTTCAAAAGGATATTTCACAGCACTTGTACTTGTAATGTATGTTCTTCTGTGAGTTGATGTAACTTTTCTAACAAAAGAATGAGTTGGTTTGATCACAAAACATAACACTTTATTTTGGAATGGATTTTTACCAAAGATTCATTAAAAGTTTTCATGCTCAACATAAGCATAGTCACTTTATTTTTCAACCAATTTGACCATATCATCACTGCCAAAGTACATAACTTGGGTGTCAGTGTTCAGTAACAGAGAAGTACAAGAGTTTTGCTGTTATAAATATGAAAAGTATGTCTTGAATATATGTTGCCCTGTGACAGACTGGCGACCTGTCCAGGGTGTACCCCCCCTCTCGCCCATTGACAGCTGGAGTTAGGCACCAGCACCCCTCGCGACCCCATGAGGGATAAGCATGGATAGATAATGGATGGATGGATGTCTTGAATATGAGGAACAGTGGCCATCCATTTTCTGCCCGCTTAATCCCTCATGGGGTTGCAGGGGTTGCTGGTGTCTATCTCCAGCATTCACTGGGCGAGAGGCGGGGTACACCCTGGACAGGTCGCCAGTCTGTCGCAGGGCGTTTATAGAACACATATAATTTAAATAGTTTCTGTCCTGTATGATAGATTACAAGGCAAATGTGAAGTTAAATTTCTTCCTAATAGATGTAGCAGCATATATTTAAAAAATATATTTTTTATTGGTATGATGTAAAATTTTCAGAGAAACTTGTAATATTCTGGTTTCTGTTCGGGTTTTATTTTTGAGTCATTTTACTCTCCTGCTTTAGGTTCTCTGCTTGCTTTGAGTTTTTGTCCTGTCTGGGTTTTTATTTACTGTTAGGTTATCTGGTTTTGTCATCTGTTTTAGTCTAAGCTTTATTTTCTGTTTTAGGTTTTTTCTTTAGAGTGATTTTGTTTCTTTGTAAGTTGTGTGTGTAGTTTGTTTCTGTCCTCTTGTCTTGTCAGCTTTTTAGATTTGTCTGTTCTTGTTTTGAGCCTCAGTACTGATGTCTGGTCTAATTACCCACTCTGCACACCTGCCCTACTCCACCCCTGTTGCAATCATCTCTGACCGGTTTCACCTGCTTCCACCTCCATATAAACAGTTGAGACCAGACATCAGTGCCAGGTCGTCTTGTTGAGTATGGGTGAGTCTCCTCCTGCAAGTTCGGTATGGTTTGCTTTTGGATTTTTGACCCCCTCGTCTCCAGTTATCTGAGCCATCCTGTTCCTGTCGGTTCCTGTCCTGCCTGCCCCGTTAGTCTGTTTATTTTGGTTCCGTCTTTTGGTTGTGAGGTCTTTTTTTGGTTTTTGCCTCAGTCTTTGATTTTTGTTAATAAAGAACCTGATCTGAACCTCTGCTGGTCTGGCTGAATTCTGGGTCCGCTTTCTCTGATCATTACAAAACTGGACTTATTATTATTATTATTATTATTATTATTAGCACATATTTATGATCAGAATCAGAATCAAGTTTAATCGCCAAGTAGGTTTGCAAATACAAGGAATTTGACTTGGTGATGATGGTGCAGACAGAAATAGGAATACCATAAAATAAAGTAAAATTGAACAAAATCAATATATATACAGAAGTAATATATACATTCAGTAGACTGTGTGTTAATGTAATGCAGAAGCTTGTAAGTAAGCGAGAGACAGTGTCCAGAGTTACAGGCGGCTGGTAGCAGATGGGAAAAAGCTGTTCTTGTGGCGTGAGGTTTTGGTCCTGATGGACCGCAGCCTCCTGCCAGGAACTTCAGGAGCTTGACAGACTGATGACTGGAGGTGCAGCTGTTGGTGTACAGGGAGAAGAGCAGAGGAGAAAGAACACAGCCCTGGGGGGAACCAATGCTGATGAGCTGTCAGTCAGAGTCCTGTTTTCCCAGCTTCACGTGCTGCTTCCTGTCAGACAGGAAGTCTGTGATCCACCTGCAGGTGGAGTCGGGCACATTCAGCTGGGAGAGCTTTTCCTGAAGCAGAGCTGGGATGATTGTATTGAAGGCAGAGCTGAAATCCACAAACAGGATCCTGGCGTAGGTTCCTGCAGAGTCCAGGTGATGGAGGATGTGGTGAAGGGCCAGGCTGACAGCGTCGTCTGCAGACCTGTTGGATCTGTAGGCAAACTGTAGGGGGTCCAGGAGGGGACCTGTGATTTATTTTAGGTGTGAAAGCACAAGGCGTCCAAAGGACTTCATAACCACAGAGGTCAGAGCGACGGGTATAAAGTCATTAAGTCCTGTGGTCTTTGGCTTCTTGGGAACAGGGATGATGGTGGAGGATTTTAAGCAGGCTGGTACGTGGCATGTCGCCAGTGAGGTGTTAAAAATGTCTGTGAACACTGGAGACAGCTGATCAGCACAGTGCTTCAGGGTGGATGGAGACACAGAGTCTGGTCCAGCTGTCATACACAACCAGAAGCACACAAAATATAACAGCTAGCAGCAAAATTCAAAAAGTTATGTACATCGTTATGAAACGTATAGGTACATGGGAGTAAATGAAAACAGGTCTGTTTCTTTTTTGTCCCTCCATATGTATTTCTTTCACTGCTTGGACTTCAGTGGTTGTGGGGTCTCCAGCTGGTTATTTCTGACTGTGTGGGAAAGTGACAGGGTCATTCTGGACAAGTCAAAATCATTTGCTGCACAAACTTTTCCATCTTTTTACAAGCAAATATCACAACTCTCACAGGTTTGTATGTATTTAAGCTCTTAAAAATAAGTATAACTCAATTGTTTCATCTGGTGTGGACGGTGCATGAAGAAAGTTTTCTGTCATCAGAAGGTATGATAGTTCAAACACTGTCTCATCACGTGAATGGTCCTCTCTGAAGACATTGGGCTTTGCAAGTTTCCACTGCTTGGTCAGAAACCTGTTTGAAATGATCTTGTCCAAGAAAAAGCTGTGGAAGGGTATACAGCGTGTAGGGCCGACCACCTGAAGAAATTGCATCTCTACTCTTACGAATGATGTGGGTGTTCCATAAGTGAACCACTTTTTGGAGTTCTTTCTAAAAGCCAAGAAAATAAACATGTTATTAAAGTACATACTACATATTTAAAAGCATCTATCATATAGTATTTTTATTTTACATTCAATTAGGGAATGTAAATGTCCCCTATCTGCATCCATGAATGACGGCAGTCTGTGCTTCTTATTCCTTGACAAAATCTTTAGAAAGGAATCTTTTCACTGTAGATGAGCTGGACAGCTACCATCCAAGCATTCAGCCTCAGAGATGCAGCTGTCATTCACTTGCTCGTAAATGCTAGTCACATTAGAAAGCTTTGTATTCATCACTTTGATTTTACACAGTAAAATGCGAATAAATGTAGCATTATCTAGCTTAACCTTTCATTGTGTTGAGTACAGATATACTTCATTAGCTTTACAACTGTCGAATTATAATGTAATTTCATTTAATTTCATTAAAATTCATAAAGGTATAGGTGCAGTCACAGGCCCTGTTTACACGGACACAGTATTTAAATGGTGTAATTCCCATGCCGCACCACTAGTAGTGCTGTGATCTTTGAAACTCCACGTCAAATTGCCCAGAAGAAGAAAACATCGGCTAGAGTACTGTTTCGGCTGCAAATTCTTCTGAATAAACCCACAGTAGAGGCCTGCACAGGCCTAAAATTTCAGGCCCGGCCCGGACCCCTGGCAATCAGGCCCTAACCCGACCCTGCCCGACAAATTAAGCGATTAATGAGCCCGAACCCGAGCCTGACTAAAAGGGTCCGCTATTTAGACATGACTGTTTCCCGACACTTCGGTCGCGTAATAGTTTCTCAGAAAGCCGACTCGAACAATTAAACAAATAATACTTTTAACACACGATTAACCCTTGCAAAGACAAGCGTTTATGTATTTAATTAGACCTCAATGTCGAAATCATGGAATGTCATTGTCGCAAAAGCAGCATGTAACGGACAGCCAGGATATATGACATCGGTAA
Organism: Fundulus heteroclitus; assembly: GCF_011125445.2. Taxonomy (NCBI): domain Eukaryota; kingdom Metazoa; phylum Chordata; class Actinopteri; order Cyprinodontiformes; family Fundulidae; genus Fundulus; species Fundulus heteroclitus. The sequence goes on from NW_023396600.1 coordinate 149,745, forward strand.
ATCTATGTGCCACGGAAGTAGATAAATGAGCAGCATACATGAGCTCCTTGTCCATAGCCAACTTATAATGGACCGTGTAAATAAATAAAGGAATTGAATCACTTTGAATTGAATATTTATTAAATTATTATTTTAATATTTAACAATCAAATAAATGTATTGCTCACCTAATAAAGGCAACAAGTGCAAAGTAGGCTAGACCGCTTCCAACACAACCGTCTATAACCGCCTAACAAAATAACAGCAAACACTCACGTTCTTTGAGTTGCAGGTCCATCAAAAAACACATGCAAACCTATTTACAGTCCATCGATTGTTCATTTCGCTGTGCTGTGCAGGAAAAGAATCACGTCCACAGTGGATGCGATCATGAATACATAAAACCAACTTTATCAGTGTCAAGCCCGAGCCCTACTCGAGCCCGTGCTATTCATTGAATTTAAGGCCCGTACCCGGCTCGAATTTGCATATTGTGTCGGGGCCTGTTGGGTCCTGAAGGGCTTGCAGGCCTCTAACCTACAGCTATTCAATTCAATTCAATTCAATTTTATTTATATAGCGCCAAATCATGAAACATGTCATCTCAAGGCACTTTACAAAGTCAAGTTCAATCATATTATACAGATTGGGTCAGATTATACAGATTGGTCAAAAAAAAAAAAAAAAAAAAAAAAAAAAAAAAGCTATAGCTGAAAGTCCCCTTAAGCAACAGTTAAACCTTGTAGTGTATAAATGGACAGTACAAACGTAATGCAAACCTACTTTCGTCGTGTAAACAGAGCCACAGACAGTACTACAGTGCTGCAGGTGTAATCAGTATGGAGTTGCTAACTATAAATAATAACAATCAAATCGATCAGCTTTCAATTAGGCTATTTGCTTTATATGCTTGACTTACCCTGTCACTCCTTAGAGCAGAAATAAATTCCTCCGATAAATGACGACTTCTTAAAAAGAAATAAAGGGACTCCCTCTGTCTCTACATGTTCTCTGATGACACTTAAATATCCCTTGAGCGGATGCCGAGTTATAACGCTTCCGCAGCAATGACTGTCCTTTTGACAGTCAGAGATCCTGATCTCGTAATTATGACATATCTCATAATTATGACATCTTATCTCGTAATTATGAGAAAAGATCTCATAATTTTTTTTCCTTTGGTGAATGCAATACCCTTCCGTACATTTGCACTTCACCCGGGAATACACTTCATAGAGGGGTGTAGGGTATAGTGTGAGTATTGAGGGAAGGCAAGTAATACTAATGATCTGATGAATTATCCCTTCTCTATTGGAGAACTGAAAAGAGCTTTGGGTAGAACTAGGAATAATGCTCCAGGTAAAGATGAAGTGTGTTATATTATGCTGAGGCATGTGAATGATGACGTTTTAAATAAATTATTAATTTTGTATAATAAGATTTGGAAAGAGTGGAGCCTTGTAAATGGAAAGAAGAGAAGATAAGATAGACTTTATTGATCTCACAGTTGAGAAATTCACTTGTCACATCGGCTCAATATTTAAAAGAAGGTGCCAAAAGGAGGAAAAGGTGCATAAGGTATATACATTGCGTCCACATATATACAGTGGATAGATAAAAAAAAAAAAAAAACCCAAGGAAATTAAGCAGAGATTTAGGTTGACTTATGTACATTCAAGGTGACTTATATACATATGGATTTGACGTTGTACATTAAAGTGGTACCAGGTAAAGAAAGAAGCCATTGTTATTCCAATGAAGAAATCTGGGAAAGATCATTGTAAGTGCTGTTGAATTTGTGTTAAAATGAATCATTCATAATTTATGTTAAATAGTTTAGGTAAAAATTTTAAATGAGTAAACTCATGTGCGTGTTATAAGATAAAACACGGGTTAATTTCATAATGTATTTTATAAATTTTTTTTATCGGCGCTGTTATATTTCAGCCAGGAACCAATGTTCGTACTTGTGTACCGCTACAGTAAATTAATCGATGCTGCACTATGAAACTAGATTGCAAAGCCTGATCCAAGCATGTTAAGAACCTCTCTTCATGACAAGGGGCTAATGAGGTATTATTTGTTTTAGTAATGCATTTGTTTATACTTATGCAGCGCAGCATCTTGTTCTTATTTGTACTTGAACACTCTTTGTTTGAGCTGATATATATATATTTGTGTCTGTACAGTTCTCAAGACATGAAGGCATGAAAGTATGAACGTCATAAAGGGTGTAAATGGAGTGCCATGTTGAACAACATGAGAGAAAAGATGAAATAAATGCCAGTTAAAGAGAAACCGATCCATGTCTGTCGTGACGAGAGCTACAATCATAGTAATCTTGGAAACTACAGACCGATTGCTTTAACATCTAATTTGTGTAAATTGATGGAAAGGATGGTGAATGAGAGATTAATACAATATTTGGAGTCAAGAAATATAGTTGCTCCTTATCAGAGTGGCTTTCGTAGAGGGAGAGGAGCAATAGATCCTGTTCTATGTTTAGAAGAGGATATTAGAAAAGCTCAGATTTGTCAGTCTGCAGCTTTTGCCTGCTCTATCCCTGAAGATCTTTTCAGCACCTCCCTCCTCGCCACAGCTCCCTCTCCCTCCACTAATCACCTACACCTGCCAAGCTCTAATCACTCCGGACTCAATCCACCTGCAAGCCCTGCTATAAAAGCTCACCTCGGCCTCCTGTTCCCTGCCAGTCCATCTTTCCTCCTCCTCAGATGTCTGATTCTTCACCCAAACCTCGTCTGCCAGTCAGTGTTTCCCATGTCTGCCAGTCAGAGATCTTCCCATGTCTGCCTGCCAGATTTTCTCACGTCTGCCCCTGTCTGCCGGCCTGCAAGTACTCTCTCCGCTGTCATCTCTCTGCTGTCCTGCTGGTTCTCCTGCTGCCCCAGCGCCCCAGGTCATCTCTCTGCTGTCCTACTGGTTCTCCTGCTGCCCCAGCGCCCCAGGTCATCTCTCTGCTGTCCTGCTGGTTCTCCTGCTGCCCCAGCGCCTGTGGAATGTATTAACTTTAATCCGTTTTTATACACTTTTATGAAGCTTCAAGGCTGTGCAGAATTGGTCAGAGGAATAGAATGTGAATAGATTAGGGTAAGATGCGCTGTTGGTGAGCAAGGTAGCAGAAGCAGAAGGCTTTTAAAAAATACTCACCTGTACACTTTGATCGCACACAGTCTCTTTCTCCTGCATTGTTTACATTTCAATTGTTGTACTGTTAAATCACTGCTGCACCTTATTCTGTAAACTTTATCCTGTGCATTCTATGCTGTAAATTTTATCCTGTAATTTACTTTATCCTGTAATCTACTGCAATTCACTGTAATTTTCAAGCTGTATGCAAACGAAATTTCGTTCTGCACGCACTCTGTGCATACAAAATGACAAATAAAGTTGTCTAAGTCTAAGAAGAGTCTCAAGGCCAGGTCAGCAATTAGCAGAAGAGAAAGTTTCAATAGAAGAGGAAAACAAATTCATAAATGGTTAATGTAGCTGTTAGGGAGTAGAACCGATACTGTGTGCGTCATTTGTTGTGTGACTCTGTAAAATCCTCCTTTTATTTGAAATTAATAAAACGAGCCTGAACGGGGGAGAGAGTTAGAGTCAGAGTCGCGGCCCGCAGATGCAGCGGGCGCACCTGCTCTCCCTTCGCAAAGGTGAAACTGAATTCTGTGTCATGGCTGAGTTTTGTTTTAAGTCCTGCACAACGAATCAACGGACCCGGGGGAAGCCAGATGGCTTCTCCTGCTACCCCGGCGCTCCAAGTCATCTCTCTGCTGCGCTGCTGGTTCTACTGCAGCCCCTGCGTCCTAAGAACTCTCTCTGCCGTGCTGCTGGCTTAACTACTACCCCAGCGCTCCAAGGAGTCTCTTACCTGCTCTGAAGGCTTCCTGTTTCTGCAGCGCAGCTCCCCAGCGCTCTCTGGTCCTCCAGCTCCCTCCTGTCAGCCAGCTCCAGCATTTCCCATCCATCTTCTCCACCCCGGTAAAAACTGGTTCTCTCCATCCACAGTCCTAACCTTTCAATAAACTGCTTCTTAACAAAGCTCTTTGTGTGTGTTCGGATTCACCGAGACAAATCCGGACAAGATTAATAAGCAAACTGTTGTTGCTGTGTTTTTTGATGTGGAAAAAGCATACACTATGCTATGGAGAGAAGGGTTAATGTTTAAATTACATCGGATAAGGATAGGAGGTAATATGTTTAATTGCTTATGGGATTTTTTATGTGATAGAACTATTCCAATCAAAATAGGACCTTATGTTTCAAAATCATGTAAAATAGAAAATGGAACTAATGGAAGTGTGGTAAGCCCAACATTATTCTCAATTATGATTAATATTTTTAAAGAATTCTTTTAAAGAATTATCAATTAGTTTTGGCAAGTCACTCTTTGCTGATGATGGAGCATTATGGAAAAGGGGAAGAAATGTAGAACATCTTATTTTAAAACGTCAGGAAGGCATACATTAAGTGGGGGATAGAGTGGGGTTTTAAATTTTCAATTGAGAAGACAAAAGTATTGTTTTTTGTTTTTTAAATAAAAATTGGGGTTGATAAAAAGTTGTCTTTATATGGGAAAGGGTTGACTGTTTTTGGGAGTAGTTTTTGATAAACTAACTTGGGAAAATCATATGGAACATATGGAGAAAAGTAAAAAAGTTCTTAACATTATGAGGTGTTTAGCAGGGTTAACATGGGGTGCAAATTTGAATCACTTAAAATGTTTGTCACTAATTCGATCAACAATAGATTATGGGAGTGTGGTATATGGTTCAGCAGCTAAAACTAGGTTAAAAAATTTGACATTATTCAAGCTAGAGCATTGAGAATTTGTTTAGGGGCAGTTAAATCAACTCCAGTATGTGCTTTAGAGTAGAATCAGGAGAAATGCCATTATGTATCACCAGACAACAAATGATGAATGTTAATTATTGGATAAATTTAAAAGGACATAATGAAGATCATCCAGTTAAGAAAATATTAGAAAGTTGTTGGGAAAGAGAAAAGGGTCAATTTAATAGTTTTGGATGGATTTGGGATGATAGAGCAAAAACATTTAATGTATATAACAAAGAATTCAGTCCAACAGTATTGTGGACTTTGAGACCTATATGGATATTGAAATATATTAATATAGATAGATCATTATTAAATATTAAGAAAAGAAATATAATATATATATGCCAAGAATTTTATAATCAAATACAGATTAAATATAATGATTATTTGGAAATTTATACTGATGGTTTGAAAAATCCAAAAAATGAAGCAACTATTGTAGCAGTAGTGATTCCTGAATTAAAAATTAATATTTCAAAAAGAACATCTAATTATCTTAGCACATATGCTGTAGAATTATGTGCTATAGTATTAGCTTTAGAATAGGTGGAGGACACTAATATGAATAAAATAATTTGTAGTGATTCATTATCTGCATTATTAAGCATAGAAAAGGGATGTACAAATAATCATCAAAATATATTATATGAGATTATGGCTGTTTATTATAGAATATGTGAACAAAATAAAAATTTTATATTATTTTGGACTCCTGCTTATGTAGGCATTTTGGGAAATGAAAGAGCAGATAGGTTGGCTAAGGAGGCTATTAAAAAAGAAGATATTGATATGTCAGTAAAGTTATCAAAATCGGAAGGCAAAGTATAGTTTGGACAGAAAGCAAGAAGATATGGAAAATTAGATGGGATAATGAAATAAATGGAAGGCAGTTGTGTAGGATACAAAAACCAGTTGATGTAACAAGGATTAGAGGAATAAACAGGAGGGAGGAGATAATCATAAATAGAATAAGAACCGGTCACAGTTTATTAAATGGCACTCTTTTTAAGATGGGGAAACATCTTACTGGTTTTTGTAGTTAGTGTGGAAATGTAGAAACAATGGGACACGTTTTTATTAGTTGCAGAAAATATGTAAATCAAAGAACATTATTAAAAACAGAATTAGGTGTTAATGGGGAATTGACATTTGAGAATGTGGTTGACAAATTAAACAGTATTGAGGGGAAGAAGAAGATTTTTCGTTTTTTTTTTTTTTTATTCTGGGATGATGAGGATTTGAAGGATATATATTAGGATCCAATAGATGGCAGTAATGCAACAATAATGGAAGAAGAAGAAGAAGCCGAACGTGACCTATTTCCCATAGACAGCTATAAAGAGTAGACGCGTCATTGGGCGGGTTCTGCCTGTGCTGCGATGCGTCAGAGCGTCCGCCATCTTAAATGTGGCAAATCTGCAGTTACTCAGTCACTTAAACAGTATCAGAGGGACTTTAATCTCTGAATATACTTTGTATTCGTAGTATTTTTGTTTTTGTAATATTACAAGTTTATTTTCGTATTCTCTTGAATTTATTCTCCTAAAGAATAAAAATATTTAAAATAATCTAACCTGGCCCTATTACTCCAGGAGTGAAAGTGAAATAATTCTGCAAACTGTGACTATTCTGGAAATGTTCCCTCTTAATTCTCATAATATGAGGTTTGTCTCATAACATTATCACTTTTGTGTTTTTTTTTTTTGTTTTTTTTTTTTTGTTTTTTTACTTTATCGACCTAGGACTTTTTTTTCTCATATTATTAACTTTACCTCTTTAATACTCCCCCAAAAAGTCTGTTCCTAAAGGTTCACATGTGACACGGTTTTATGAAATAATGAAGACCATAATGTTTAGATTTAACAAATTGATCCTTATATTCATAACACATACACACACAGATATATATATATATATATATATATATATATATATATATATATATATATATATATATATATATATATATATGTGTGTGTGTGTGTGTGTGTGTGTGTATGTATGTATGTATGTATGTATGTATGTATGTATGTAAGTATGTATGTATGCACCAGTTTTGCAACATGGTGCAGCCTTAGTTTATAGAAGGTAGATACAAGTAGTGAAATCAGCCAGAATACATTTCCATGCAGCACAGGAATGAGGCATCTTCTCTGATTCACGTTCACAATAACAGAACTCAACTTTTTTCTGCCACATACAATATGGCGGTGACGTTGACGTGCGAACCTGCGCCCAATGACACGTCTACGTATATATGTCTGTGCTATTTCCGATGTACTGCGTCCGTTTCCTCTGGAGCTCTTAGTGTTTGCCTTGAAATCTTTCTCTTCGGAAAGGGTTAGACTGATAAATCAATTGAGAGAAAGGAAAAAAGAATACCTTGGTGGAATGATGAATGTACAAAAGCAATTAAAGAACGTAATAAAGCCTTTAGAGTGTTAAATAAAAATTTGAGTCAAGAAAATTTGATTAATTATCAGAGGAAGAGAGCTCAAGTTCGTAGAGTTATAAAGAATAGTAAGAGGAATACATGGAGAAGTTATTGTTCTGCAATAGGAGGTGAAGTTAGAATAGGAGAGGTTTGGTCAATGTTAAAGAAAATTAGTGGGACTAAAGTATTTGTTAAAATACCAGTATTAGAGGATGATGGAATAATTGCAATAACAGATAAGGAAAAAGCTAATGCTTTGGGAAAGAAGTTTACTAGTGTGCATAACGGGGACCATTTAGATAATAATCATAGACAGAATATCCATCCATCCATCCATCCATCCATCCATCCATTTTCTAAACCGCTTAGTCCCTCATGGGGTCGCGGGGGTTGCTGGTGCCTATCTCCAGTGTTCACTGGGCGAGAGGCGGGGTTCACCCTGGACAGGTCGCCAGTCTGTCGCAGGGCAACACAGAGAGACAAACAGGACAAACAACCTTTCACACACACACTCACACCTAAGGACAATTTTAAAGAAGCCAATTAACCTAACAGTCATGTTTTTGGACTGTGGGAGGAAGCCGGAGTACCCGGAGAGAACCCACGCATGCACAGGGAGAACATGCAAACTCCATGCAGAAAGACCCAGGGGTGTACTCGAACCCAGGACCTTCTTGCTGCAAGGCAACAGCGCTACCCACTGCGCCACTGTTCAAAAAGAAAGTAAGGAAAATGCATTAGATACAGAAATCAATATGAATGAATTAAAAATTGTGTTAAAAGGTGTTAGAAATAGTGCAACAGGAGAAGATAAGTTAAGTTATATGATGTTTCAGAAATTACCTGAGAAATTATTTGAGATTATATTATATTTATTTAATAAAATTTGGAAAGAAGGTCAAATGCCAAAAAGGTGGAAAAGTGCGTTGATATTGCCATTTAATAAGCCTGGGAAAAACCCTAATAAAGTTGGAAATTATAGACCTATTGCCTTAACTTCGCATTTATGTAAATGGATGGAAAAAATACTGGTAAGAAGACTAAATGATACTCTTGAGAAACAAGGAATATATGCACCATATCAATGTGGGTTTAGAAAAGGCTGCTCTACTATGGATGCTGTAGTGAAAGTAAGTAATGAAATGGAAAAAGCATTTAAAATGAAAGAAATAATGAGCATTGTTTTCTTAGATATAGAAAAGGCTTATGATTCAATGTGGACGGAAGGATTATTAATTAAATTAAATATGATGGGAATAAGAGGTAGATTTTATAATTGGGTTCTAGATTTTTTAACAGAAAGAAAAATTAGAGTTAAAGTAGAATCTGAAATTTCAGAGCAATTTGAAATAAATAATGGAATTCCACAAGGAAGTGTTATTAGCCCAGTATTGTTTAATATAATGATTAATGATATTTTTATAAAATTAGATAGAAGGATTGGATCAGCTTTGTATGCTGATGACGGGGCCATTTGGACAAGAGGACGAGATCCCATAATAGTAAGAAATAGAATAAAGGAGACAATAGGAGAAATTGAAAAATGGTCATATAAATGGGGTTTTAAGTTATCAACAAGTAAATCTTGTCATATGATATGTACAAAAAAGAAAAAGATAGATGAAAAGTGTTTGGAACTATATGGTCACAAAATAGAGACAGTAAGTCATTTTAAATATCTGGGTATATGGCTAGATCAAAAAGGAACATGGAGAACACATATAGAAAAAGTCGAGACGAAATGTAAGAAAATCATAAATCTCATGAGAGCAGTAGCAGGAAAAGATTGGGGAGCAAGTAAGCAAGCATTGGTGCATATTTACAAGGCGTTAATGAGATCCACAATAGATTATGGGTGTTATGTATATGGAGCAGCAGCTAAAACAAATTTAATGAAAATAGAAAGAGTAATTAATAAAGCAATGAGAATTTGTACTGGTGCAATGAGAACAACACCAACTAAAGCAAAGCAGATAGATTTAGGAGAAGTGCCTTTAGATTTAAGGAAAGATCAACTCATGGTTACATATTGGTGTCGGTTATATGGGTGTGGAAATGAAAATATAACAAAAAGTGTTATAAATGAGTGTTGGGAATATAATTCTATTAAAGGTAAAGGATTTGGATGGATAATAAAAGATAAAATAGAAGAATATAAAACTGGAAATAAATGGTTTAATTCACCTACACCTATAAGTAATATACCTATTTGGTTATTTTCAAATGTCGAGATAGATTTTAATATAAGGGAATTAAAAAAAGAGTGGGTAGAAAGTAGGAAAGGTCAAATGGCAAATCATTATATAAAAAACAAATATTATAGCTATTTAGATTTATATACAGATGGATCGAAAGATGATAAAGGGAACGTAGGTATAGGAATATATATTCCAATGATGGAGATAAGTATTGGGAGGAGATTACCTGATCAGATATTGGTATATACAGCAGAAATGGTGGCAATAATTATAGGATTACAATGGATAGAGGAAATAAAAACAGATAGAGTAGTTTGTTGTGTTGATTCTTTGGCAGCCCTTTACAGTATCCAATATATGAAATCAGAAAGAGAAGAGTTATTATTAGAAATTCATCAAAGTTTATTCAGAATACAAAAACTTTATATAAATGTAACATTCTGTTGGGTTCCAGCCCATGTAGGATTAAATGGAAAAGAAAGAGCAGACCAAATAGCTAAAAAATCAATTAGAACAAACAATATTATAAATATACCGTATGGGAAAGGAGAAGCTAAGGCAATAATTAAAAAAGAAATTAAGGAAAAATGGCAGGACAGATGGAACATGGATAAAAGTGGAAGAAATTATTATAGGATACAGAAATCTATTAATGCCAAGGGTGTGACTAGGAAAAATCGAAGAGAGGAGACTATTTTAACTAGATTAAGATTTGATCATACTGGGTTAAATAAAACATTATTTTTATTAAAGAAAAGTGAAACAGATGAATGCACAGAATGTAAAGTAATAGAAAATGTAGAACATATTTTATTATATTGTAGAAAATATGATGAAGAAAGGATAAGATTAAAACAAAAAACAAGACAAATAGGAAGGGAATGGAATTTGAAAGGATTAATAGGAACAACAGGAGAGGGGATAAAGGAAATACAGAAAGCTGTTATTAAATATCTTAAGAATATAGGAGTATACTATAAGATTTAAAAGGTATATAGATATATGGGTGCGTGTATATAGGTATGTATATGGATGTGTGTATGTAAGTGTATATATATATATATATATATATATATATATATATATATATATATATATATATATATATATATATATATATATATATATGTGTGTGTGTGTGTGTGTGTGTGTGTGTGTGTGTGTGTGTGTGTGTGTGTGTATGTGTGTATATATAGATAGATATATATGGGTATATGGATAGATATGGATATATAGATGTATGTATGTGTATATATATATATAGATATGTGTATGTATGGATATATATATATAGATATAGATAGATATATGTATATATAGATAGATTTATAGATATAAATATAGACATGTAGATATATACAGGTATATATGTAGATGTAGATATTAATAAAGTAATTATCACATAGATAGGGCCCATGCTATATACTCCGGTACAGTAGGTGGCGGTATGCACCTAAAAGCTAAGGTTGCAATCTGCCAGTAAACAAAAAGAAGAAGAAGAAGAAGAAGAAGAAGAAGAAGAAGAAGAAGAAGAAGGGTTAGATTGATTTCGGACTTTTTATTGAGAATCGGCATTGGTCGTCTGTTATTACTCCGCACACGGTTATCACTGGAGAGGTAGAGCGTTGAAGAAGGATTCCTTTTCCAAGTGTCATCATCGTTTTACAATTATGAGCCTAAGAGAGATATGCAACGTTCTAAAGGGATTTAAAGTCATACCGGTTTCGTCTTGCTGCTACTCCTTTTTGAATACAGCCTGAGATGGATTTTTCCAGGAAACATGTCAGATCAGACTGTGAGGCGTTGCTCCGCCGTTTCCAAAAAACACAGTCGGTGCGCTTTGAGGTTTTCTCCAACATTTGGAAGGAGATGAAGTTTGCTCAGATCTTTAGGTAATTCTACGGCAAACAATGTTTGTTAAACTCAGTAACCTGTAGTCTGTTACCGATCTTGATGGTACAACAGAACAGTAGTCCTCCAAACTTACTAACATTTACACCCCCAATGCATTTATCTGTATCGGGGAAGCTGGTTGCGCAACTAAAATAAATCATAATTTCTTGACTTTTAACTGGTTTTCACACGGTTTTGTTTGTTACAAACGGCAGAGATGTGCTTATGATACAGGACGCTGTCACACAGGAAATAAAAAACATGTTTTAATGCTGAAATAAGTGGTCTGTAAATTTGGTTAATCTATTGGAAAGTGCATAGACCATCTGTGTTTTCAAATTTTATTTAATGGTATTGTTAAGTTGACAAATATTAAATGTTTTGACAGCTCCTTTTTAAATTTTTCTGGCTTAGGCAGTATACTTTTCTCATTGTTTTTAATTTTATTTTTTGTCACAGTGGCAATCCAAACAACAACAAAGAATTCTATCATTTGATCCTGGACATAGCATATTGCTATTTCCTGCCACCTTTCAGTTTTCAGATCCGTGTGGGTGGACTTTATCTGCTGTACAGCACGTACCATTCCCATCCTGCCTCAACTTCAGAACAGGTTAGGACTGGAGAACACATCCTTGGCATGTGTAGGCACTTCAAAAAACTTCACAGACAAATAATTTCTAACCTCCCCAGCTGCAGATCCGTGTGGCGTTGAAGGACTGGGAGGATGTGAAAAACTTTGAGAAAGATGCAATGGATGCCCAGCACCTTGACGTTGTCTATATCTTAAAACGGCTAATGATTTGCAAAGCTCTTCAGTTCACCGCTATGCCAACTCTGGTGAGCACTCCTAACCAAACCCTTGTAGGGGGACTTAAAGGAGTCAAAATTGTACAACATAGTGTGCAGTTTTTTCTTTGAACAATTTTTTTCTCCATACAGCTTCTCTATAGGACAAAGAGGAATAAGCAGAAGCCAATGCTGTGTGAGCAGTTCATAGAACGAGCATCTCGTCCACAGGAACTAGTAAATACTCAGCTGCTTGAGGTGAGCACAGAATAACCAATCATTACCTCCTCCAAAGATCAACTTTTACTAAATATAATTTTTGACACTTGCAGGAAATGTCAAATATTGGCGAGCTGTACAAAAACATGAAGACATCCATCATCTCTCAGACCACAACACAAGAAAATGCTTTTGTTAACCTGATCCGTAAAGAAATTGTCCCCCAACTCTGCACCACTGTGCTGGAATTCTACAACTGGCAGCAAGGGAGGGTGAGATGTTAATATTTATTGTTTTTCTAAAGTATTAGTTGAAGAACATTTCCTTCATTCCATCTTTTCACATCCATATCATGATCTTTTAGCATTAGTGGTACCCAAAACTTACAGGGTGCAATAAGCATTCTGTGTAAGCTAAGGCTTAGTTGATCTCTAAAATGTTTCCTATATGTGCTTTCCTAAACCTACTTTAAGTTGTATTGTTATGGTGACAAAAATATGTTTTGGCAAAAACCTTCAATAACATTTTTTTTTTTTTTTTGAATTAGGACAATGCACATTCATCAACATGTTAGCATAAAGCATCAATGTAAATATGCCAGAATTAGCACAACAGCTAATTTCCATCCGCTGTCCTAAGGCAGATAAGAACAGTGAACATTAAACAAGACACTACAGGAGAGAACAGAGTGGACACAAACAGATAAGATGCCAATAACATAAAATCATAATAAAATTAGGCTAACAGACCCATGGAAACAGATCAATTTACCTGTGAACACATGTCTGGTTAGTTTTCAACCAATGTTTCAAGGAGAATTTAAAACGTTTGTAGGTTACACAGCCCCTAACATGAGCTGGCAGTGTGTTCCATAACTGTGCTCCTCTGATGGATGCAACCATTTTGGCCAAATTTGGTCCTACGCCCCTGAACATTACAGTCTCCTCTGGTTAAAGCTCTGGTGTTTATTCTAGTAATGTTTTTTTTGCTTATAAAATCTGTTAGAGGAGGAGGAGCAAGTCCATTTAAAACCTTAAAAACAAGTCATGCATCCAGAAACATCTGATGACGTTCAAACATACTAATATATCAGTTTTGTTTCTCTGTCATCTAATTTGTAAATGTGCTGTTTTAACAAATGTTTAAAAAGTTGGAAGAGTACTCATTTAGTATTTTGCCTATATTTACTGTATGTAACAAATTAAATTCTGATACAGCAGCAACAAGAAGCAAAGCATGGCTTTACAAAAAGGTTTGTTATTAAAAGAGGAGAGATTGAGTTATGGTTGGCAAGATAGCATCATAGCGTGAGCAACTTGTTTGTCAGACTGGTGGGATATGTTGAATTATCCGATTAAATTGCGGGCTCACCAGGTGGTACCTCACATACATGCGTGGGAGTTGCTCTACAATGAGTCTGGAAGATAATTTTTCCAAAATGCAGTCCAAAAGCAAGAAAAGGAAGGGCAAAATCACTAACAAAGCTGAAATGGAAGCTGCCGTGCTTGAATCCGAAGAAGCTAGCAGCAGTGAAACTACTGCTGATGTTGAAGGCAGGAGCGAGTGGTCCAACATATTTTTTAGCCCTGAGGCAAGATGACAGATAAAATCACAAAAACCTTTGATGCCAGAATCGATACTGTGCTCATTGCTATCCATGATCAGATGTCTCAGGTATAGGCTCTGGAGACTTGCATTGAAGCTCATATTGCAAGTGTTGAAGACACGACAGCCTCCAAACTAATGTTAAAACACTTGAGAAGCAAGTTAACGACAAGGTGGAACATATTGACAACTTGGCAAATCATAACCACAGGTGCAACATACACCTGGTCGGCCTTCCGGAGCGCATGGAGACCAATGACTCGGTTACTTTCTTGAAGACATGGATCCCCTCATACCTTAAGCTGACAACCAAAGTGGGGAAGATCACATTGGACCGCACGCAACCGCTCTCTGGCTCTAACGAACTCAGGCTCAAATCACCGTCCCAGACCCATCATCATTAAATTCCATGACTTTACAGATAAGCAACGAGTGATGACCCTTCCCGCCATACGACAGCCGACTGGAACCAGCCTGCTGACAGGATCTGCGTTTCTTTCTTAAATGATTACTCAGCGGCAGTGTTAAAGAAACGCAAAGCTTTCAATGCGGTGAATAGTCGTCTCATGAAGTAAGGCCATTGATTATGCGCTTCCGTATCCTGCTCAGTAAAGGTGACCATAAATGATGTGTTGCAGAAGTTTGATACACCAGAATCAGCAGCAGCTTTTGTGGATACACTGTCATAGAACCCTGCGTGGGTTATCTCTTCTGTGACTTTTCAGCCATCTACAAGTATGTTCTCTTTATGATGTGTCAACCACCTGTTGCCCAGGTGAAAATCCTCTTCCCTGGGTGCTTGTTAGATTGTGTTCCAGCTTATGGGTTGGCATGAGTTAAGTGCTTGTGATTTTGCATAGAAGGTTCAAAAGATTCTTTATTGTTACCGTGGTGAAATTTCTTTTTGGTCACTCCGGGTAAGAGTACACAAAAAAGACAAACAAATAGGCAATGAACAAGGATTACAGTGTTTTTTTTCTCATTATAGCGTTCAAAAGATTAAAACGATGAAGATTTCAAAAGTTTGTATGAACTAGTTGTCCTTCATGAGTCACAGATAAATAATGAGGTAGTGTGACACTTTTGTGCAATGATGATTTCAAGCTTCATTTACAGAAATGTGCATACAGATATTCTGAGATAATAGTGTGCAAATAGACAATAACATTGAAGTGATTGTAACGTATAATGGACTAGTAACAGTGGGGTGATTTTTAACGCGATTGCCTTCACAGCTCTTGGGAAGAAGCTCTTTCTAAGTTTATTTGTTTTGGATTTAATGCTTCTAAAGCATTTACCTGATGGGAGAGGGACAAACAGTGCATTGCCTGGGTGGGTGGGATCAGTGGAGATGCGTCTGGCCCTTCTTTGGACTCGTTCTGTTGAGTCCAGATCCTTCAGATGGCATCCCACAATCCTCTACACAGTAGCTGCCAATCTGAAATCATCTGTTATAGTGCCTGTCCCCAAGAAACCAATCATCACCTTCCTCAATGATTATCGCCCCCTTTGGTCTGACCCCTGTCATCATGAAGTGCTTTGAGAGGATCCTCCTAAAGTACATCAAAGACACCCTCCCTACTGGCCTGGAGAGCCTGCAGTTTGCCTACAGAGTGTTCTCTGTGGAGCGATTGGTACTTCACTCAGCTCTGACTCATCTGCAGCATCCCAATACCTATGTAAGGATGCTGTTCATGGACTTCAGCGCAGCATTCTACACAGTGCTCCCAGACATGCTGGTTGTGAAGCTCCACAACATGGGATTATCCACACCTGCTAAAGAATTTCTATAGAGCTACCATAGAGAGTGTTTTATGTATCAGCATAACTCTATGGTATGGGAGCTGCACAGTGCAAGACAGGAAGGACTTGATATATATATATGTATGTATATATGTGTGTGTGTGTGTGTGTGTGTGTATGTATGTATGTATGTATAGTACCTATACAGTAGCCTAAGCCTATAGCAGCATAACTATAGAAATAGCTCAGGGTAACATGAGCCACTCTGACTAGAAGCTTTGTCAAAAAGGAAAGTTTTAAGATTAGTCTTAAAAGTAGACGGGGTGTCTGCCTCACAGAACAAAACTGGGAGTTGGTTCCACAGGAGAGGAGCCTGATGGCTAAAGGATCTGCCTCCCATTCTACTTTTAGAGACTCTAGGAACCACCAGCAGACCTGCAGTCTGAGAGCGAAGTGCTCTGTTAGGAACATACGGGGTAATCAGAGCTCTGATATATGATGGAGCTTGATTATTAAGGGCTTTATACGAGAGAAGAAGAATTTTGAATTCTATTCTTGATTTAACAGGAAGCCAATGAAGGGAAGCTAGAACAGGAGAAATATGATCCCTCTGGTTGATTTTCATCAGAACTCTTGCTGCAGCATTTTGGATCAGCTGAAGGCTTTTAACTGTATTTTGTGGACTTCCTGATAGTAAAGAATTACAATAGTCCAGCCTTGAAGTAACAAATGCATGGACCAGTTTTTCAGCATCACCCCTGGACAGAATGTTTCTAATTTTGGAGATATTCCTGAGGTGAAAAAAAGAAACCCTGGAAACCTGTTTTAATATGGGATTAAATGACATGTCTTGGTCAAAAATATCATCAAGATTTTATATTTTATTACCAGAGGCCAAGTTAATGCCATCCAGATTAATTGATTGATGAAGAAGTTTATTTTTTGAGGATTGTGGTCCCTGGTGGCATGGGCATGCATGGCTTCCAATGGCACTGGGTCACTTGTGTTTATTGATGATGCGACAAAAGACAGAGGCAGCCGGATGAATTCTGAAGTGTATAGGGACATGCTTTCTGCCCAGATTCAACCAAATGCAGCAACGTTGATTATGTGGCGCTTCACAGTAAATATGGACAATGATCCAAACATACTGCAAAAGCAACCCAAGAGTTTTTTTTTTAAAGCAAAGAAGTGGAATATTCTGTAATGGCCGAGTCAAGTCACCAGATCTCAACCCAATCAAGAATGCATTTCATTTGCTCAAGACAAAACTTAAGCAAACGGATATATGATGGGGCTTGTTTATTAACGGCTTTATACGCTATATACACCACGTCTCAGCCATATCCAGTTCCTGACAAGACACAAAGGTTACTCTTTTTCAACTTGTAACACCTTTCACTTTGCATCCATCGTGTTGCTCTGGCTTCGCTTTAATTGGCAAATTACGTGTTTTGCGTTGCTAGAATTACCTCTGTGGCCTTGCTTAGCGTCGCTTTGCATCACATCGCTCATATGTTGCACCTGTGCATAGGGATATCATGTAAATCTGTTGCTCGGCCTGCCTCATTCACGTGAACGCACCTTTACAGAATGAATGTGAACAGTGCTTTAATGGTTGTATATGTCCTCACATTAAGGGAAAGCAGATAAAACAAAGCTTCAAGTTTTGAATTTAGATGCTGTATAAAGAGACCTTTTTCTTAACTGCTGAATAAAATATTTGTCGCCATTTTTCTTGAAAGGACATCATAGATGAACATAAAAACAGCCATGAGAGGACTTCATCTCAGCAGGAGGTAGGTTGCCTTATTCCTCATGTACATTTTTCAAATCTGTTTATTGTTATTCATTCTTTAAAAAAGTCTTCATGAAAGGGCAGAATCTGCACTCTAACCTTAGAACCTTTAGAATTTAAAATGAAGCATAGTTAATAATCTATTAATCTAATTATTAATGTGTAATATTTTCACCCTTCTGACAAGTTCTTTCTGTTGCGTTTAAAGCTTAACTTTAAATTTAGCTTTTTAATTATCATAATGTGTGTAAGTCTGGTGTCTTCTGTCTACGTGTTTTGCCACTCCCCATTGTGGGACAATAAAGGTATTTCTACTCTATTCTATTCTAATGTCTTATTATGTTACCTCATGAACCAGAGCAACGGCTTCCAGAAAATTAGTCCCACTTAAGGATATCTGCCCCCTACAGTAGAGGGTGCATGACACCCATGTTGTGAAATATACATACAATATTGACAATAGATAGTTTTTGGCAAGCAGTAGCTGCTCAGTTGGTAATCGAATCTTGTTTTGTGATTATATTGTTACATCAGTACTGCTTAATATTCAATATTTACAATAGATGCTGTTAAGAGCTCTACTTAGTAGAGGTGGAAGTGTTTACTGATTTAGTATTTATATTACCGTATTTTTCAGACACATTTTAACAAAGTTTTTAGCACATTGTACCACATAAACTTGGTCAGTAAGCACAACTTTAATAATATATAAGGCACACCGGATTAAAAGGTGCACCATCATTTTTTGAGAAGATTTAAGGATTTTAAGTGCGCCTTAATGTCCAAAAAATATGGTACTAAGATCAACAGCAAATTTCATGTTTACAGAAATATTTGTATTCAAATAATACAGATTATCACTAAATAGCTGAACTGTTGCTTAAACTAGTTGGTTTAAATCTTTTTGGTTAAACGTAAACAACAAAAACTCTGCATGGTA
This sequence comes from Fundulus heteroclitus, assembly GCF_011125445.2. NCBI lineage: Eukaryota > Metazoa > Chordata > Actinopteri > Cyprinodontiformes > Fundulidae > Fundulus > Fundulus heteroclitus. The sequence goes on from NW_023396600.1 coordinate 168,200, forward strand.
AATCAGCAAATGAATCACAGTTGCATATCCTATTTCATAGTGTTTTGTAAAGTTATTGTTTTGCTGCTGACTGAATGCTTGCTTTGTATCTTCAGCATTCCAAGAGAGCCGAGCTCCTAGCATCTATAAAATCTAAGGCTTATGGAGAAGCATCAGAGGTGTGTATTGCAAACAATCTTTTTGGTAATCATATGTTTTTATTTTTCTTTGAATTTTTTTAGATAGTTATTTAGCTAAATTGGGGTCATATTTGTGTTTGAAAAATAAAATATTTTAAACTGAAAAAAAGATTTGAAATTTTTTTTTCAAATTAAAAAACATTGAAACTAAAAAAAAAATCAACACTACTTTTCAGATTCAAGTTTTTTTTTTTTTTTTTTTTTTTTGGGACACCTTTTTTCAGTTTTAAACTTTTTGGACCTGTTTTTGTGTGGTGGTGAGCCTCAGATCACAGTTGTGTGGAATCATGACTGACAGCTCAACACAGGGCTGGACTGAACATTCCCAACTGTTTCATGCAATACATGTTTTCTGAGTCTTAATAATTCTGAGTATCTTTTTTGCTTTTGTAGCATTTTTTAAAGTGGAGATATTATTTGAAGATGCAAAAACGCAACCATAAAAGAAAAAAAGAAAAAAAAATGTTTTTGTGCTTGCATTTCAGGCCTCAAAGTCGCGCCGTCATCGTCAGGCGGAGAGGAGTTTCAGCAATGAAGAAGATGGATCCTTTTTGAAGTCACGTCATTCGAGATTAATGAAACCGTCGCTCAGAAACAGGACCAATAAGCAAATCCATATGACAGGTAAAACCCTTCAGTGACCTCCAAAATAAAATGGACAGGTTAAATGTTGGACATAGCTCTATGTCCAACATTTAGATCTGGAGTTTTTTTTTTTTTTTTTTTTTTTGTGGGGTCCAATAAATTTTGACACATTAAATAATAGTAATATAGATATAAAGGATTCACTCATCCCAGGGGTAAAGATTGTGAAATGCATGCTACTGACTAACTGCCTTTAATGACAAATATCAAACAAGAAGCTCAAACTACGTTGAAACAAACCATAGAAAACCTATCACCAGAGTGGTAAATTTAAAGACTCTCATCTTTTGTCAGTATTAATATTTTAGTTACTAATATGTATAAATAAAATGGTATCTGTGTTTTTTATTTTGAATAAAACTCTTTGTTTAATTAGATTATATAATATCACTTTTATCTATTGTTCATCATAGCCAGAGCTTTTAATTTTACCTGTATATCAAGTGAAACTCACTGTTTCTCAAAAGACCCTGCTGATGCTTACTAGACTTAACCTCCACCCCAGTTGTTGTTGGGGGAATATAAGTGTGTCATTACTGGTGCATGTCTGATGCAAGGGCTATCAAACCCATTTCTTATTTGATGACTCTGAAGATCGATGAATGTTGTCAGCAGGTTTAATGACATTCAAAAGGGTGAAACTGAAAACAAAATAAACACTACAACATTACAGCATCATATTATAGGCTATATTGCCACTGTTTTAATACACCAAACATACCTAGAGATATGTACTTGTACACTACAAACGCCATCTTGAATGACATTGCAAATGGTGGGTAATTAGCTTAACACAAGGACATGTTTTATGGTCAAACAACGCATAAGTATGCAACATCTTACACAAAACACTTATAATTTAATAATTTAATACATAAAAGCGATGCAACCTTGAACAAAAGATGCGTGCAGTTTCTTTTAAGAAAGAGACCATTGCATTCATAATGGTGCCATCACCATTTTGCTTGACTGTGTGCTACTTCCTCCAATCAAGATTTGTTCAAGATGAAAAGGTTGCTAAGTTGCAATACCTGAATTGACCGCTTGATGGTGAACACAGAAATAATAAACTGAGATCCCAGTCCATTTTGGGTCAGCATTCATGTCTTACTCCTAACTTCAGTCTGAGGTATGCCATCTCTTCCTGTACGCACACACGCACCAGGTTCCCCTCTTGGCTCCCTGCCTGTTGCGCAGTTGGGTTTACTGTGTGTACGCAAATAAAAAAAAAAAACGTTTGCCTTCTATTTCTTTTGACTCATTGTCAGGTTATGGTAGCGTGAGTAGGTATAATAAAGCGGTCCATTTTGTTCATCCCTCCCAGTGGCTTGTAGCTTGTCTGGCCAGCGGCCAGAGTAACATACAGTTTGTAATCAGACCAGTCAAATTGCATGATAAAGGAGCTGTAGGTCCATGGGAATGCTGTTTTTCTACCAAACGTGGGGTGCAGATCCAGGGCCAGTTTGACAGACATCAGAGGGCAGGCAGAAAAGTTGCGATTTGACCTAAATATGGATCAGACAAACCACAAAATATGAATCTATAAATCATCAACAATGCTGAGCTCAGGAGGGGGGGGGGCATAGCTGTTTTCAGGGGGTATCTCAAATAATTATTGTTTTTCAGACACTACCTCTCTAACAACCGGCAACAGGCAAAGCAGGTGAAGTTTCTTGCCCAAGGACCAGCAGGACGAACTCCTTAGCTCCTGCGCCACTGTCACCCCTTGTCTAATAGCTATTGTACACCCCCAGGCACTGCCACTGTTTCAAGCCCCTAGAAGTCGGAAGAACATGATGTCCAACGCATTGCACTGTTTTTTTTATGATTCTATTCAGCATATTTTTCATCTTTAACAGAGAATAGGATTAATTATATTTAATTCAGTTTTATTTATATATTGCCAATTCACAACATGTCATCTCAAGTAGGGATGTCCTGATCCAGATTTTTTTGCTCCCAATCCCTTCTGATTTAAAAAAAATTATTAGTCTTATCGATACCAAGCCATACCTATATTTTAAAAGCATTAAAAATGCAACCAGTATTACCTTAGTTTTTATTTTTCAATATAACATGACGTGACTAATATTACTTGGATTTTGAAACAAACCGTCTCTGAGTGAGACTCTGAGACATAAAAATAAAGAAAATAATCATATAGCTATCTGAGCCAAAATTCAATATAAAAATAAAAATATATTCCCCCTTTTTCATTGAAAGTGCTTGCAGTGAATGTTAACATAAGAAAGTACTTAAATTGTAGCAGAAATAAGTTAAATTAAAGCCGCAAGCAGCGTCTTTTGGCCCTCGCAGCCAAGCGCCGCTCTGGCCTATTGGCCACCACGGGGGTTCGCACATCGCTGGCCGCCAGCCACCGCAGAAGCTGTCACACATTTTCCCCGCCTGTCCACCGGGCGATGCACACGAGCCCCTTCTGCGCTAGGCAACAGGCAAAGCAGGTGAAGTTTCTTGCCCAAGGACCAGCAGGACGAACTCCTTAGCTCCTGCGCCACTGTCACCCCTTGTGACAAAAAATCTGGTGCAGATCAGTCGAGACACAGCCATTGAATAATGATAATGCATTTAGCCACCGGGCCGGACTAAATCGTTCGGCGGGCCGGATCCGGCCCGCAGGCCGTACGTATGACACCCCTGGTTTAAACACTAGTATACAAATTTAACCAGTGGTATCTTACTGGGTCGGGTTGCGGGGGTAGCAGCTTCAGTAGGGAGGCCCAGACGTACCTCTCCCCAGCAACCTGGGCCAGCTCCTCTGGGGGAATCCCGAGGCGTTCCCAGGCCAGCCGGAAGACATAGTCCCTCCAGCGTGTCGTGGGTCTTCCCTGGGGCCTCCTCCCGGTGGGACGTGCCCGGAACACCTCACCAGGGAGGCGTCCAAGAGGCATCCTGACCAGATGCCACCTCAACTGGCTCCTCTCGATGTAAAAGAGCAGCGGCTCTACTCTGAGTCCTCCCCGGATGACTGAGCTCCTCACCCTATCTCTAAGGGAGAGCCCAGACACACTACGGAGAAAACTCATTTCTGCCGCTTGTATCAGGGATCTCGTTCTTTCGTTCACGACCCAAAGCTCGTGACCATAAAGGAGGGTAGGAACGTAGATCGACCGGTAAATCGAGAGCTTGGCCTTTTGGCTCAGCTCTCTCTTCACCACAACGGACCGGTACAGCGCCCGCTTCACAGCTGACGCCACACCAATCCGCCTGTCGATCTCCCGCTCCATCTTCCCCTCATTCGTGAACAAGACCCCAACATACTTGAACTCCTCCACTAGAAGCTGGCTCTTGAGACCTTCCTTTTTGACAAAGCTTATAGTCAGAGTGGCTCATGTTACCCTGAGCTACCTCTATAGTTATGCTGCTATAGGCTTAGGTTACAGGAGGACATCAGGGCCTATAGTTCTCACTCTACCTAGTTCTACTCCAGTCTACTGTTCTCCAGTTTTGCATCACTGTTGTCATTACAGCTTTTAACTTTTTGTTCTCTCTCTTTTTCTTAATAGTAAGTACACTTGGTCTGGCGTTCTGTTAGCTGTGGCATAATCCAGGGAAGACAGATCACCCGCTATTACCATCTAACGTAGAACAGATTACTGGATCAATGTGTGCTTTTGTGCTTTTTTGTCTGTCTTGTTGTGTCTCTGCTCTGTCTTCTGTAACCCCCAGTTGGTGGAGGCAGATGACAGTTCATACTGAGCCCGGTTCTGCTGGAGGTTTTTCTGACTTTGTAAAGCGCCTTGAGATGACATGTTTCATGAATTGGCACTATATAAATAACATTGAATTGCATCATCTCTTTAGACCACGTAAACTATCACATTTTATGAGACAGTTATCTCATTTTAAAGATATAATCATCTAACGTTATTACTCTTAGCAAGTTAAAGCTCCATAATAATTTTAGACCAGGTTTTAGTTCCACTCTTTTATTATGCACATCTAGGCTACCTATAAATATAAAGTATGGCATGCCAAAAAACATTTTCAACAAAAGGCAATTTTAGTAATTGCCTTGCAATTTTATATCTAAGCATTAAAAATGATAACATTTCACCAATTTTCACAGCAACATGGAAATAACGACTATCCAACATTTTAGGATTTTGTAAAAACTTTTTTCCTTTTACACCTACCTTTTGAAATTAATACTTGTTTCTACTTCTCCAAAATTATATTTCAAGAAAACTATTGTGCTGTCCTGGGGCCATATGCAGCTAGACAGCTAGGACAAAAGGTTCCCACACAAAGCTTCCTTTTCTTGCGTTCTCTGAATAACCTTTATTCACAAATCTGGCTTTAAACATTCTTTTTGTAAAAAGACGAATATTTTCCAAGGCAGAAGCGTGTAGAACAAATTCCACTTCAACATTAGCAGTTTCCCTAGCTTCCTCGCTGAAAAGCAGCTTTTACCAGAGCAAAATACATCAAAGATCTTTTTTTAAGGTGAGAGCACTCACTATCTCACGTAATTCACATAGAGATCTAACAAAGTTGTGATGTCTCAGTCTGATTAAATATGAACCCAAAACGTTTCTAACTGTTTTTAGCATGGATTTCCTCTGAGTAATAATTAATTTATATCTTATTTATGTAATGTATTCACGACATGAATTCCTTGCTGTCTTAACAAAAGGCAGAACAACTATAATGTTACTTTCTATAATTATTACAGGCTCTGCTGAGACGTCAAATTCTGGAGAGTGCTTAGCCACCCTGACACAAATATGGATTAACTTCATTTCATGTGCACTCGTGAACTTGTTTTAGTTGATTTAGTTTTCTTGATGTACTGTAGAGCGTGATGAGGTCTGTTGTGGTATTGTGTGCACTGGATTGAGGGGACAGTTGGTGTTGTCTGTCAAACCCAATCTTCTTAAGATGCAAATTCAGTAAAGTTACAAGATTTCTTGCAACCTCTCATATGGAACCAGTCTAAAAAATAAATGATGCATTTTATTGTAAATATAAGATACTTAAAAACAAGATAAACATAGAGTATATAAATGTTTACAAATAATTATAAACATTGTTTTGCTTTGAGTCAAGCTCCAGAAAAATATTTTACAATTCTTTTTAAATCTTTATTGTGCTCCGCTCCGGTCTATTGGCTACCGCAGGAGTTCGCGCACCGCTAGCCGCTAGCCACGGCAGAAGCTGTCACGCATTTTCCCCGCCTGTCCACCGGGCAATACACACGAAGGCATTGGGCATCGCTCCCCCACGACTCGCAAAAAATCTGGTGCAGATCAGTTGATGCAGCGATGCATTTGGCCACCGGAGGCAGTGACGACCCACCAGCTTAAAATATATGTATTGGCATCTTAAAAATGGTCTTATAGCTTAAAAGATCATCCTGTTTTGGTTGATTTTGTAGCCGAATAGAAGAGATGTTCTCAAAGCATTAAATAAGCCTTTTGACTTTTAAAAATGTTGTCCTTTTAAGGTAATTTTAAGTTACTTTTTATTAAATTTGTCAATATCCTATGGAAGTCTGGACATATGGCAGCGGTGTTTGAGGTGACTTCCCCACGCCACCACACTCTATCAAATCCAGTTGGGCCTGGAATCCACAACACACCAACATGTCTTCTGTCTCTGGACACAGTTTCATGTTGATTAGCTCAGAGGGGTAACATAGCAACCGTTTACAACAAAACATGACACTTCCTGTTGTCAGGGGGCGTGGCCTATAGACTAACAGATTGGATATTGTAGGAGACCTGATGGTGATCAATTACTGAAAGTTTGGTGGCTCTGTGAGTTTTTGTATATGAAATATAACAGTTTTGTGTTTCATGGCGAGTAGGTGAACTTTGACCCCTGCTAACCCCCCTTCACCATGCTCAAAAACTCACCGTTTTGATAACTTTTAATTGGCCATGCCTTATGATCAGACTGCCCGAGTTTCAAGCCATTCACTCAAAATCTCTAGGATGACTTCGATCAAATACCAATGTATACGTCAAAACGTCAAAAATGAGGTCAAATTACGACCTTCAATCTAAAATGGCCAACTTCCTGTGATACTTGCACTATAACATTAATTGTAAATTCTGAGCATCTTGTTGAGTTCTACAACTGTAACAAATTTCATGTCTCTACGATGAAGTAAGTAAATAGCAAAGGGTCCTTTGAAAATTTCTAGGTGGCGCCGTTTTTGTGACGACCTTAAAATACAAAATTTTTAAACAGTCACCATGCATCTGCCAAGTTTGGTGAGTTTTTGAATATGAGAAAGCCCCCAAAAAGGCCCCTCTTTAGGGGGGCAGAATAATAATAATTAACACTACAGATACAATAGGCCTTTGCAGCGCTTAGCTGCTCGGGCCTAATAATAATAATAATAAAATCTGCAGTTACAATAGGCCTTCGCAGCGCTTAGCTGGTCGGGCCTAATAATAATAATAATTAACACTACAGATACAATAGGCCTTCGCAGCGCTTAGCTGCTCGGGTCTAATAATAATAATAATAATAAAATCTGCAGTTACAATAGGCCTTCGCAGCGCTTAGCTGGTCGGGCCTAATAATAATAATAATTAACACTACAGATACAATAGGCCTTCGCAGCGCTTAGCTGCTCGGGTCTAATAATAATAATAATAATAATAAAATCTGCAGTTACAATAGGCCTTCGCAGGGCTTTGCTGCTCGGACCTAATAAAACATTTTTACAGTACAATTTAAATAAAATAACTCAAATTAAAATTGGTCATAAAAATAGTACGAAGCAACTTAGTATTTCTCCTACAAACATGCTGGTGCTAAACTTCACCACAAAAATCTTTACTTAAATTGTAGCAAAAATACATAAAATTGAATATTACTCTCAGGCCATACATTTGTTAGCGCTTATTTGAACTTAAATGTACAAAGTGTACAAGGTAAAATTCCCAAATAACCAAATGAGAATATTTTTGTGGCACATTTTACATAAGATATGGACGTGTCTCTGTACTTATCCTGTTAGATCTCAGTGCTGCATTTGAAACAATTGATCATGACTTGAACATACTGTAAGGATTAAGGGAAAAGTATTAGGCTGGTTTAAATCTTATCTGTCTGACAGATTCCAGTTTGTTCATGTTAATAATAATGCAAGACAAGGCAAGTTTATTTGTGTAGCACATTTCAGTACAAAGACAATGCAAAGTGCTTTACATGATTAAAACATAGGAAAATAAAAACAGAATAAAAGCAAGTTGGAATGAAATGTAGAAAAAAAATTAAATAAAACGTGGGAAAATGGAAACTAAAAGCAAATATTAAAAACAGTTGGACTACAAACTTGAACTAATGATGTTTCAGTAAAAACAGTTTAACTACAACAGTCGAAGGGAGTCCTAAACAGATGTTTTTAATCTTGATTTAAAAGAACTCAGGCACTTTCAGCACTTTCACAGTTTTATGGAAGTTTGTTCCAGATAAGTGGAGCATAGGAACTAAATGCTGCTTCACAATGTTTTAGGTAAAGTTTGGTGAGTTTTTGAATATGTTTAGGCCTCCAAACAGGCGCTTCTTCTCAGAGGAGAAAAAATAAATAATAGAATAGCAATAGGCCTTCGCAGCGCCTAGCTGCTCGGGCCTAATTAAAATATGTTAAAATCCTGATGAAATGACAACACAGATGAAGTTTGGAGGTGTACTTTATTGCCTTAAAACAGTATAAAACTACTTTTTCAGATAAATTAAGGGTATAAAATCGATATTTGTAAACTAGTCTTCTCCTTACTATTCTTTACTCACTCTTGTGGCAGACTGTTTAGCCTTGCAGCACACAACTCCATCCATTGAGCCAAGCCCCAACCTTGTGGAAAAGTCCAACCCCGAGAACAGGGTCTTTTTCCCATGAAAGTAAAGCCCCAGGCCTGGGGCTTTAGAGATCTAATGGAAAAGGGCCTTTATAGGTACTGGCAAAAGTGGCCATGACTTCTTCAAGCTGGTCCAAATCTGACCGTTGGACCCTCGCATAACTGCTTGCAGGTCTACTTACTATAAAATAAAAATATATACTGAAACAAATTTAGCCCATTAAAGTTTTTCACGTTAGATGAGACTGTTTGTAAATACTTTCCGGTTGTTTTTCCCAGGTGATCTTGGGAAAGAAGCTATAAGGGCCACTCTGATAAGTCAACTTGTTACCATGGACCCTGCCTTGGAAGGTAAACATGAAGTTCTTGTCAAACTACCATATTCTCTTTATACTCTTTGTCTGCCAAATTTTGTTCTCTGACTTGCATTTTTCGTTTTCCCTCATTTCAGAAAAAACTAAAAATCAGAGAAGATTCAAGTTTTGATTGATAAACATCTGGTGAAGGAAAAGATTTCAAAGTCTAACCGGTATTTCATTGTGGTTCTAAATTTTTAACTAAATGATAAAACTTTTTACATGGCAGTTGTTCGTTGAAGGCCTAATGTATTTAACAAACCATATGTATCGGGATACCCAGTTAACAGGTTCATACAGCTAGTGTTAAACACCATAGACAGAGCCCAGAGCTTGGAGGTGTGTATTGAAGAAACCAAACAGGGTTTTATTAATTAAATGAAACAAGCAGGATGTAGTGGTGATCTCTCAAGTGCAGGTATTTTGTTATATTCTGACATAAGTATTATTTGTATAGCTTTTTCTGCATGTAATAGATGTACAATTTGACACATTTTAAATAAATGTTATAATAAATTTAATTATCATTCAAACTTTCTTTTACTAAAACCATCAACATTTTTCATTGTTTTAGGACATCCAGATGATGGTCCCTCCCAAAGTAAATAAGTATTTTCAATGATCCCCACAAGACCATCCTGCCCTTGAAAATGTTGTTCCACAAAGTTTGTCTCAAAGATGTACAGATTATTAATCAAGATGGGTTGCTCAGTTTCCCTTCCAACCTTAAAATGGAAGACAGACTCATCATTAAGCTTAGATAATAATTTATGGTCATAAACATGTCTTAACACTGTCAGAAGGCTTAAAAATTCAAATCTACAATTTAATACAAAATTCGTCACAGAACGCATTATGCGGGACAGTTCAACATGGGTCTCACACACTAATATCTGCTAATGTTGGACAGATAACATACTCAATGATTATATGCATGCTTTGCGATTCTGTCCAAGAAAGTTTTGGCTGAGGTGTGAGAGGATCTGTCAACATGGCTCAGGTGTCAAATTCCAGCATGCCCCACACTGTGTGTATTGGGTAACTTGGGGGGATTACCATGGAAATTATTTCAGCACCTAAGGATGTGCCTTATGCAACTATTCTCCTGAACTTGAAATCGAAGACAAATCTGTGTACTAGCCAGTTTAGAAGTGTTGTTAGGTCATGTTGCCATGGAAGATCCTGAGTGCTGAATTAAGGTTTTAATTAAATTTATTTAATTAGATTTTTTCCACCACGGCTGCCCAAAACTGGAGGAGGTACCGTCAGTCCCACTGAGATCTCATAATATCCAAGGATGTCCCAGAAGGCAAGGTATACCTCCTGTGGGATACCGTCCCAACCTGGGGGATTGGCCACTTTTAATGGTGATGAGGGCTTTTTGCACCTCTTCTAAAGTAATGGGGGCACTAAGTTTGTCTGAATCCTGAGCTGCAAGATTCCAAAAGAACTGCTCACTGATCTCACACTACTCCAGGGGGGTGAAGGTAAGAATAATAAGTTTAGGATGCCAAATTTCGCAGGGTTCAGTTAAGATGCCAGTAGGTGTTTGGATGGTCATAATGTTGGAGTATTTCTCATTTAGTTTCAGCCTTAAGGCCAGTAAACGGCTTGGTCTAGGTCCATTAAAATAATAATTTCTTCTTATTCTACGCATTAGGAATTCCGCTCTTTGTCTTAACAGTGCATTTAGCTTCGTCTTAGCTGCAGATATTTTCTCCAAAAATATGTCCTTGGTCTAATTCAGGGGTCTGCAACCTTTACCACTCATAAGGCCCGTTCACACTACACTTTTTTAACCGAGCCGAGACCAGTCCGAGCTCGGTAACCGAGATAACTCTCGTGTGTAAACGGTCAGCAGACTGAACTGAACCGCGCTAGACATAACCGGACCACGCTAAATGCAGACCAGTTCCTGGGGAGGTCTCGGACAGTTTTTTTTTTTTATCCCGGTTATCTGATAACGAAGAGCGCATGAGCAGACCGCGTCATTCCCTTACTGTCAGCTGACTGTCCGCGGTTTTTCCAGCGTGTCTGGCTGCACGTCCCGATTCACACTCCATTCAGTACATTCATAATAATACTAGCTTCCTTAGCGTGCCAAACAGTTTTCAGTAGGCCCATTTACACTACACTTTTTTAACCGAGCCGAGACCAGTCCGAGCTCGGTAACCGAGATAACTCTTGTGTGTAAACGGTCAGCAGACTGAACTGGACCGCGCTAGACATAACCGGACTGCGCTAACTGCAGACCAGTTCCTGAGTAGGTCTCGGCCTGGTTTTTTTTTCTGGCCCGGTTATTTGATAAAGAGCGCATGAGCAGACCACGTCATCCCCTTACAGTCAGCTGACTGTTCATGGTTTTTCCGGCGTGTCTGGCTGCACGTCCCGATTCACACTACATTCAGACAAATTTCAGACATTCATAATAATACTAGCTTCCTTACCGTGCCACACGGTTTCCAGAGATGATTCTGCTTAGCAGTGTGATGAACCTCAGCGTCTGTCATTGTTTCCGGTGTCTGTAAATCCTTATTAGACGTTCGTTTGTCTTATCCACTTCCCAAAAGATGACTCTCTCAAGTAAATTCACCAATGGTTGCCTTCTTCCTCTGACTCTCCGCAAACACCGAAATATCACAGTATCAAGCATAACATCCTGAATGTTACGGGCGCCGCCGTTTTGTTTTGCTTGGTTCCGCCTTCAATCCCAGAGAGCAGCAGTACCGCAGATCGTCACTAGGAGGCGAGGAGCAACCAAGGAACCGTGATAGCGTGGTGTGTAAACGGTCGGCTCGGCTTGGTTAACTGATCCAAGCTCGGACTGGTCTCGGCATGGATCGGTTTAACAAGGGTAGTGTAAATGGGGCTAAAGAGCCATTTGGACCCTTTTCACACAGTAAAGAAAACACTGGGAGCCACAAAACCCTTTTGAAATTTTTAATTAAATCGTGTTTCCTCACTTTGAAATTAACAAACGTCAGATATAGAAATGACTTACCCTGCTGTTTAGCTCTCTTCACCCTCATCAGTGACTCCATGTTATTTTAGGTCATGTGTCACTGTGGTGCTCTTGTCATCTGTAGAATTTACTACAAAAAAAGCAGCATTTGAAAATGGCGCCTCGACTCTGGTCGCTATGTTTATGTTGCTCTGCAGCCAGTCAGCTAGCATTTCTTCTTATTCTTCATCTTCTTGAGTTTATTGATGATTAGCAAATATCTTTTCAGTGTGCATTACCGCCACCAACTGGTGACAAATGTTCGTCAGCCAGCATTGACGACTGCCTGGATGAGGTAAACGGCTCCACAATATAATTATTTTTAACAGCTGAGCCGCATCAGAGGGATCAAAGAGCCACATGCGGCTCCGAAGCCGCGTGTTGCCGACCCCTGGTCTAATTGATTAAGGTTTTTTATCAATTTACATATTTTCTGAAGTTGATTTTTCATGAGATGAGAGGGAGATTGTTGTATTTCTAGTTTATCCATTAATCACGTCCCACAAAAACCTGGAATACTCTACTGATGCCATGTTAATTTCTATACAAGTTGTAAATTGCAATGAAAGAGGCTGCAGAACTCTTAATTTCTGAGAAGTGATATTTTGAATCGCCAATGCGGAGCCTTAGAGGGAGTGTCTCTAAACGTTAGGTGAGCCAATATTGTGATCCGACAGTGAACAACGAGAAATGAGTACATTATGAATTTCAAAGAATAAATTAATAGATGCTAACAGATAATCTAACTTGGAGAAAGATTGTCTGGCTGAATAGAAAGTATATTGTTTGTGTGGGTGGGGTAACTGCACAGTATAGGTCTACCAGACTGAAGGCTGTTAGGACATCTTGCAATTCTTTGAATGACGTATTTGTGTCAAGGTGGAAAGTTGGGCCGATTTATCCAGCATTAAATTGGCACCAGAATTCATGTCAGCACCTCTAATGAATGAATAGCCATGTAGTTGTGTCAAAATTTAGGTTAATTTAGAAAAGTTCATGTAGGGATGGAGCATAAATAGAAATGAAGGCAAATTTGTGACGTTAGTTTTGACGTACTAAAACCCTTTCGTCCTTGCTTCAATGAGTGAGTATGTTCTAGTACAATTGATGAACCTCTGTATTTTGTGCTCAAGGATGCTGATGCTGCTGTGTAATAAAATTTGTTAGCAAAGCATGGGGTGTCTAAATGTGTTTCTTGTATGAAAGCTGTATCGACTGAATGTCTATGTAGAAAATCTAAACAGGCTGCACGTTTGATTTGACCATTAAGTCCATTGACATTCCAGTTTATAACATGGAGCTTCCTCATAATGCTGAGAGCATATTATGCTTTTCAAGATACTGGAACAAAAGCAGAGCAGTTAATGAGGGATGGTATAACAATTTGAAGATGCGACATCTCAACAGTGATAACCATAGAGGAGATTCAAACTCACCCCAGTAACCCTGTTGCCATGGCACCATAGCACTTCAAAAACACATTGGAGGGCAGAACATCCATAGTATTACAACGTTCTACATAAAAAACGGCTGTTAACGAACCTGGGTTACCCCGAAACATTGGACCCGTGATCCTGGAGTGATCCCCCCCCCCAAAGTCCACAGCCCACCCCATATAATTAAACCACATTATGAAAATATTTATCACAAAAGGTAGGTCTGACTACCATAAAGAAACCAGTGAAAGCCGAACAGTTAACAAACATAAGAAAATAATATTAAGTCACAGATAAGAGGGAGCCAACAATTCAAACCTGGATTCGACATGATAAATACTGAGACGCCAAGCCAAAGTCCCTGCCGACAGTAACTATGGAAAATCTGGGTAAAATCAGAGTAATTCTTTCATTGAATGAGGGAACTTTTCAGACATTTATGGGGTGTTGAATATGTGACTGGTTCTACCACACATCACCTTCAGTTTGGCTGGATACAGCAGAAAGGTGTGGAATCCCAGCTTCTGTAAAGTAGCCATCATGTTGGAGAAAGCCAGTCTGCATCTGAAGAAGCGCATCAGGAGCGAAGAGGACTGGTGAACCATTCTGCTCCACCACCATTTTTCGTTTGGTGCCCAGGATCTTATCTCTATTGGTGAATCTCTGCAGTTTCAGAAAAAGGGCACGTGGAATGGGCTTATGGTTGGTGTCTACCCTTGTTGGACTCACTTGGTGCGACCACATGATTTCAACTGAACCCAGCTCCGGGAACCACTTTGGGATGGCATTGAGAAGATAGGTAAGAGGGTTAGATGTTTCAGGATTTTCGGAGATACTATGTATCCTTAAATTGTCTTAGCTCGATCTGTCCTCCAAATCCGCTAACCTATCTTCCAGCGTGGTGCACAGAGTTGTCAGCTTGTTCACCGATGTAGAGAGGCAGAGGCCTCTACCTGGGTCAGGTGGCTTTTGGTGGTTTCTACATGTTCTATACACCCTGAAGTGTTCACACAAATGGCCTCAGCACAAAATTGCACAAGCTGTTCCGCCACCATGGCTTGTGTTTTGGTACAAAGTTGAGTGACCACTTTTTCCACAAGCGTGTGTAGCCGGCCCAAGGTGTGCTACTTATTTGACTCTGCGTTGTGTAGTGACGACTGCTCAGGTATTCCAGGTCAGCTTACTGATGGCGTATTTATTCTGTACAGAGTGATATGAAAAACTGTTCAGCAGCAAATACCATATCCAGCTGACATCAGTCCACCTTCCTCCGCAACAGCCATGAACGGTCTGGTCTGAATTATTACATATTTCAAATCAGGATGAAACAAATAAAGGTAAAAGAAACACGCCACCAGCAAACAGGGGCGGATCCAGGATTTTTCAAAGGGGGGTGCGCACGTAAGGGTCATGTCAAGACAATGTGAAGCTAAATGACCAAAGAATGCCATCTTTACTCTTCCACACTACCCTAATTATTCATTAAGGGTTTTTAAATTGATAATCACTTTAATGGATGAAAATAAGTGGAATTAGCAAGATTACATTATTGTAAAAACAACTGTAAAGTAAGATAAACCAATGAACATGTATGGCCATAAGCCATAAGCCTATAATAGAACTGTAAGACTTGACAAAGAATATTGTTCTCTTCTACAACACCTTCAACTTTATGATGACAATGATAATGGGTTTACAAATGTCAACCTTCTGGGATGCTTCTGGGCAAATATGTCAATGATTTTGGTGATGTCTAAATGAATGTCCTTGTGGACATTCATTTAGACATCAACAATGTCCTTGTGGGCATACATAAGTAGCAAAGCCACAAACCTTTCCTGTCCCACAGTCGACCTCAGCCAAGTTTTCACTGCTTTAAGGCCCGAGTTAGCACGTTCCACAGAAGCACTCGTAACAGGTATAACTGACAGAAGGTGACGAATCATAGAAATGTTTGGGTAGCACTTCATATTTGTTATCCTTAGAATTTCAGGGAAGGGACGTCCGGTGACATCATGCTGCAGACAGTAGCATAAAACAAGGTTCCGCCGGCTAATTGCTAATTTCCTAACAAAACTACTTAAAACTCGGCAAATTTATACAAACTCAATATGCATAGCTCTCAACTCTCACGCATTGACCGTGTGACACACGCATTTCATCAATTGCACACGCTCACACGCATTACTTTGAAAATCTCAATCTTACAATGAAAATCTCACTCTTGAAACGCACGCGTACGGACGCTTCGCGTCATGGCGGAACCAATTTGCGGTACAATGGTTTCCGCACGTCCAGTAGTAGAGGTAACACAGCTGCAAGGACCGCCGCCGCGCAAACAAGTTTCCCTCATCCAAAGTGAAACACTTGTACGGTCCGTGTTGTGTGCGAATTAAATGGTAAGTCGTCATGTGTTATTACAAACTGTAACATGAAAGCAAAGTCCGTCTAAAATAGTGACCGTCTTGAATCGAACAACAGAACCCCCCCCCCCCGTTGGACAGTGTTGAATCGAACAACAGCACCCCCCCCCCCCAACAATCTCACTCTCAACAATCGTCAAAAGTTGAGAGGTATGTCAATATGGCAAGTTCTTCGAAAGGCAAAGGCTCAAAACAGGATCTCACGTGTGACAAAAACGAAAACTTGAGGCAACTAACTTTAAGGCAGACCTCGAGTGGAGCAGCAAGTGATAGCCCTAGCAACCACGAGTCTGAAATACTAGCTGAATTGGAGAAACTAAGGGAAGAAAATCGGGACAGACACAAGCAGACCAGGCAGTCGCTGACTAAACTTGAATCCTCCATACAAGAGCTCAAAGGAGAAATGACCAAACTTGAAAAGAGAACCACAGAGGTAGAAAAACGTATTAGCACTTGAGAGGACACCAGGATGCAATAGTTTTAAGCCTAGTATGTTTTCATACAGGAGACTGTTAGGATATCAACGAGGTCAAGTGGAACGAGCTGTTTATCCCAGAACTGCCTGGCACACTTAGATGGCACTGACCCAAAAGATTGGCACATATCTATCAGATACCACCCCGGAGGTGACACAGTTTCCCTGCTGATGTCACAGTTTGGATGTGTACCGCCCCTGTATGGGTGTATACCTAGATCCCTATATAATGTTTGTGTGATGAGCAATCGAGGCCTTCCTGCCGATCAGGGGCCCGTCAGTGCTGGTGTGACTGTAACTATTTCTCTGTCTTTACGTAGATAAAATATAACTAAAAGCATACTTGTCTGTTTTATGCGTCCTACATTCAAGGTAGTAAAGTAAGTGGGGGTCGCCTGACTGGGTAAAACGAACTGGGTCCACCGAGGGTGTTTCACCGTAGACGGGACACGGTGAAACAGTAACAAATTGGTGTTTCCACCCGGACCCAAAAGGCGATGTACCACCTTGCGTTTTCCGGTCAGGACGCCATTCCGGAAGAAAAACACACAGCGTGCGGCCGCATAAATGGTAAGGAGAATTCATTTATCTCCCAGAGTCTTTTTCTTCTTGGAAGGGCCGACTTTTTGTACTCCTAAAGGCAGAGAAAGGGTTGAGGATAATTGTTTGCAAACGTGTCGATAAGAACTTGGGATTTGCGTGCGGTCACAGAGGTGAAAGTCCGGGAGACCCTGGCCAGGTTTCTGAAAATACTGTGAACCTTGAGAATTTAGGGTTTAAAAAGGTCCCCTTGTTAGGCACAGAGGAAAATAGGTGTTCCTCTGTGTGTAGCATAAAAGCGGCCATTCTGACAGGCACGCCATTACGCGTGGCTTCTAAAACATCGTGTAGCCTAGAAAATGTGGGTTTAGAGCCCCCTTATTTTCCGCGAGGACGAACATAAAAATCTTCGTTTTTGCGGTAATATAAAAGCAGCCTTTTTTGAAAAACGAGCGCGTATGAGATTGAGAACAAGACCTGGTAAATACACAATGGTGTGAATGCGGAGGTTTGACGGAGGGTGACTCTGTTAAAACCCCGATTACAGACGAATATAGAAAATCAGCCAGTGGACGCACACACAACCAGCAAGACCGGAGGTACGTACGGAGTTAACTAAAGATTGGCCAGAGTGTGTGTGTGTGTGTGTGTGTGTGTGTGTGTGTGTGTGTGTGTGTGTGTGTGTGTGTGTGTGTGAGAGAGAGAGAGAGACACGTTACTACATTGAGCCTTTGGAAGTGAAGACCAGGGTGCACCTGTTCAGGTGACATATAACCTGCTCATCCTGAGTACACTGGCTCATTGAAACTGCCGTGTAAAAACACAATAATAAGGCATATAGGAACACAATAAGTTTTGGTGTCTGAGAGATAAAAAATAAGCTCTCATTGGACCGGGGTCAGGACGCTTTCCCAGCAGGTTGGCCAAAACGTGTGAGTGCTGGAATGGCTGAGAATCAGGTAGAAAATGAGCTCCAGGGGTGTTCTTTAGGAACACTGCTGGAGGCAGGAAAAGGGAGCATAATGGCAAGCTTTCCACACAAAGATGCTGAAAACCATTTAAAACTATTTGAGGAGTGGTGTGAAAAAATGAGGGGAGACGGGGTTTTTGGTGATACAGAAGGACCTCCACCCAAAGCCCAAATGTGCACTTACTATTTGCAAATGTTAAAAAATAGACTAGCCCAAGCACAAGTAGAAACGGCTGATGCTGGTGAGTTTGCTCGAGAAAAATGCCAAAAAGAGGAAATCAAAATAGCAGGTTTGATAAAACTAACTGAACTTTATTTCAGCATACGCTTCTCAGGCCTCGACAAACAACAAGAGAGTGAAAATCTGCAGGGGGTAAGGGAATCATCTTCTTTCAAACAAGAAGGTAAGTACACAACCCCTGTTATTCTAGACATGTCTGCTTCTGGTGCAGCCGCTGTTATGCAAAACAATCTGTGTGGTGATAGTGCAGAACTGTTATCCAAGGCCAGGAGTGTGGTGACTTCATCAGACCCTTCGGTGCAGGTGTCTGGTATGGAGTTATGTGGGGGACAGGTAAGCTGTGACGCAAGACCGATACATGGAAAAAGTAGGTTAGAGGGACACAAACGAGACCAGCTACGGGTTGCGATAGAAGAAGTGGTAAGACACGCTCTTAAAACTGCAGAATCAGATGACACAGATGTTATGAAAATCGATGACACACGCAAATACAGGGCGGAAAAGGGCCCCAGATATAATCTGCATTCTAACAAAACTGATCTTTCTTTACCTGCAACAAAACAAAGTGTGCAACTGCCATTGTTTCAGACTCACAGTGCTACAGGACAGGTGAATGCAGCTGGTTACAGCCCTCTTTCATGTGCTGACAACGTTCATCTGAGGCACATGCTTCCCTGATCCAAGAAAAGGGGCGCACCTTTGGATCAAAGCATTCGTGGAGATTTTAAGCGGGTATGTATTGGCTATTGGTGATGTGAGGACTGGCTTATCAGCATACCTGGAACCACATGAAGTACATGCGGTTGAAGTTTCTGCTGGAACTGACAAACAAGGAGCAGCTGCCCCTCTGGCCCCGGTGGCACGGCAACTTTGGAGCACACTGAGGACGTTTTATCCGGTAAGTACGGATTCTGGCCTTTTAAATGACACTACACGTTGTGCAGGGGAGTCGGCTTCAGCATATGTGAACAGAATGTTGAAAGTATGGGAAGACCAGACGGGCTCTTGCCCGTTATCAGTCACGCTGCAGCAACGCTTTAAACAAGCAATGTTAAAGGGCCAGACAGAGGATGTTAAGCAGAACATGGACAGAATGGTTGCGAGTTATGATATGCCTTTAGATCAATGGATGGCTGCTTTGGTTCATCAGCTGGATATGGATGAAAAGAACATGAAACAACTTAGCAGTGATTTACAGAACTTAAAACAACAACTCGTAGCTGAACAGCTAAAACAGCTGAGAGACAATCAAAGTAAAAGGAGCAAGAAGAAGAATATTGGAAAAGCTCAGATGGTTAGGGCCCTGACACCTATGTTTGGTGCAAACGGGGCACCTCCCTCCAGATGTCCCATTTCAAATGTATCAAATCCTCCATGGGGTCAAATGCCCAGTAGAGATACACCACAGTACAGAAATCATAGAAAGGGACCAACCAAAGATTATGATGTGCCCTTGTGCTGGGCGTGTGGTTCGACAGGGCATTTTGAAAGAGGCTGCCATAACCGTCACTAGGATCTGAACAGCCCTCCCTCCTTGTCCGAAGTAAAGGCCTGCATGTGTTTGTTTGTCTGAACGTCGTCAGTTCTATGTAACTGTATGTATGTATGTATGTATTTGTGTATCGTATGTGACTAAACGTTCGTCTGTGTGAAGTAATGTTCATGGTTTCAAATTGTTCATTTGTTTATGGGGACTGCAGCTCCGTAATTCAGATGACGTTTTTAATCATGAACTATGTTAACTAAAAGCTGAAGAAAGGTAAAGAGAGATTTCAATAACATAGTTTGTTTTCTTCCCACATTAAATATCTGGCCAAATTAAATTGTTACACTGAGAGATGTTAATGTGTCTTAAACAAAAAATATCCCAGGGTTGTAGGAAATACTTGGGACTGGGGATAAAGTTTTTTTTAGTTTGGAGCTTAATTATGCAATACAGCAACCAGAGGCGTTGGGGCTGTATTCAGTTATGCTATTAGATTGCATTTGGCTTGTGTTTGTCAATGAATTCATGACAGCTGAAATAATAACAGAGTAAAAGCTTTTATATTGTAATTTTAGAACATTAATAAAATGGCAAACAGCATATGGGGAGAATATGGGAGACTGTTTGGGAGAAATGGAACCGGATGGGATATGTTTAAAGGGAGATGTTTAACTAATGATTTTACAGCGGCCTAAAGAGAAGAATTTAAGAGCATTAAGATATACAAGATTTTTGATTTAAATAGATGAGAAAAACTGTGCTTTAAACAAACTGTATGGGATTAAATATGGTTGCTTTTCTAAGGCTTCTCTATTAATTTATTTTATTTCTTTTTACTTGGGATTTGAATGCAACTAATGAGAAATTTTGAAAAGTGTCAAAATATCAGAAGGCCACGTTACACGCGTCATCAGTTAGAAAATCATCTGATGTTATTAGTTATGCTGAGCTGAGGCAAGCCTCAGAGGGACAGTTTAACCTGAAACAGGACAATAGATATGATAAACAAATCTGACCATGATGTAAACATCCGAAAGTTTATGGTGAGGCTGGGTTCAGTGTGTTCTGGCCTGAGGGGGCATGAAAAATATATCAGCAAAATTAAATAAAAGGCGAGTTTCTGAAGGGTTGTAATCTAATTCTAATCTCTTTGTTTTTGGGTAGCCTTCTCAATGTGCTGAATTATGGGGAAAACTCTTATCATGTATAGAAAAACACTAGAAGCTCAAAAGCCTGAAAGAGAAAATGGTTGCTTTAAAGTTTCACCCTTGACCAATTAAGATTGAAAAGCATTAATAACTAAGTTTGCATGATCAAAAGGGCTAGAAAGAAATCAAAAGAATGCTGTAAGATATTGGAACACACAGATTGCACTCCTTGGGAGACTTTTTACTTTCGGGTTTTCATTGTTTTGTGCATTTTTGATTATTTCTTTGTTAGATGATTCCTTTGCTTTAATTTTTGCATCACCAGTGGCAAAAAAGTGACAACATTCAAGGTTGTTCAGCAGATAATTTAAGAAAAGGAGAAGTTTTAATACAAAATGCTGAAAGAAGAGGAACAAGAGATTCCTACCTCCCCTGGACCAACCAAGAACTTAGACACATCACGTTATGAACCAAGACATTAAAAAGACCAGGTTTTCTTTTGTCACCTAATACACTAACAGAATTGTTTTTCTCTGAGTTACTTCTTTCAGATGATGGCAGATGAGGCTGCTAAGGCCACCTTTGTTCCAACAGAAGACTCTGGAAAGTGAGCTCTTTCAGGTCGTAGGGTAAGAAGTCATGATCTAAAATGGACATGCAGAGATTGATAAAGGTGACTAAATTATGCTAAGCTTTAACAAACTTAGAAACCATGTAATATGGAGACCTTCTGGAGGAGAAAGGTGGCTTTAGAAATTTTTCTTGTACCCCTTCCCACTTTACCCTCTCTACTGACTCACATTAACATTTCTATCCTGTTTTCTGCCTTTTTCTTGCAAGGAAACCTGGTCATATATAATTGGAATGTGCTAACGGAGAGATTTTAGTCTCTTTTCTTAGGCATTCTCAGAGACAAGTTAGTACCAAGCGGTGCCACAGTGGTCCAGGGGACGGAGAGAAAAAGGTGATGTACTTGACTCCTGCCTAATCCAGTTTTTAATCAAATTTTGGACAAAATTTAAGTAATTTTTGCAGAAGCTGCATAGAGGTTTAATGGGGAATGTGATGCTACAAGGTTAAGAGAAATATATTTTTGATTATTGAACTTATACAAAGAGGTTGAACTATCTGTAAAAATATTTTGCTTGGATAAATTTTGCAAGGGATCAAGATCTGGGGTAAAGGTGAAGAACTTATTTAGAATAGTTAGTTTCAGAGGGAACGATGTGGTTGATTTTGTTTTGAGAAAATTTTACTGTAATTTTTGTTTTAATTTTTCTTTTCAACTTATGTAAACTACACTACGGATGAAGATGGACAATTCTTGTATTAGACAATTTGATTTTGGACAAAATCCATATTGGCAAAATGCTGGCAGAATTCCTTGTGGTTTCAGACACAACGTTTGGAGAAAGAAGATTCATGGATGATGCTCGTCCTGGAACGATGTTGTGGTGCTGAACTGAGACATGAGGACTGAAAATGAACAACTAATTGCGGGGGCAAAGACAGAGGCATCGGATAACCTTCAATGGACCGCAACACGAAACAAAGATGAGTTGGCAGACACCCCTTCTGCATTTCACATCAGATTTTCCTGCACATAATTAAAACACATATTAGAAACATACACATTGGCGGATGCGCTTAGAAGAAAACTTTCAGATTAAAAGCAATCAAGATTATTATTAAACCCCTAGGATGTTAATTGTTTTAAGTCAGAGCTGTTATTAGCGAGCGATAAGAGGGTCAAACGCATTCGGACAAGTGGTACTGGTCTGGAAACAAAGCTGGTAGAGTTCGCAAAGATAAGAAGGATTTTCTTTTACGTTTCTAACAAGGTTTTTATTTAAATCATTTAAAATACATATAGATATGTTTTGGAATTTTATTAGCCCCACAAGGGGTTTTGAATAAGATTCAAAGAGGCACCTTTAAGATACAATAAGCTTCAAAAAATACATCATGCATGAGAAGAAATAGGGGGAACCGCTAAAAGACATCCATTTTGCACAAAAATATTAAGTTATGCGATGAGAGCATAGAGCAGCTTAAGTAATTATGCTAAACCTAAAACAGGTTCAACAACTTATGAGTATTGGTGATTAAAGTAAGGAGTGGGATACATAGAGGGACCGTTTAATCATAAAAGGAAAATGGATAAGAACAATGTATGCAATTTAGACGACATGAAAAAAAAAAAAAAAATATATATATACATCTACATCAATGAGCAATAATTATGATCATGAAAAAACTAGTGGGCGAAAAAGTTAAAGTAGGCATTACAGCAACAGTTAATAGCATAAACGAATGAACGAACGAGTGAGCAAGCTAATTTTTCAATATAAGCAGAATAAACTAAACCTTTTAACCTTGTTCAAGCGAAGGAGAAATTGTGAGCACAACATTTACTGGGTATCTTAAATTAAGCAGCGGCGCAAATAGGAATTAAATAATTAGGATGTAAAGCACCACAAAGGTTAAGGACTTAAATGGATAAAACTGCAAGTTTAGAATAATGCCTTATTCTAATAAATAACTTGGGTAAATTAGGGATTAAAGCACCAGTGTAAATAGTTTGGAATTGTACGCAGTTACCTAAAAGGTTTGAGGAGACTTAACAGCCACTGTTTGAACACAAAATAGCACAATAGTTGTTCTTTAACTAAATGTTAAAACATACAGAAGAAAAAAACCCACATAAACATAGTTTAGCCATCTATTAACCTAGTGGTCTTTTAGACCAGGATAATCTAACGATCGTCCTCTTGTACATGCAGAAAAGAAATGAGGTCAATTAGATTAGTTGGAAATTTGGTATCTGGTCAGGACAGCAGAAGTGACTCCTGGACACAAGATGATGATAGGAGGATAACAGCTTCAACATGATATCAATGCATGAAGGTTGGCTCTGAGGAACATCAGAGCCGCAACGGCACCCGACAGTGAAACTCCTGCTGTGCTAAAAACATCTTGAACAAGACTATGCATGACTGCTTTGCTTCACAGGTGATGGAATTCAACTACAAGGTTTCACGAACATGACATGGAGAGGTTGGCATTCAGGAAACGCACTTAGAACACACTCTTGGACTCTTTGGGGTAAATGGGCTCTAAAGGGGGCCACTTAACAGGAGAGAAACTGAAAGCCTGGGCTTACGACAAGGGGACAGTTCACAGACAGGGGGTGTGGACACCCAGGAATTGCTGCTGTGGTTTGAAAATGTCAGAGATTTGTCGCAGGTGGTGGAGTGTTTCGATGACCCAGGCGCTTGGAACCAGGTTGGACCAAGGAGACGACGTCGTGTTCCCACAGGGATTACCTGTAACCTAACACTGACTGTGAACAATTTTATGTTTGGGTTTGCTGGGGTTGCCAAAAGGAGCATTGGAGATGACTTTCTCTATCCTGACCAGGTTCACACTTAAATGCAAAGAACAAAATTATAGAGGCCAAAACAAATACGGACACAGAGAAGTGTTTATACAAAGAATTCCACTATTCGTCAATTTAAGGTGCAGATACTAAGGCTAAACAAAGCATTAGAAGAAGGGCAAAACTTAAAGCTGATCATTTACCAATGGGTGGTCAATATTTAAGAGGGTTTAAAGGAACTGCACAATTTCTTCAATACTCACAACAGACAGTGATTGATGAAACAAAAAAGCAAATTCTAGAATGGGAATTTTTAATCTGCTGGGACAAGACGGTGCAAACATAAAATAAGGATTTATAGATCACTGGGTGATATAAGATCACAACGGTAATAATAATAAATGTATGAAAATGTAAGAAAATCATTCGGAATAATGTCTGCTTAAAGTTTTTCAAGGGTAAACTAAACACATGAGAACAAGAACTAGATACTTGTTAAATGGTTGTTTTACTTGGGGATATAATTATGATTGGATGTATTATAAATTAAAATAATGTTGAATGACTGAAAAAGGTTTAAAGACCTAGAGCAGTATGGAGCTTCTTACATGATCAGGGGGCGATGTGTTTAATAAGCAACAATGAGTTACTGCTCACAGCATACTACAGTTTGAAGGTTTGTTTCAAACAAGATTCAAACAGGGGGACATAAGATACAACTAGGGTCGCTTACAAAAGCTGTCTGTTAAAACAAGCAGAAGTGATTAAAAAATCAAGAATTAATGAGGTTAGAATTGCTCTTCGCTTCAGGTGGAGGGCGCATTCAACAAGTCTTTTGGTTTGATGCACGTCAAGCTGAAACTGATTCACAGAACTACTTCCTGTCTCCGCCCTGGGCTACACCCACTTCCTGATTAGCAACCAATCACAACTCTACATGCGTGAGGGGCATGCACACACTTCCTTTTTCTCAGCTGAGCTTTTCAAAATAAGATAAGAAGTACATAGGGCTGCTTCTGATTAATATCACAACATTATTCTGCAAATATACATAGTGGAGCTTTCTTTAACAAACTTAAGGGTTTTTCTGTTGGGCTTTTTAGAAAAATGTTAAGTATTTTAGAGCTGGTTCAGTAAGAAGTTTCTGAAAGGTTTTAGTACAATTCCCTGTGTGCTAGATAAATTGAGATGAACCGTGTCACAGTAGCCATGGAACATATGATGATAAATTTCTATTGCAGAGATCTTTTCAACTGTTGGACATTGTAAGGTGAGACGCACATGGGAAAGAATTATAGAGAAATGCTGCTGCAGATAATGTTGAACTTTCAGATTTCTCCTTTTATATAAGAGTAATGCAAGATCTAATGATTACAGTAAAGGAGGTTAAGCTAAGAGCACAATAATTGTGAACGGAAATATCTGGATGTGAAAGTGTTTGAAGAAGGTAAATGACAGAAGGATTGGGAGTCTTGATAAGAACACTAATTACACCTTGTTTCTGTTATTCAACAGTAAACAATGCCTGGTGTCTGCCAACCATCTCAACAGAGCATTTTACTGGGGATAAAATGCTTATTGCCTGAAAAAGGACAGAACACTCATTACCATCCAACTAAATCGTTTTTGTCCAAGCTGAGGAACAAGAAGAGGACTTAAGACGTTTGGGAGTAACATGCCAGAGACCTATGATTTTTTTTAATGTTTTCTTCTTTCTGTTTGCCATGAAGGAGCAGTTGCCTGAGAACACTGAGCTGACCACTTATGCGCGAATAGATTAATCTCTGCCACGTGCTCAGACTGGCCTGACGGTTTTTTTACTTGCGTTATTGACGTACAGACTCTTTTTATCACAAAACTGATTTTTTTCTCTTTTTTTCTCCTTTCTGTTTTCGACTGACTTCCATGTTTGATTTTATGTGTTATGACGTTTATACTGTGATTTTGCCTTAAGTTGATCGCTATGGTTTTATGATTAAGAATGAAAACTCTCTGTTACAGACACACACACCAAGACCTACAGTTCTTGCAATCTTTTTGCTTTATTATATAGAGAACCAGGATCTGATGGCTATCACAGATCCATAAATTACTTGGTAAGGCTAATTTTTAGATTCAATACAGGGTGTCTTCTCGCTCAGATTGGCCCAGAGTGGGATTCCCCTAGACTGGGCTCTATCGGGTTTTTTACCATTTCTTAGAGAGATGGGGTTTTCCTGCTGGAGGCTCAGCCTGCCCTCTGATGCCCCCTACTGGTACTCTTGGATTTGTGAGGTTTGAAAGGGATGGATGTTTGTCCATAGGAATGGAGAGTGGAGGACCGAGTAGGAGGTTTCTTGGGGTGGGGGTAGAGTAGACGAATTTGGCCTTGATTAAGGTACATGTTTAGCTTATCTAGTCTAAAGTAAACTTAAAATAATGTGCGCATAGGAACTAAAACTAGCTCAAATAGTTGAACCCTAAATTGTAGATAAAATGCTTGGACTGTGGTGTTGAGTAAAAAATGCTGAATTATGAAGTATTAATGCTGATTGATGCTAAGATGTTTCCATTGTGGTTTGTCCGGCCCATTCCTTGGAACTGTTTTCGTTGTGATGTGCCTTTGGGGCACACCAACAGGGGGGGCTAACGGACAACTGGACTGTTTTTTACAAAGTGCCTTTCGGGCACACCAGCAGAGACTGTGTGACCCCAGAGACTGAGCCGCACTATCGACTGCCATGGAGATCACGGATGGATGGACTCTGGAAGCCGGAAGCTGACGTGCTTGGATTGCTTGGACTGGACGGAATGATCGACTGTTCTGGGAGAGGGACAGACTGAGAGCTGTCATTCCACTGGTTGATCATCTTTGGTGATGTGCCATAATGACACATCATCAGGGGGTCTGTTAGGATATCAACGAGGTCAAGTGGAACGAGCTGTTTAACCCAGAACTGCATGGCACACTTAGATGGCACTGATCCAAAAGATTGGCACATATCTATCAGATACCACCCCGGAGGTGACACAGTTTTCCTGCTGATGTCACAGTTTGGATGTGTACCGCCCCTGTATGGGTGTGTCCCGAGATCCCTATATAATGTTTGTGTGATGAGCAATCGAGGCCTTCCTGCCGATCAGGGGCCCGTCAGCGCTGGTGTGACTGTAACTATTTCTCTGTCTTTACGTAGATAAAATATAACTAAAAGCATACTTGTCTGTTTTATGCGTCCTACATTCAAGGTAATAAGTAAGTGGGGGTCGCCTGACTGGGTAAAACGAACTGGGTCCACCGAGGGTGCTTCACCGTAGACGGGACACGGTGAAACAGTAACAAGACCATTCTTAGTTTTAATAATAAAACACATGTGGCACCAACAGGTTTAGACCAGACAATACACACAACACAATAACTATTGTATGCGTGTTAATGTCCACAATTTTTTTTTAACTTTACACTCTTTTTTCATTATTTTTCAAAAACTGTGCAACAAAAATAAAATTTTCATAACTTTCCCGTTGCTTGAAAAAGTTTTCCTAAAATTGCATTACTTTACAACTTTACATAACTTGTGAGAACCCCATGTTTTCTCATTATCAACATTTTCTAGCGATCATCATACCTTTCTTAAGTGGGGAGAATATTTTTTATTTATTTTTTTATTAAAGATTTGAACAAATGTACAATATCACATGGCATGTACAAATATAAAGAAATGAGGTCTTACAATCTTAAGGCACACATATTAGAAGATGACAATAAATCAGAAATGACAAAAGCAAACAAAAGACAAATAACAAACAAACAAATAAAATAAAATAAAAAAACAACAATGAGGCATTAGTTCTCAAAAAAAAATTGAGATCAATATAGGCGTTTTAAGGTTCTGAAGTGGTTTTTCAGTGTGGGGAGAATATAGGATTAAGGTTGATCCATACTCCAATCTGAAGAGCAGTATTGTCTGATAAATATTTTAAGGAAAAACATTTATGATTCAGGTTATAGAAATATGTTGCATTATTTATTGGTAACAGGTTTAGCGAAAAGAATATAGTTTTTTTTTTTTTGTTTGTTTTTTTTTGAGCACGTTTGTCCTGATCCACACTCCATACTGGTTGGTGGCGGTAATGCACCTAAAAGTTGTTTGCCAACCACCATAAAAAAGAGAAGAAGAAGAAGAATCCAAGATGGCGACGATGAAATAATCTTAATTCTATGAAGGATGTTTAAAGTTTCGGTCTCTAAAAAAATACTTTGGTCTCCAAAAGGTGGTGCGCGTGCCCCCCGCGCCCCCGCCTGGATCCGTGCTTGAGCAAACCTCCACAATAAGTAATGTATAGAAAAAACTTGTACATTGTGAAAAATAAAAAAATATAAAACTCCGACATTGAACAAAAAAGTTCAATCAATAAATAAAATAACAACATACCGTACAGAGTGATACGAAAAACTGTTCAGCAGCAAATAACATATCCAGCCGACATCAGGGGTCCGTTCTTCGTACGTTGCTTAAAACATCCGAGATCAAATGACACATCCAAGATGACTTCATCCGGCTAATCATGATCCGGCTAATTGGGTTCTTCCAACACACTTGTTGTTTACGATTAGTATGGCTGGATTGAGTTATCTGAGACAACTGCGCGTTCATGCGTTTGTTTAAAAGGGGAAATGTATCGATAGTAGAAACAATGATCAGCAGCGCTGCTATTGGCTGTTCAGCAAAGAACGCCCACAGTTTTTCTCCCAAGCAGAACAAGAGCTTGGAAGGTTATGCCGAATTTGAGTCATTAATTAAAACACCTCAAAATCTCTTAAAGCCAGGAGAGAGGGCTGGCAAAAAGCAGCAGACAAATTAATGCGTAAATACTGTCCATGGTAGATGTTTCTATCACATTCTACAGCATGAATTTTTGCATTTTAATAATTTGATATTATTTGTTCTTTTATATCAGAGCCTCCACGGGACCCACTAGAACATGGGGAAAAGTAAAAGTGAAATACAGGAATATTCTACAAAATGGTAGCCTTTAATTATTACACTTTATTTTAAAAAGGCACTTGTTATGTCAAGAGATCCAAATTTCAGTGTCATTCCTTAGAGACGGGAAGTAAAGGACATGTGCAAACTGGGAATTGTAACAAAAAAAATCTTTATCCATAAAAAATGAAAATCTTCCTTTTCCAATTCATCCACTGTTTACACGGTCAAAAACTGTATTGCTCCGTGTCTAGAAAATCCAACCATAGTTTTTTCTAATACAATATACGGCTCGACAGGAAGCAAGCCTTTCAAAGTAAAACTAAACTTCACAATAAAATGGCCCGAACAACTCTTCTTGCTGAATATGATAACAATAAAAAGCAAACTATCATACAAATAACTTAAATATTTTAGATTTATGGCTCCAACATCACGTTTTCCTCTTTAAAAGCCACTGTTAAATGATGTGTTTGTCTGTTTATAACAGCCACCAAGAAAAATCTCTCTACAATTACACTGTCACGCTGCGCTAAAGGATCCTGTCTATTGCGCAATACGCAATTAATTCAAAAAGCTCTGAAATTATTCTTGCACCTTCCGCAACAGGTTGCTGTCGTAAAAATGGACATGGCTACGGCAGACTTCTCCATCTCCTCCGCTTATACAGCCGTGATCTAATCTTGTTTACATGAAATAAGCCTGCTCTGGAGCAGGCTTAAGCTGGCGCACATGTTGCTATGACAACAAGTGCAGGATGTCGTTCGAAGAACCAAACGATCCAAGATCATGCCAAATCGTCAACAATGAAATCCTGCTAACTGAGTTAGCGACGTACGAAGAACGGACCCCAGTCCACCTGCCCATGACAAATGGAGCAAAAAAAATTTAGCATTGCGCGGGAAAAACGGTCGGCTCATTCACAGAAATGCTGCGACAGTAAAACTCTTTCACTCCTTAAAAAAACATTCCATTCACCGCTAAGCAACTCACAAACATGTTAGCTTTAAAGACTGTTTAACATTTTTCATTACACTCGAACTTCTAACAAACAAACAAGAGCTCCGTGAAAACTCACCTTCCTTCGCAACAGCCATGAACGGTCTGGTGAAGGAGGAATTGACGTTACCAGTTATACCCGCAAAAATAAAACGAAACTTTCCGAAAATTATTATACAGAGTATTTTTCTTTAAAATAATAATTCCAACATAAAACTGAAAGACAATGAATGAAAATATAAAATGAAGGATATTTGGTGGAATGAATTTTCTTTCTTCCACGCTACATTCACCCCCCCTGAATGACACCAAAATCCTGATTGTTCAGTAAAATAACTCAGTCCCATACTGCGAAACCCATACTTAGACAAAAGTAGGATGGGAAAGTTCCAAAGAATACTATCTCACCAAGCCTCAAACTCTCATGGATCAGTATGATGCCGAATACACCAAACCACCCATCTACTTATGTCCCGTGCTTCAACGCAACCATAATAATGGACATCTCACAAATTGAACCAGGAAAGAAAATAAACAATCATCCATACTAAAACAGTGTAAGTAGAGACTGCGATCTTCTGCGAACTGAGCCGGAAAACTGCCCAACACTAAATGGCTTCTGAGTCATAGACTCTATCAGGCGGTCAACTTTTTTGACAACCCTACCAACTCGTGTCCTAACCCCACCTGAGCCACCTGCTCTGCCGAAGGCGTCACTACTCGAACCCTGACCCCCATCAGCTGTGACTACTGCTTCTGTAGGTTCATCTCTTGGGTTGCTTTCTGCTTGAGTCACATCACACATCACAATATTGGAAAAGAAAAATAGAGATAAAATGTATATATGTAATTCTATAATAGTGGAGAAATATATAGAACAGTTTTATAATTATGTATAAATGTATACGGATGCATCAAAAAATCAATTAGGACAAAATGGAGTAGGTATAATAATTCCAGAGTTTAAACTGCATATAGGAAAGAAATTAAATGAAGGAATATCTGTTTATACGGCAGAAATGATTGCATTATTAGTTGCTGTAGAATTGATTGAGGAAGTGAGACCATTAAGAGCTGCCATATGTTCAGATTCAAGTTCATCATTGATCAGTTTAAAAAGAAATCATTCAGAAAGCCGTCCAGATATCTTATTAGTAATTCAACAAATATTATATCATATTCAGATGATGGGGTTATCAGTTGTGTTTCTTTGGGTTCCTGCACATATAGGAGTTAAAGGTAATGAAATGGCTGATAAGAAAGCTAAAGAGTCGATAAATAAAAGTAAGAGTGATATAAGAATAGACATGGGTAAATCAGAGGTTCAAAGTATTATTAAAAGAAAGATTCAAGAAAAATGGCAAAAACAGTGGGAAGAGGATATAAAAGGAAGATGGATTTACCGAATACAAAGGACGGTAGGGGAGGTTAGAGGGAAAATTGGGAGGAACAGAATACAGGAAAGGACAATAACAAGACTACGGTTGGGACATACATCACTTAATTCAACATTACAGTTAATGGGGAAACATGAATCAGGAAGTTATAATGTATGTGGGGAATTAAAAACTATAGAACATGTTATGTATAATTGTAGAAAATACACAGCTCTGTATTCAGTAACCCCCAGTCGGTCGAGGCAGATGACCATTCATACTGAGCCCGGTTCTGCTGGAGGTTTTTCCTTCCTGTTGCTTCATGCTTGCTCAGTATGAGGGATTGTTGCAAAGCCATGGACAATGCAGACAACTGTCCCTGTGGCTCTACGCTTCTTCAGGAGGAAATGCTGCTTGTCAAGACTTTTATGCAATCAACTGGTTCCCTTATATAGGATTAAGGATTAAAATCTTCTTTCTTTTAAAGGCCAGCTAAAGATATTTTAAAGCTGCTTACAATTATGTTTGACTGTGTATGAATGGTTTGGAAAAATGCTCCCATCTAGTGTTGAAAATTATAACTGTTTTTCCTTCAAAACACAATTCACATTAAAAAATAGTCAAAATAATATGGTTGGACGTAGCAAAAATGTTTTTGATAACTTTTGATCCTCTATGTGTGAAGAATCTATTGAGGAACTTTGAATGCCATAACTGTAATCCTGTAGGAATAGTTCCATCATATGCGACACAAGAAAATATCAGAAAATAGGCCAGCCGAGAAAAATAGTCTCTCCAGCGTGTCCTGGGTCTTCCCCGGGGCCTCCATCCGGTGGGAAGTGCCCGGAACACTTTACCAGGGAGGCATCCAGGAGGCATCCTTACCAGATGCCCAAGCCACCTCAACTGGCTCCTCTCGAGGAGCTCGTGACCATAGATGAGGGTAGGAACGTAGATGGACCGGTAAATCGAGAGCTTTGCCTTTTGGCTCAGCTCTCTCTTCACCAGAATGGATCAGTACAGCGCCCACTTCACAGCAGACGCCGCACCAATCCGCTGTCGATCTCCCGCTCCATCTTTCCCTCATTCCTGAACAAGATACTTGAACTCCTCCACTAGAAGCTGGCTCTTGGGACTTTCCTTAATGACAAAGCTTATAGTTAGAGTGGCTCATGTTACCCTGAGCTACCTCTAAAGTTATGCTGCAAAAGGCTTAGGCTACCGGAGAACATCATGGTCTATTGTTATACAATTTTGCATTGCTTGTTGTCATTTAAGCTTTTAACTTTTTTGTTTTCTCTCTTTTTCGTCATAGTAAGCACATCTGGTCTGGTGTCTGTTAGCTGTGACATCATCCAGGGAAGACAGATCACCTGCTATTACCATCTAATGTTGAACAGATTACTGGATCAATGTGTGCTTCTGTGCTTTTTTGTCTGTCTTGTTGTGTCTCTGCTCTGTCTTCTGTAACCCCCTGTAATCCTAAAGTCTCTAAAAGCAGATTGGGAAGCAGATCATTTAGCTATCAGGCTCCTCTCCTGTGGAACCAGTTTTGTTCCGTGAGGCAGACACCCTGTCTACTTTTAAGACTAATCTTAATTTTTCCTTTTTCCATATATCTATCCATCGTCTTCCTCTTATCCGGGGTCAGGTCGCAGGGGAAGCAACTTCAGTAGGGAGGCCCAGACGTCCCTCTCCCCAGCCACTTGTGCCAGCTCCTCCGGGGGAATGCCAAGGCGTTCCAAGGCCAGCCGAGAAAAATAGTCTCTCCAGCGTGTCCTTGGTCTTCCCCTGGGCCTCCTCCCGGTGGGACGTGCCCGGAACACTTCACCAGGGTGGCGTCCAGGAGGCATCCTGACCAGATGCCCAAGCCACCTCAACTGGCTCCTCTGGACGTGGAGGAGCAGCGGCTCTACTCTGAGTCCTCCCCGGATGACTGAGCTCCTCACCCTATCTCTAAGGGAGAGCCCAGACACACTACGGAGAAAACTAATTTCGGCCGCTTGTATCTGGGATCTCTTTGTTTCGGTCACGACCCAAAGCTCGTGACCATAGATGAGGGTAGGAACGTAGATGGACATGTAAATCGAGAGCTTTGCCTTTTGGCTCAGCTCTCTCTTCACCAGAATGGATCAGTACAGCGCCCGCTTCACAGCAGACGCCGCACCAATCCGCCTGTTGATCTCCCGCTCCATCTTTTCCTCATTCCTGAACAAGATACTTGAACTCCTCCTCTAGAAGCTGGCTCTTGGGACTTTCCTTTTTGACAAAGCTTATAGTTAGAGTGGCTCATGTTACCCTGAGCTACCTCTAAAGTTATGCTGCAATAGGCTTATGCTACCGGAGGACATCAGGGTCTATTGTTCTTCAATTTTGCATTGCTTGTTGTCATTTAAGCTTTTAACTTTTTTTGTTTTCTCTCTTTTTCTTTATAGTAAGTACATCTGGTCTGGCATTTGTTAGCTGTGACATCATCCGGGGAAGACAGATCACCTGCTATTATCATCTAATGTTGACAATGCAGACTACTCTCCCTGTGGCTCTACGCTTCTTCAGGAGGAAATGCTGCTTGTCAAGACTTTTATGCAATCAACTGGTTCCCTCATATAGGATTAAAGATTAAAACTTCTTTCCTTTAAAGGTCAGCTAAAGATATTTTAAAGCTGCTTACAATTATGTTTGACTGTGTATGAATGGTTTGGTAAAATTCTGCCATCTAGTGTTTAAAATTATACCAGTTTTTCCTTCAAAACACAATTCACGTTAAAAGAAATTGTCAAAATAATATGGCAGGACATAGCAAAAATTTTTTTGATAACTTTTGATCCTCTATGTCTGAGGAATTGTTTTGAGTAACTTTGAATGCCATAACTGTAACGGTTTAGGAGTAGTTTCATCAAATGTAACACCAAAAAATATGAAAAAATGACATCTTTGATGAGAAATGATTGAATTCCTGTAGGAGGTACCACATTGCTCCAAGAGGCTTTTTTGTAGGGACTGAAAAGTTACATGTGCTTACCGAGTTTCATAATTCTCGGACAAAGCATGGCTTGGGGCTTACTGATTTAATGCGTTTTTAATGGTTTTCCAATTCAATTCAATTCAATTTTATTTATATAGCGCCAAATCATGAAACATGTCATCTCAAGGCACTTTACAAAATCAAGTTCAATCATATTATACAGATTGGGTCAGATTATACAGATTGGTCAAAAATGTCCTATATAAGGAAACCAGTTGATTGCATCAAAGTCCCGACAAGCAGCATTCACTCCTGGGGAACCGTAGAGCCACAGGGAGAGTCGTCTGCATTGTACATGGCTTTGCTGCAATCCCTCATACTGAGCAAGCATGAAGCGACAGTGGGAAGAAAAACTCCCCATTAACGGGAAGGAAAACCTTCGGCAGAACCGGGCTCAGTATGAACGGTCATCAGCCTCGACCGACTGGGGTTACAGAAGACAGAGCAGAGACACAACAAGAGAGACAAAAAAGCACAGAAGCACACATTGATCTAGTAATCTGTTCTACATTAGATGGTAGTAGCGGGTGAGCCGTCTTCTCTGGATGATGTCACAGTTAACAAAACGCCAGACCAGGTGTACCTACTATGAAGAAAAAGAGAGAGAGCAAAAAGTTAAAAGCTGAAATGACGACAGTCATTTAAATGTAATACAATGCAAAACTAGAGAACAGTAGACTGAAGAACAGTAGAAATCAGTAGAGTGAGAAAATTAGACCCTGATGTCCCCCAGCAGCCTAGGCCTATCACAGCACAACTATAAAGATAGCTCAGGGTAACATGAGCCACTCTAACTATAAGCTTTGTCAAAAAGGAAAGTTTTAACATTAGTCTTAAAAATAGATAGGGTGTCTGCCTCACGGACCAAAACTGGGAGTTGGTTCCACAGGAGAGGAGCCTGATAGCTAAAGGATCTGCCTCCCATTCTACTTTTAGAGACTCTAGGAACCACCAGCAGACCTGCAGTCTGAGAGCGAAGTGCTCTGTTAGGAACATACGGGGTAATCAGAGCTCTGATATATGATGGAGCTTGATTATTAAGGGCTTTATACGTTAGAAGGAGAATTTTAAATTCTATTCTTGATTTAACAGGAAGTCAATGAAGGGAAGCTAAAATTGGAGAAATATGATCCCTCTTGTTGATTTTCATCAGAACTCTTGCCGCAGCATTTTGAATCAGCTGAAGACTTCGAACTGCATTTTGTGGACTTCCTGATAGTAAAGAATTACAATAGTCCAGCCTTGAAGTAACAAATGCATGGACTAGTTTTTCAGCATCACTCCTGGACAGAATGTTTCTAATTTTGGCGATATTCCGGAGGTGAAAAAAGGAAACTTGATTCCACAAACTTGATTTTTGCAGTGCGATAGCGAAGGCACATATGGATATTTCTTTAAACTTTTGATAACTTTTAACCCCCAATGTGTTATCTCCACGCTGAAAAAATTTGAAAGTGATAGCTTGAAATGCCTAGGACAAGTTCTTTAAAGTTATAGGGAAAAAAAACTCAATATTTTACCTTTTGACCCAAAATGGCCGACTTCCTGTGGGTTTTAGAGCATACCCCCAAGAGACTGTTTTTCATGATTTTAAAAAAGCTACCTAGGTAAAAAAAAAAATCAGCTTTCTACGTGTTACGGTTTGGCCCAACTCACTCTAGTTGGCGCTGTTGAGTGGGTTTGCCACGCCGTTTTCAATTACACTAAAATCATGCGATTTCTCACGGGGGACAATTTTGGGTAAAGTTTGGTGAGTTTTCATGCATGTTTAGGCCTCCAAAAAGCCGTTTCAAAAGTCCCAAGAATAAATTTAAACCGCAAGCGGTGATGACCGGCCCTCGCAGCCAAGCGCCGCTCTGGCCTATGGGCCACCATTAGGGTACGCGCACCTCCCGCCGCCAG
The DNA here is from genome assembly GCF_011125445.2 of Fundulus heteroclitus. Classification (NCBI taxonomy): domain Eukaryota; kingdom Metazoa; phylum Chordata; class Actinopteri; order Cyprinodontiformes; family Fundulidae; genus Fundulus; species Fundulus heteroclitus. Next base: position 204,577 of record NW_023396600.1, read on the forward strand.
CCACCGCAGAAGCTGTCACGCATTTTCCTCGCCCGTCCACCATGCAATACACACGTACGCGTTGGGCAGCGCTCCCCTACGACTCACAAAAAAATCTGGTGCAGATCGGTCAATGCAGCGAGGAGATACAGCCGTTGAATAATGATAATGCATTTGGCCACCGGACCAGACTAAAGCGTTCGGCGGGCCGGATTTGGCCCGCAGGCCGTACGTTTGACACCCCTGGTTTAAACATTAGTATACCAATTTAATTAAAGGTATCTTACTAGCTGTTAATCCAGCTTTATGTGAAAAGTTGACAAAACCTTTTGAGCTATTTAAAGTTAATTGTTATTTCATGTGTTTAATGGTTTCGTTTCTTGCATTAAGACAGCTTTTATGAAAGTTTGACATCTAAATTGGTGAATACACACCCAAAAGTAATAATGTAAAAGTAACACTTTAGCAATTGGAATATTGCTAAAGTAACGCTTTAGCAATATTCCACATGCGTATGTTGTGTACCAACTTTCATAATTCCTAAGAGAGCACTTCACTCTCAGACTGTAGGTGGTACAGTAGGGACTGGTGGTTCCTAAAATCTCTAAAAGCAGAATGGGAGGCAGATCCTTTAGCTATCAGGCTCTTCTCCTGTGGAACCAGTTTTGTTCCGTGAGGCAGACACCCTGTCTACTTTTAAGACTAATCTTAAAACTTTCCTTTTTCCATCCATCTATCCATCGTCTTCCACTTATCCGGGGTCAGGTCGCAGGGGAAGCAGCTTCAGTAGGGAGGCCCAGATGTCCCTCTCCCCAGCCACTTGTGCCAGCTCCTCCGGGGGAATCGCAAGGCGTTCCCAGGCCAGCCGAGAGACATAGTCCCTCCAGCGTGTCCTGGGTCTTCCCCTGGGCCTCCTCCCGGTGGGACGTGGCCGGAACACCTCACCAGGGAGGCGTCCAGGAGGCATCCTGACCAGATGCCCGAGCCACCTCAACTGGCTCCTCTCGACGTGGAGGAGCAGCGGCTCTACTCTGAGTCCTCCCCGGATGACTGAGCTCCTCACCCTATCTCTAAGGGAGAGCCCAGACACACTACAGAGAAAACTCATTTTGGCCGCTTGTATCCGGGATCTCGTTCTTTCGGTCACGACCCAAAGCTCATGACCATAGATGAGGGTAGGAACGTAGATCGACTGGTAAATCGAGAGCTTGGCCTTTTGGCTCTTCATCAAAACGGACCGGTACAGCGGCCGCTTCACAGCAGACGCCGCACCAATCCGCCTGTCGATCTCCCGCTCCATCTTTCCCTCATTCCTGAATAAGACCCCAAGATACTTGAACTTCTCCACTAGAAGCTGGCTCTTGGGACTTTCCTTTTTGACAAAGCTTATAGTTAGAGTGGCTCATGTTACCCTGAGCTACATCTATAGTTATACTGTTATAGGCTTAGGCCACTGCAGGACATTAGGGCCTATATTTCTCACTCTACTGAGTTCTACTGTTCTGCAGTTTTGTCTATTATTGTCATTACAGCTTTTAACTTTTTGTTCTCTCTCCTTTTTCCTCATAGTAGGTACACCTGGTCTGGCGTTCTGTTAGATGTGGCATCATCCAGGGAAGACTGATCCTCTACTACAACGATCTAATGTAGAACAGATTACTGGATCAATGTGTGCTTCTGTGCTTCTTTATCTGTCTTGTGTCTCTGCTCTGTCTTCTTTAACCCCCAGTCGGTCGAGGCAGATGACCGTTCATACTGAGCCCGGTTCTGCTGAAGGTTTTTCCTTCCTGTTAATGGGGAGGTTTTTTTCCCGCTGCCGCTTAATGCTTGCTCAATATGAGCAAGCATGAATATGAGGGATTGCAAGCATGAATATGAGGGATGAATATGAGGGATTGCTGCAATCCCTCATATTGAGGGATTCCCTCAATATGAGGGATTGCTGCAAAGCCATGGACAATGCAGACGACTCTCCCTGTGGCTCTACGCTTCTTCAGGAGGGAATGCTGCTTGTTAAGACTTTGATGCAATCAACTGGTTCCCTTATATAGGAATTTTTTTGACCAATCTGTATAATCTGATCCAATGTATATAATCTGATTGATTTTGACTTTGTAGAGTGCCTTAAGTCATCAAGACATGACTGCAGTCGAAGTAATTGATTGTATTCATCAGGATTTATGGATAAATATAGTTGAGTGTCATCAGCATAACAGTGGAAATGAATCCCATGCTGTCTGATAATTTTGCCGATCGGAAGCATATATATAGTAAATAGAATTGGTCCAAGGACTGAACCCTGTGGTACTCCACAGGTGGCCCTAAAGTTTGAGGAAGATTTATTATTAACATGAACAAACTGGAATCTGTCCGACAGATAAGACTTAAACCAGCCTAATGCTTTCCCCTTAATCCCTACAGTATGTTCAAGTCTTTGTAGAAGAATATTGTGATCAGCTGTATCAAATACAGCACTGAGATCTAACAGGACAAGTACAGACACAAATCCATTATCTGAGGCCATGAGAATATCATTAGTGACCTTCACCAGAGCTGATCAGTGCTATGATGAGCTCCGAAAGCCTGACTGAAACTCCTCAAGTAGGTCATTGCTTTGTAAATGTTCACAAAGTTGATTAGCAACTACTTTCTAAAGAATTTTAGATAAGAAAAGAAGATTAGATATGTCAGGATTCCCTGTGTATCTGTGCCCTATTCTGCTCCGCAGGTGGTTCTAGCTGGCGAGGGGCGTGACCCACACCTGCGTCTCATTTGGAGCGGCTTCTTAAGCAGAGCACCGACAGATGGAAGACGCCAGAATGTTAAACCAGTCGTGTTTTGTGCGTGGAAGCACTTACCTCTCGACGCTCTGTCCGGAGAATCATACCCGCAGCATCACAAGGCTCAGATTCTGCTCTGGCGACTCCCCCCCTTGCTCCCTGGATATTACCCAGCCGGGCTTGTGGTTCCCCTCCCGGATGCTGCTGGTTCCTCTCGTCATTCAGGTTAATCCATCTGTCACCCCGCTCAGCCGAAGCTCGCTCTGGGTCCCTCGCCAGTTCCACCTGCTGCCCTCCAGCCGCTAGCCACTACACCAACAGGGATAGGATCACAGGGTCCTCTTGCCGCTACTTCCTCCCGGTCAGGTCCGCCCAGCTGAGTGTACCTCCCGCTCGACGCTCAGACCTCTCCTCCGGCGTCTCGTCGTTGTTTCCCAGCAGTTGATTCCTTCAATAAACATCTTAAAACTTGTGCCTGGCCTCCCGCTCGTATCCGCATGTGGGCAAAACAATTGAAAACCATGACAGAAGAACATTCTGGCCAGCAAAGTCCAGCGGATACGTTCGGGCGGCAGCTGGCCGCGCAACAGGAACAGCTGCAGTCACTGGGTTTAGCAGTAAACTCAACGCAGGAACAACTCCAGGTACTCACCGCCCAGCTTAGCCAGCTCACTGCCTCGCTTGCCGCGGCAACCCAGCCTGTCACTCAAGCTCCTGACACCCCGCCTCCTGCAGCGCAAAGCGCGGAGGACAGCAGTTGGGCCCCGCCTCCCGGAGACACGTCACTGTGTCCGGAGAAATTTTCCGGTGACAGCGGGGATTGCGGAGGATTTTTATTCCAGTGTAAACTAGTTTTTAATCGTTCTCCCCACACATTTGCTTCAGATCAAGTTAAGATCTCCTATATATTACGACTCTTGACGGGCAAAGCCCTCAGATGGGCAGAAGCCCGTTTCCCTGATTGTGACTCGTTTGGCTGCTCTTTTCAGGACTTTATTACAGAGTTTAAGACGGTGTTTTCGGCAGAGTTAGACACCGATCAGCAGTCTCGAGTCCTTCTCAGTTTAAAACAGCGTGGCCGGCGTGTGTCAGACTTCTCCGTCGAGTTTCGTACCGTGGCCGCAGCAGCAGGTTGGGAGGGCAAGCCCTTAAAGGCAGCATTCTTTCAGGCTCTGGATGAGGGTCTAAAGGATGAATTGGCCCGGGTTAAGGTTCCCAGCACGTTCGAGGAGCTGGTGAATGTAGCTATTCGTCTCGACTCCCGGCTGCGTAGTCGAAATCGGGCTCGTTCGGACAGGCCGTTACGGTCTTTTGGACCCCCGGCACATACGAACGGTTCTCAACGACGGGAGGTTACGCCTCCACCTGAGCCCATGCAGTTGGGACGGGTCAGTCTGACTAGCGACGAGCGCCAGCAGCGCTTCTCCAATAACCTGTGTCTCTACTGCGGAGGCGAGGGTCATTTTGTCAGGGAGTGCCCGGTGCGGCCAAAAGACCGGGTCCGCCGTCAGTAGCGGGAAGGACGGCGGACCGGTGTTCGATTCCCACCCCCAAGATGAGTGACAGCCAGCCGTCCTCGCGTTTTTGTTTACCAGTTACACTAGTCTTTAATCAGGATAGTATTAACGTGTCTGCTCTCGTAGATTCCGGCTCCGATTTTAATTTAATCGACCAAGAGATGGTCGAACAGCTCCGTTTACCCACTAAACCATTATCGGAGCCACTCCAGGTTTCCTCCTTAGACGGGCTAAGACTGACTTTGATCACCCGCCAGACTGAGCCTCTGGAAGTGATAGTATCAGGTAATCATCGGGAACAGCTCTCGTTTTTTGTCTTTCCCGTAAAGCGTTCACCAGTGGTTTTGGGTTTAGCCTGGTTAGCCGTTCACAACCCGCAATTAAACTGGGCTGAATCACGGCTCGAGTCGTGGTCCCCTGCCTGCCACTCTCGGTGCTTGCAGTCTGCGCTCCCGGTTTCCCATGCCCCGAGTTCCATCTCGGGTCCTGTGGATGTTATTGATCTTTCTCGCGTCCCGGGTTGTTACCACGATCTGCGAGAAGTATTTAGCAAGAGTCGGGCTAGCTCTCTACCCCCGCACCGTCCTTATGACTGCGCCATCGACTTGCTGCCGGGAGCCCCTCTACCAGCCAGTCGCCTTTACAACATCTCGAGGTCTGAGCGTCAAGCGCTCGAGCGTTATATAAGTGAGTCCCTTTCGGCCGGATTAATCCGCCCGTCGTCCTCACCTTTGGGGGCTGGCTTCTTTTTTGTGGGAAAAAAGGATGGGTCCCTCCGACCTTGCATTGATTATCGGGGACTAAACCAAATAACCATTAAGAACAAGTATCCACTTCCTCTGTTATCTTCTGCGCTTGAGCCAGTCCAGGACGCGGTCATCTTCACCAAACTCGACCTGCGCAATGCTTACCATTTAGTTCGTATTAGGCAAGGAGACGAGTGGAAAACAGCCTTTAAGACCCCGTTAGGTCACTTTGAGTATCTTGTAATGCCTTTTGGTTTGTGTAATGCCCCGGCTGTGTTTCAAGCCTTAGTAAACGATGTCCTTCGTGACTTTCTAAACGTCTTTGTTTTCGTCTATTTGGACGACATTTTGATTTATTCAAGCGATCTTGAGCAGCACAAACAGCATGTTCGCTTAGTCCTGCAACGCCTCTTAGAGAACCGCTTATTCGTTAAAGCGGAGAAATGCGAGTTTCATCAAACTTCAGTTTCCTTCCTCGGTTTGATTTTAGAAGGCGGACGAGTCAGATCAGACCCTGAAAAGATCAAGGCGGTCGTAGAGTGGCCAACCCCAGAGTCCCGTAAACAACTTCAGCGGTTCTTAGGTTTCGCCAATTTTTACCGGCGTTTCATTCGAAATTATAGCCAGATTGCCTCGCCCTTGCACGCGTTAACCTCTACCAAGGTCCCTTTCGCCTGGAGCTCTAAAGCTGAGGCCGCTTTCGTTGATCTCAAGACCCGGTTTTCTCAGGCCCCCATTCTTATTCACCCCGATCCTTCTAAACAGTTCATCCTCGAGATCGACGCGTCCGACACCGGGGTCGGCGCGGTCTTATCTCAACAATCCAAGGTTGATAACAAGAACCACCCCTGCGCCTTTTTTTCTCGCCGGTTATCCCCAGCCGAGCGAAACTACGACGTCGGCGACCGAGAACTGCTGGCCATTAAGTTAGCGTTGGAGGAGTGGCGTCACTGGTTAGAGGGATCCGAGCAGCCTGTAATCGTCTGGACAGACCATAAGAACCTTTCATACCTGCAGTCAGCCCGACGCCTTAATCCCCGACAAGCCCGCTGGTCCTTATTTTTCTCTAGATTCAACCTCACTATAACCTACAGACCCGGATCCAGAAACGTGAAACCAGACGCTCTCTCTCGCCAATTTGCCCCTCCAGAACAGGAGAGAGAACCAGCACCGATTCTCCCCCCCTCGTGCACCATTGGGGCCTTGCATTGGGACCTGGAGGATCGAATCAACCAAGCCCTAAAGCTCGATCCAGACCCAGGCACTGGACCAGCGGGTCTTAAGTACGTACCCCGATCTGTCCGTCCCGATGTCCTACGCTGGAGCCACGATTCCAAGTTTTCCGCACACCCCGGCATATATAGGACCCAGTCCCAGGTTTCCCGCCGTTTTTGGTGGCCATCCTGGACCAAGGATGTCCGAGAATACGTCCTAGCCTGTCCGGTTTGCGCCCAGAACAAACCTTCGACCCAACCACCTTCCGGTCTATTACATCCACTTCCAATCCCCAAGCGTCCCTGGTCCCATATAGCCTTGGACTTTGTTACCGGTCTTCCCACATCCCAAGGTATGTCTACCATCCTTACAGTAGTAGACCGCTTCTCCAAGTCCTGCCACCTCATTCCGATCCGAAAACTACCTAATGCTCTCCAAACAGCCCAACTACTCATTAAACACGTGTTTCGACTCCATGGGATCCCCACAGAGATCCTCTCTGACCGAGGGCCTCAGTTTGTCTCCCAGGTCTGGCGGCACTTTTGCTCAGCTCTCGGTGCACGTTACACCCTCACTTCTGGATATCACCCACAGACAAACGGTCAAACCGAACGTATGAACCAGCAACTCGAAACCACCCTCCGCTGCCTCACCTCGTCATCCCCAACAGACTGGAACAAATTTTTACCATGGGTTGAGTACGCCCTCAATTCACACCTCTCGTCATCCACCGGACGTTCACCTTTTGAAATAGCCCTAGGTTATCAACCTCCACTTCTGCCCTCTGATGAACTCCAAATCCCCTTCGCTTCTGTTAACGAATACATCGCCCGCTGTCAAGATATCTGGAGAGCCACCATCTCTGCACTTTCACGCACCGCAGAGCAGAGCAAGAGATTCGCCGACAAACGTCGCAGACCAGCCCCGCCTTATCACCCCGGTCAAAGGGTCTGGCTGTCTTCCAGGGACGTCTTGTCAGACTCATCCGCTAAGAAACTCGCTCCCCGGTTCACCGGCCCCTATACTATAGAGTCCATCATCAACCCCTCCTCCGTCCGTCTACGTCTGCCTCCTCACTCCCGTGTGCATCCCACCTTCCATGTCTCCCAAATAAAACCGGTCTTGGACAGCGACCTGTACCCTCCTGCCGAACCCCCTCCACCCTCCCCGGAGGATCGGAGGCCCCGTGTTCTCAGGGTTGTGGACGCCCGTCGTCGAGGTAAGGGTCACCAGTACCTTGTCGACTGGGAGGGTCGCAGCCCTGGGGAACGATCCTGGGTTTCCGGTTCTGCTATAACAGATAAGGACCTGCTAAGCAGGTTCTGGTCAGCGCAACCTAGCACCTCCTCGTCCGGGCCGCCAGGAGGCGGCCGTTGAGGGGGAGGTAGTGTCAGGATTCCCTGTGTATCTGTGCCCTATTCTGCTCCGCAGGTGGTTCTAGCTGGCGAGGGGCGTGACCCACACCTGCGTCTCATTTGGAGCGGCTTCTTAAGCAGAGCACCGACAGATGGAAGACGCCAGAATGTTAAACCAGTCGTGTTTTGTGCGTGGAAGCACTTACCTCTCGACGCTCTGTCCGGAGAATCATACCCGCAGCATCACAAGGCTCAGATTCTGCTCTGGCGACTCCCCCCCTTGCTCCCTGGATATTACCCAGCCGGGCTTGTGGTTCCCCTCCCGGATGCTGCTGGTTCCTCTCGTCATTCAGGTTAATCCATCTGTCACCCCGCTCAGCCGAAGCTCGCTCTGGGTCCCTCGCCAGTTCCACCTGCTGCCCTCCAGCCGCTAGCCACTACACCAACAGGGATAGGATCACAGGGTCCTCTTGCCGCTACTTCCTCCCGGTCAGGTCCGCCCAGCTGAGTGTACCTCCCGCTCGACGCTCAGACCTCTCCTCCGGCGTCTCGTCGTTGTTTCCCAGCAGTTGATTCCTTCAATAAACATCTTAAAACTTGTGCCTGGCCTCCCGCTCGTATCCGCATGTGGGCAAAACAATTGAAAACCATGACAAGATATAGGTCTGTAGTTTACTAACTCATCTTGATCAAGAGAAGGTTTCTTAAGTAAAGGTTTAATAACAGCTACTTTAAAAACCTGTGGTACATATCCATTTACTTAGGATAGATTAATCATGTCCAAAATAGGGCCACTGATCAAAGGGAATACCTCCTTAAACAACTTGGTTGGGATTGGGTCTAACATACAGGTAGAAGGTTTAGATGCACTGGCAATCACCTTTTACATGTCTACTGTAAAAAAGTGTAAAGTACAACTTTGCCTAAACAATGACAGACACAATTTTGGTGTCTACCACGATGCAAAATAAATGGCTGTAAAAAGTTGTAGGTTAAAAAGAACTAAAGGAAAAACTGCCTGAAGTGTTCTTTAGTTTCTAGATGTTATGGGCAAGATTTGTTTTTTTATATATAAGTCATATTGTTGTGAGCCAAAAGTTCTAACAAAAGCCTACCGTATCAAATGTGATACAAAAATAATATCATAAAAATAAGGATATGGCAAAAAAATAAATTGGATTTTGTTTTCAGGCTTAATAAACATCAACATTCTTTACACTGAGCTATATTATACACTGGAGTGCTAATCGCCCGCTGTTAGAACGAGTCGCTTTGAAGTCACCAGCCGCCATATTGGTACTCTCTATTTTTCCCCAGTAACTAGGGAATATGTGCACTATAGCATCAAATAATGAGGATTTTCTCATGTTCAGGGGGGGCTTAAAACTTTTAAAATGTCAAATGCCATATACTTTTATGTTATGTTCTAAAACTATCAAGTAATGAGAAAGTCATGTGCTAAAATATTTTGCATTTTATTTATTTAAATACATATATAATGTTTAGAAATGTATAAATAGCAAAATACAAAAACATACATTTACATATATGTATATATATATATATACATACACTTATATATATATATATATATATATATATATATATATATATTTAATATGAATAACATGTAAAATATTTTAGCACCTAATTTCCTAGTAGTTGATAGTGTTAGTGCATCCACTGACTGTAGAATTACCTGTGAACTTGGTTTGTGGTTTATTTGTGGTCTCTTGCTGGCACCTGGTGGACAAGTTTGAGCAAATTCCAATTCTGTCAATTTCAAAAGATTAAAAATATATGGTTTGATGTGACTTCCCCATGCCACCACGCTGCCCTGCTACATCGAATCCAGTTGGGCCTGCAATCCACAACACACCAACATTTAATGTTGATTAACTCAGAGGGGTAACATAGCGACCGCTAACAACAAAACATGACACTTCCTGTTGTCAGGGGGCGTGGCCTAAGCGATGTCATCATTTGACCATTGGATATTGTAGGAGACCTGATGGTGATCAATTACTGAAAGTTTGGTGGCTCTGTGAGTTTTTGTGTATGAACTATAACAGTTTTGTGTTTCATGGCGAGTAGGTGAACTTTGACCCCTGCTAACCCCCTTCACCATGCTCAAAAACTCACCGTTTTGATAACTTATGATCAGACTGCCCGAGTTTCAAGCCGCTCGCTCAAAATCTCTAGGAGGAGTTCCATCAAATACCAATGCTATTAACGTCAAAAATTGGGTCAAAATCAGACCTTCAATCTAAAATGGCTAACTTCCTGTGATACTTGCACTATGACATTAATTGTAAATTCTGAGCGTCTTGTTGAGCTCTACAACTGTAACAAATCTCATGTCTCTACGATGAAGTAAGTGAATAGCAAAGGGTCCTTTGAAAATTGCTAGGTGGCGCCGTTGAGGCATTTTTCTTTAGATTTTTGTGACGACCTTAAAATACAAAAATTTTTAACAGTCACTATACATCTGCAAAGTTTGGTGAGTTTTTAAATATGATAAAGCCCCCAAAAAGGCCCCTCTTTAGGGTGGCAGATTAATAATAATAATTAACACTACAGATACAATAGGCCTTCGCAGCGCTTTGCTGCTCGAGCCTAACAATAATGCCAAATGTATACAATGTACTATCTTAATTTGATGTTTACCTGCGGGTGGATGTGCCACATAATCATGGTCCACAGCAGCATCTTCAGCCTGGCTAGCTTTCTGAGAGAGGACAAACTGCCGTTTCTTAGCCCTCTCGAAAGTAGATTCTCTCTTTGCTGGTGCAGTGAAGTTATTCCAGGCAAAAAGGGAAGGAACAGCTCCACTTTTAAGGCGGCTGGTGGGGGATTCGGTAATAATATCTTCCAGTGTGAAGTGGCGGCTACATACGAAAGTGCTCCCTGTCTTTATGCAAAAGTTGGGACCTTCATCTCTTCGGATCGCATGGATCCACTCCCTCCGTTTGTTCGGGTCCGTCGGGAATGAATGAAGGGACTGATATGGCTGTTTTCTTGCCCCACATGAACAACCAGGTACTGAACAAAAACAACTGCGCCGAGACGGAGCCATTTTCTTAGACTTTTAATGCTAACGCTATAGCCACCGGAAGTTGACAAACTCCACTTCCGCTTTAAAACCCGGAAGTGTGAAAAAGGTCTATCGAAACACGTGCCACGTGGAGAAAATCCCAACGGGAGACAAAGCAGCTGCGTGTCTTCCCAGTTGGTGTGATGCCAGTAAAGAACAAAGAGTTGAACGCGCCAGGCGCCTTTATATAGTATCATAGCAACGTTATCTTGTTACTAGAGCCGGTGGTTTCATTGACCGTGTTGCATGCTGGGAGTTGATGGCCATCTTGACCATGTTGCATGCTGGGAGATGTGCTCTCTCACGTCATAAAATGGCATGACGCTCAATGTTACTTGGATCCCCTCAACAATGCACACTGACGCACCCACTAGAGACAGGTCCCCCTGGACCACTGTCTCAACTAGTACTGGTGCAATAACTGGAGGGGGATCCATCCGGTCCCCTTCTCGCAGAACTCTGGTACAAAGACAGGAGCCGTGGCGTCAGCCGGACCCTCTGAGACAGGAACAGGAACCGAGGCATCAGCTGGACTCTTGGAGGCAGGAACAGGAGCTGAGGCGTCAGCCGGATCCTCGGAAGCAGGAACAAGACCAGAGGCGTCCAGCGAACCCAGGGAAACAGGAACAGAAACGTTTGTTTGACCCTTGGCGACAGGAACAGGACCAGAAGTGTCCACTTCAATGTGGATGGGCACAAAAATGTTCTCTCTGTGGTGTAGAATTGACCTGGCTGCGGTCACCCCAGGTTATTTTCCTGAATAATGTGGTGTTTCTATTGTAGTCTTCTGTAGTAATAATAAGACTCTTGAAACCGAAACTATATTTTAACATATTTATCCTAAAAGGCAGAGGGGTGTTTACAGCTTCAGTACTAGACTCTCATACACAACGCGACAAGTAGATTTCCGGATGCCAGGGAGCCCCGTTCATTACACAGACATTAGGACCAATTGAGTACACCCATTCAAGGGAGTGCACAGTATATCAGTGTTCCGTTCATCACATTAGTGGAGAAGATGTAGACGTGTCCTAACTGACACATCTACCCCTAATCAGTCATTCTGTCCAGTCTCAGTATGTCAGGCTCTGTGTCTTCAGTGTCTGTTGTCTATCTGTAGTTTCCATGGTAACTGCCTTTTGCAGTTTAATCTCTGTAATCTCATAATCCATAACAGTGGCTTTATTATTGGAATCTCACTGACCTCTGGTGGCAGACCTCAGAAAAGCGGGTGAAGACGGATGGTGGTAAAACATCTTTAATGTTGCTTTGTAGTCCTCCTCTAATTCCTTTTAATTTTTCGTCTAAAACAGGTGAATAATTCTTTAGCAAGGCTTTATATTATGGGTGCGAAAGATCTTATTTTGTCCTGTTGCAACCTGTAATGGGCGTCAGACGAATAGATGGGAGGAGTTATGGGAGACTCAGTTGTGGCTGGCAGAGAGTTCAATTCAGCTGGACTGGATGACGAACAGAAAACTGCAGCAGGCATGGTGGACAACGCTACAGAAACGGAGAAAGGTAGATGCTGGGTTATGTCCGCAGGACGCTCCACAGAAGGGGTGGAAACCTCGCAGGCAGGTCGTCGTCTCTGGCGTGGAGAAGGTGGATCATGCTGAGGGACAGAATCACCGGGTGGAAACAAGACCGTGGTGACAACCTTGCATCTTCTTCCAGTGAGGGAAACAGACGCAGATCCAGGAAAAGATTTGGACCTAAACCCTGAACCAGATCCTCCTCGACCTTCTGGAAAAAATCTGAATCCGGACCAAAAGGCTTGTTCTGGAGCCCTCAGCTGATTCCATAAGCATAACAATTCCTGGGTGCGCTGGTGGCGCAGCGGGTAGCGCAACCCATGTACGGAGGCCTTAGTCCTCGACGCGGTCGACCCGGGTTTGACTCCGACCCGCGGTCCTTTGCCGCATGTCTCTCCCACTCTTCCACCCCCTTCCTGTCAGCCAAGTGTGTTAAAAAGTGAGCCACTAGTTCCTGAACCAAAACACTGTGTTGGCGTCGGGTACATGTTGACCAGGATGAATACTGGTGGAGAACCAAACCAGAATCAAACCAGAATCAAACCAGCGGTTGCAGACAGTAGTGGACCAGAATCAATGAAGAAGGCAGGAGCTGACCAGAACAGAGGAAACACAAGAATGGGGAGAGCAAGCAGCTGGAACTCACGAGAAGCGCACATCAGTGAGGGCTGAACATGAACAGGGAAATAGAGTCCAGCTGGCTGAACAATTATTACTTATAACAGGACAAAGGACGAGAGTCCAGGGAGAGACTATTACCCCGTTTACACTACCCTTTTTTAACCGAGCTGAGACCAGTCCGAGCTCGGTAACGGAGATAACACTCGAGTGTAAATGGTAAGCAGACTGAACTGAACCGAGCTAGACATAACCGGACCGCACTAAATGCAGACCAGTTCCAGGTGTGGTCTTGGCCTGTTTTTTCTGTCCCGGTTATCTGATAACGAAGAGCGCATGAGCAGACCGCGTCATGCCCTTACTGTCAGCTGACTGTTCATGGTTTTTCCAGCGTGTCTGGCTGCACGTCCCGATTCACACTACATTCAGACAAATTTCAGACATTCATAAATATACTTGCTTCCTTACCATGCCACATGATTTCCAGAGATGATTCTGTTTAGCAGTGTGATGAACCTCAGCGTCTGTCATTGTTTCCTGAGTCTGTAAATCCTTATTAGATGTTTGTTTGTCTTATCCACATCCCAAAAGCCGACTCTGTCCAACCATAACTTTCTAAATGTTACAGGCACCGCCGCCGTTTTGATTTGCTTTGTCACGCCTTCAATCCCAGAGAGCAGCAGTACCGCAGATCGTCACTAGAAGGCGAGGAGCAACCAAGGAACCAGGATAGCGTGGTGTGTAAACGGTCGTCAGAATGAGTCTCGGCTTGGTAAACTGATCCAAGCTCAGACTGGTTTGACTTGGCTCGGTTTAACAAGGGTAGTGTAAATGGGGCTTATGTCATCAAATTAAAACCTTTTTCTCCACAGAAACCTTTTAATAGTAGGTAGTAAAATGTGTATTTTAGGTATGTTGTAAAATACATTCTAAAAATGTAATATATATCTATATATCTATATATATATCTATATCTATATCTATCTATATATATATATATATATATATATATATATATATATATATATATATATATATTTTTTTTTTTTAATTTTTTTTTATTTTAAATAAGCATTTCATTAACTGTTAGGTTAATGAAACGCTAGGTCCTAAATTACGCCCTTTATTCCTTTCTGTCAAATTTAGAACAGTATTCAAAAGCACAATCAAACAGTAGCAATGCCCACATGAATAATAATAAAGTTAATAATGGTATTGGCAACTATCATAATTTTATAACAATAATTGTGAGTGAATACTAATAATATGTATATATGGTATTTTAATGTGGGCTAATAAAAAATACCAAAACACACAGATAAGAAAACGGAATCACGGACAAAACTCATTTGTTTCTGATCAGGGTGACCACTGACCGAACAGAGAAGCCTGGCTGTTAACCTGGTCTGGAACAGACTAGCTGCACAGAATAAATCGCCATGGTAATATATGTGCTACTGCTTTTGTGAAACCGAGTCGAGGCCTAATTTAGTCAGGATATCAGGAAAATCCCGGTTTAATCCCCGATCTTTGTGTGACACAGCCCTCGGAAGAGAAAAGGACAGGTGTGGATGAAACAAGATGAATAGGGATGGGCATAGGCTGATATACGCACACATAGGGAGGCGGGGAGCATGGAAGAGAGCGTGTATGTCGCCATTGCCGCTTGGCAGTGCTGTTGGGAGAGAAGGAGGAAGTCCGCAAAGCCAGCTTTCAGTGGATACCATCCTAGCAGTGACAGTTTGCTAAAATGAGTACTTGTCGGTAGATAGTAATGACCTAAAAGGACTACGCCTCCAATTAAACCTGGCTTCGGAGTTTTTTCGGAGAGCCCCAGTGTGCGGAGACATCAGACAGAAAAAAAAGGATCTCTTTTTACCTTCGAATGTGGATATGCTTCCCTGTTTTCCGTGGTATATGGATCTGGGAGCCACCATGTTTATTAGGTGGGTTGGCAAATTCATCTGAACCGACTTTATGAGCTCATCCAGCACTGTCACGAAAGGCACCCGCACCATTGTGACTTGGTGAGTTAAAGTAAATCAGCGTAATAATACGATTTTCTTCAGTAAACTAGTCTAGGTTTTGTTTTGTACTCGATTAATTTCAGTCCGGACTGATGCTTACGCTAGCTCTTAGCTAGCTCACTCTGCTAGGCTAACAGTGTCGAGCTAACATTAGCCAACGAGGATGAGGAAGGTGTTTCTTTTTTCACTCCCGAATTTTTAGGGGAAATCGAGATCAATATTTCACGACCGTAGCGCAAAACTGCAGCTGTGGCAGTTTTCAAACGAGCACGAGCGCATTACCTTAACGCATTCTGTTAGTTCCACTTCAAATGACTCATTTAGGAATGCTGCCTAGCCTGATTTTTCTGTGCTCTGATGCTTTTCTCGATTAAAAATAAACAGAGTTCATTAAACCCATCCGTTTACCGTTTTAATGTTTTAGTAGAATAATTAAAACATTTTTGAAGAAATTGTGTACACTAATGTCTTAGTTAAAAGTAATAAAAATTTCGAGATAATTTATTAGTTTTTCTTTGTTGTGGGCTATAAAATGGTCTTGATTGTTTAGATGTTTATGTATTAAAATTATATTTTTACTTTTTGTCATTGCTAGAATATGTTTAAAAATATAGAATATGTTTAAAAACACACGGGAGCGACACGCTCCCGTGTGTTTTTAAAGGCTCATACCGCTGCAAATTAAGATAAGATAGAACTTTACTGATGTCACAAGAGAGATTTACTTGTGACATCGGCTCTTATAAGCAACAGAAGGTGAACAAAGGAGGAAAAGGTGCATGAGGTATATACAGTACATCCAGATATATATAGTGAATGGGGGGGGGGGGGGGGGGATCAAAATATCGCATAGTTATTGCACAGTTATTGCAGTGTACAGGTTATTGCACTGTGTATCAAATAGTTATTGCACAGTTATTATGTCAGGTTGAAGTGCAGTGGCATTGTAAAGTCTGATGCCAGCATGAATAAATGACCTGCGGTAGTTAATCGTTCCGATGCTTATCAAATGCATAATTTGAGTGTCATCCATATGCCCATACTGATTAATTTCTTTTAGTCATTTTGCTGGCAATTCTTGAGTTCCAGAGTTTGTGGAAGTAATCAGTTATACTGCGGACACTTTTTGTGTTGAAAATTGTTGTTACCATCTATTCTGTTTCTGCGTGATAAGTCGTGTCTTCTACTTCTGCTTCTTCTTGTCACTACCCGATCTGTACCGGTGTAGGTACCAGATCGACTCGGGTGGTCAGATCGACTCGGGCGCTTCCCGATGGCGTCATCATATGGCAAATCTACTCAAACAAACTACATTATGCCGCGGTCTCCATTTGTTACAAATTAATTTTATTTTGTTAATTTACGGTTATTTTCCAGTAACTTAATCGAGACATGAAAACTTTTAACTTATTTTTGGAATGCTTCTGTGGTAGTCTGACAATTTAATAGGTAATTTTGCCAGATCAAAGTTATATCTTAAGAGATATTTCCTTCCTCCAATTTTTTTTTTAAAGTTGTGAAGGGAAAATAAACCATAAACTCTTTTAATTTTTAATAAAAGTCTGCAGCCATTTTAATTTAATCACGGCATTCATCACTTTAAAATCAATAACGTTTATTCCTCCTTTTTCTACTTTTTCTACTGATATTACTATGTCGTTCTTTCTGATCACTTGTTTTTTATTATTCCAGATGAAATTGTGATGAATTTTATTAATTTTTTATTGTAGTATTTGGTATATTTAAGATATATGCTGGATAAATTAATCTGGCTATCCCTCCCGTTTTCGTTAACAATATTCTTCCAAAAATTGAGCCAACTGTCAAATATTTGTTTTTTGTTTTTTATGGTAAAATGGCTTGAATATTTGTTATATAATTTCCAGTGCGGTCCTTGTTAATCATTATAGCTAAATATTTCACCTAATTTTTATCAATTAAAGTCGGTTGATTATTTTGAATTGCTAAGACTTCACATTTTTTTCGATGTTCATCTATAATTATGCCTGAAGCTTTTGAGAAAAAAGACTCCGCTAAATTAACTTAATAAAATTGATTCGTTAAAATGCAGACCGCGGGCTCAATGTAGTTTGTTTGAGTGGCGTTGCCATAAGGTGACGTCATGGGGAGGCGCAGGGACCATTGCGAATTTCTTTGTAAAATTGTCAGTTTACAAACCGCAATCTTGATCTCGAATAAAACCTACACCCCGCTATAATTACTTTAGTAAGCCTGTACGAAAGACTGTAAACGAATCAATTCCTTGACCAACACTGTTGGAGTGCACAGTTAAAAAAAATATTCAAATGAATTTAAATTTTCACTCTGTGTGATGTGATCATTGTGCATGCTCAGAGCAGTCAAGGGGGTCCATTGAAATGTAATTTAACCATTTTTTCTGTATTCTTGTTATTCCCTTTTAAATCATACAATATTCACACAATTATAACGAAATACAAAAAGAATTACCCCACCCAAAATAAGATAAAACAAGAAAAAAGTGAGAAAAATGAAAAATTACGTTTCTGGAAGTTATTCGGTTTGCACATGCGCAAAAAACAGCGTTAGGGACTGTGCTTCCGATACAGATTGGGAAGTTATACTTCTTAATTTATGGCGGTTGCCAAACAACAAAATTGGTGCATTAACATCACCTCCTGGCATGGAGTGTGGACCAAAATGACTCTCAGGAATTAATTTCTATTGCACAGATGTTGTTTTGAGAAAAGGAAATATCTCATAAATGTTACTTTTTGAATTAATTCTAAATAAATAAACTCAATCTAATTGAACTTGAACTTCATTTAAAAAAGTTTAAAGTCTCTCTTCCTCATATTTTTTACAGTGCAACATAACACTTTCTGTTGTTTCATCTATTCCACAGTATTCACATAATAATAATAATGATAATAATAATAATAATAATAATTATTATTATTATTATTAATAATAATAATAATAATAATAATAATAATAATAATAATAATAATAAGAGCAGTGGCTCGACTCTGATTCCTCCCCGGATGACTGAGCTGACTGAGCTCCTCAGTCATCCGGGGAGGACTCAGAGCAGAGAATAGGCCCGTTCACACTACACTTTTTTAACCGAGCCGAGACCAGTCTGAGCTCGGTAACCGAGATAACTCTTGTGTGTAAATGGTCAGCAGACTGAACCGGACCGCGCTAACAGCAGACCAGTTCCCGAGCAGGTCTCGGACTGTTTTTTTTTTTTTTTTTTTATCCCGGTTATGTGCAATGACTAATGTGCAATAATCTAATTAATACACTGGGCCACAAACCGTGCAATAATCCTGATGTAGTGACTTCTGCTGCTTTCACCACCTGAACATATGTCAGTACACATGTATATATGTATGTACAAATGTATACACGAATGTATATGCACATATATACGTGTAGGTACGTATGTTTGTATATATATCACTATGTATCACTATGTATGTAAATAAGACAGCATATGCCCATCCCTATTTCTTTTGTATTTTTTGTATCCTTTTTGATCCATTGTGTATATGAAGATTCACTTTATATAACTGAATGCACCTTTCCTACTCTGCACCTTCTTGTATGAACCGATGTGGCAAGTGAATTTCTCCATTGTGAGATCAATAAAGCCTATCTTATCTTATCTCATAACGAAGAGTGCATGAGCAGACTGCGTCATCCCCTTACAGTCAGCTGACTGTCTGCGTTTTTTTCTGTCGTGTCTGGCTGCACGTCCCGATTCACACTCCATTCAGACAAATTTCAGACATTCATAATAATACTAGCTTCCTTACCGTGCCACACGATTTCCAGAGATGATTCTGCTTAGCAGTGTGATGAACCTCAGTGTCTGTTGTTTCCTGGGTCTGT
This sequence comes from Fundulus heteroclitus, assembly GCF_011125445.2. Taxonomy (NCBI): domain Eukaryota; kingdom Metazoa; phylum Chordata; class Actinopteri; order Cyprinodontiformes; family Fundulidae; genus Fundulus; species Fundulus heteroclitus. Next base: position 223,319 of record NW_023396600.1, read on the forward strand.
AAATCCTTATTAGACGTTCGTTTGTCTTATCCACGTCCCAAAAGCCGACTCTGTCTAACCATAATATCCTGATGTTACGGGCGCCACCGGTCTCGGTCCCGCCTTCAATCCCAGAGAGCAGCAGTACCGCAGATCGCCACAAGGAGGTGGGGAGCAACCAAGGAACCGTGATAGCGTGGTGTGTAAATGGTCGTCTCGGCTTGGTTAACTGATCCAAGCTCAGACTGGTCTCGGCTCGGCTCGGTTAAAAAGGTGTAGTGTAAACGAGCCTTATGTATGTTTGAGCCCAGACATACTACAGAGAAAACTAATTTCAGCCGTTTTTATCTGGGATCTCGTTGTTTTGGTCATGACCCAAAGCTCATGACTATAGATGAGGGTGGGAACGTAGATTGACCGGTAATTTGAGAGCTTTGCCTTTTGGCTCAGCTCACTCTTTACCACAACGAACCGGTACAGCACCTTCTTGACAGCAGACACCGTACCAATCCGCCTGTCGATCTCCCGCTCCATCTTCCCCTCATTCGCGAACAAGACCAAGATACTTAAACTCCTCCGCTAGGGGCAGTACATCCTCCCCAACCCGGAGGAGGCACTCTACCTGGCTCAAGACCATGGTCTTGGATTTGGAGGCACTGATCCTCATCCCGGCCGTTTCACACTCGGCTGTGAACCGCTCCAGTGAGAGCCGTAGATCATACCCTGATGAAGCCAGTAGAACCACGTCATCCGCGAATAGCAGAGATGCAATCCTAAGGCCACCAAAACTGATCCCATCAGCACCTTGGCTGCGTCTAGAAATTCTGTCCATAAAAGTCATGAAGAGAATCGGTGACAAAGGGCACCCTTGGTGGAGTCCAACTCTCACTGGAGACGAGTCCGACTTACTGCAGTCAATGCAGACCAGACTCTGAAATCGGTCATACAGAGACCTAACAGCCCTTATTAAAGGGCCCAGTACTCTATACTCCCAGAGTACCCCCCACAGGATTCCCCGAGGGACACAGTTGAATGCCTTCTCCAGATCCACAAAACACATGTAGGCTGGTTGGGCAAACTCCCATGCACCCTCCAGGATCCTGCTGAGGGTGTAGAGCTGATCCACGGCCAGGACAAAAACCACACTGCTCCCCCTGAATCCAAGATTGGACTATCCGACGCACCCTCCTTGCCAGAACCCTGGAATAGACCTTACCATGGAGGCTTAAGAGTGTGATTCCTCTGTAGTTGGAACACACCCTCCGGTCCCCCTTTTTAAATTGGGAGACCACCACCCCAGTCTGCCAATCCAGGGGAACTGCCCCCAATGTCCACTCAATGTTGCAGAGCCGCGTTAACCAACACAGCCCCACAACATCCAGAGCCTTAAGGTTCTCAGGGCAAATCTCATCCACCCCCGGGGCCTTGTCACTGAGGAGCTTTTTAACCACCTCGGTGACCTCGGCACTAGAGATGGGAAAACCCGACCCGGAGTCCCCAGGCTCTGCTTCCTCAATGGAAGACGTGTTGGTGGGATTGAGGAGGTCTTCGAAGTATTCCCCCCACCGACATACGATGTCTCGAGTCGAGGTCAGCAGCACACCACCCCCACTATAAACAGTGTTGGTACTGCACTACTTCCCCCTCCTGAGACGCCGCATAGTGGACCAGAATCGCTTCGAAGCCATACGCGAGTCTTTTTCCAGGGTCATTGGGACACTTAAACCCCTCAAACACGATAAGGTGGGACCCCGGGGAAGGGAATAATAATAGTAATAATACATCATCAACATATAGCGAGATTTTGTGTACTTCCTTGTTATTACTATTCCTTTAATATTAGCGTTATCTCTAATAATTTGGGGCTAAAGGTTCAATATTGATTAGTCCTCAACGTGGCTGACCCGGGTTTGATTTCGGCCTGAGATCCTTTGCCACATCTCTTCCCCCACTTTTTCGAACCCTCTTTCCTCTCAGTCTACTGTATGAAAAACAAGCCACTAGTGCTGTTAAAAACCCAGAAAAACAGTTAAAAAAAAAAGGTCAACTTTGAGGCCTGGCCCACCCCTTCAACATGCACGAATACTAATACATACTCAATGCATGCCTGGACTGCATACTGACCAAATTTGACGCTGATAGCTCAAAATCGCTAGGAGGTGTTAAAGTTTGAAAATGAAAAATTGCCTAAAATGACTAACCGTAACCCAAAATGGCTGACTTCCTGTTGGCTTTAGGGGATACCTGCAAGAGACTTTTTTTTTTTTTCTTGAATCGGGGAGATTTCATGTCTCGAGGACTTACCGGTTTCTCTATCTCACGTTGGTGGGTGCCGTGGAGCTGCTTGACCATATGCATTTTCAGTTTTGCTACCTACATGCCGGCTCTTGACTCGCCTGCCATTTTGCATGTCGGCACCAGGGTTTACCACGGAGCGAGGCCCAACATTGCCAGGCTTAAATTTGCTCTGGTGAGAAGTGTTTAAAATTTCGGTGAAATACGATGTTCCTGTTGGAAGCTGTGGTCACTTACTGTTTGGTGATGAAAGATTGATAAAGACATAATGTGTTTTTAAATTTTAACCTTAAGCGGTGTACATTTTGTGAATGATCTTTTTACTTGGTTTAGCAGTGGGCTGAAATTCTCTTTCAAATTCTCTTTGAACACACCCTCCGGTCCCCCTTTTTAAATAGGGGCACCACCACCCCAGTCTGCCAATCCAGGGGAACTGCCCCTGATGTCCACTCAATGTTGCAATCGCGTTACCCAACACAGCCCCACAACATCCAGAGCCTTAAGGTTCTCAGGGCGAATCTCATCCACCCCCGGGGCCTTGTCACTGAGGAGATTTTTAACCACCTTGGTGACCTCAGCACCAGAGATGGGAGAACCCGACCCGGAGTCCCCAGGCTTTTTTTCTTTTTGTGTCACTGTGATACCCAGATATGTAAATGTTTGTCTTTCAATTCTAAAATTGGTAAAATCTGACATATTTGCTTTACTACTTAGAGGAAAAAGTCATTTTTGGAAAGGTTCAACTTATACCCGGAAAGACTAAATTGGCTAAAGAGATTGAGGACAAAAGGCAGTGATATTGAGGGCTTGGAGATAAAGAGTAAAAGATCTTCGCCATAAAGGGATACCTTATGTTCCATGTAATTTCTCCAAATGGCAGATATCTCCTTACTGGTACGCAATGCGATAGTGATGGACTCTATTACTAGATCAAAAAGCAGGGGGCTAAGAGGACAGCTATTTTTGTACACAATTACTTAGCTCTTAGTTTTAAAAGCCCTGCACTGTCATCATTACATGCAAGTAGTCTGACTTATGAACGTATGCTCAGCAGTAATTCTTAATAGAAAACATCCAAGTTCTTTTTTTCCTTTCAATGTCTGGTAATTGAAAGTTGTCTGTAACATAATTTGTCATCCTACTCATTTCATGGATATTTCTACTCATTACTATGTGTCAAGGCTCAAATTATTTCATTCAAGAAGAATTATACTCAAGGATCTTTAGGTGGGACCCTTTTTTTCAACCTTTGCTAAACCCGTTATAAATATTTTAAGCGTGTGTTTTTTAATGACCAAAACAGTAAACTTTTTAATACATGTTTTTATTAAGAGGTAATGCACATTACAATAGAAATGTATATCCATTTTACATTGGGTATTACTTCCTCTCTGTATAATAATTAACATGTACATATTGACACCATAAAGATATTGTACATCTCGAAGAATTAATGTGGCACAGAGGTTAGGGAGATTGTCTTGCAATTGGCGGGTTGCCGGTTCGATCCCCTGCTCTGGCTGTCTCTGTTGTTGTGTCCTTGGGCAAGACACTTCACCCACATTGCCTGCTGGCGGTGGTCATAGGGCCCGGTGGCGCCGGTGCATGGCAGCCTCGCCTCCGTCAGCCTGCCCCAGGGCAGCTGTAGCTACTAACATAGCTCACCACCGTCAGGGTGTGAATGGGTGAATGACTGAACTGAAGTGTGAAGCACTTTGGAAGTCGTCAAGACTAGTTAAAGCGCTATACAAGTACAAGCCATTTACCATTTAAGAACAAGGCATACAGTCAACCTCCTAGAGTGTTTTTCTTAATTTGGTGGCACGAACAGTACACCACGCAATTCAAAGAAAATAATAAATCAAAATAATATATATCGTAGTAACAACTAAATAACTGAAAATCCTATTAAGCAATAATTAAGTATAAATATAGCCCACAAAAAAGGGAGGGGTTAATCAGGAATAAGGCACTGAAAAGAATGTAAGAAAGGGAAGCGATTTGTTATAAAATTGATCAGAATTATCTTTCACAAAATATTTGATCTTTTCCAGCTTCAGAAAAGACATGGCGTGATTGAGCCACAGGGTGCTAGAAGGAGCTTTAGTCAACTTCCAGTGCAAAAGAAGGCGGCGTCTTGCCAGTAATGAAGTAAATGCTAAAATATCTAATTGGTTAGAGGTAAACCGGTTATGGTCCTCTGGGAGCCCAAATATGGCAATGTGGGGGGAGACTTTTATGACCACAGAAAGTATTTTTGACATGGTATCAAAGTAATTCAACCAGAAGCAAGAGAGTAGTGGACAAGAATTGAACATATTGGATGTACACCTGGTCTGACGTTCTGTTAACTGTGACATCATCCAGAGAAGACAGATCACCGGCTATTGCCATCTAATGTAAAACAGATTACTGGATCAATATGTGCTTCTGTGCTTTTTTGTCTGTCTTGTTGTGTCTCTGCTCTGTCTTCTGTAACCCCCAGTCGGTCGAGGCAGATGACGTTCATATTGAGCCTGGTTCTGCTGGAGGTTTTTCCTTCCCGCTAATGGGTGGTTTTTCTTTCCACTGTCACTTCATGCTTGCTCAGTATAAGGGATTGCAGCAAAGCCATGGACAATGCAGACGACTCTCCCTGTAGCTCTACGCTTCCCCAGGAGTGAATGCTGCTTGTCAGACTTTGAGGCAATCAACTGGTTCCCTTATATAGGAAAGTTTTTACCAATCTGTATAATATGATTGATTTGACTTTGTAAAGTGCCTCGAGATGACATGTTTCATGAATTGGCGCTATATAAATAAAATTTAATTAAATTAATAAATTGGAGGATGAGGCATAGCATTTGTCACATTTGTCTGCGGTACTGGGATACATTTTTGACAGTCTTTAGAAAAATGGGGTCTAAACAGTTCTTTAAACTGTATAAGTGTCAGACGGGCACAAAATGAACTTGTATGAATTGTCTTAAGAGCAGCGTCCCACCATTCATCTTCCAAGTTTTAAGTCCAGTTGTTCGTCCCAGGCCTCCCTTACTTTAGTAATTGGTGAGCAGTCAAAAGACAGAAGTTCATTAGAAACTTTAGAGATAAGTGATTTTTAAAGTGGGTCATGGTTTAACAGCTCCTCCCACTGTTGAGGAGGGGAAAAGAGGAAACAAAATTTTAGCACTGTGTCTAATTTGAAAGTATCAGAAAACATGAGGGTGGGAGATGAAATTCTCCTGAGAGATCTGTAAAGCTCTGAAAAGTACCATTGTAAAATCACTATGCCATGCTAGAAAAGTTGGATCTGTAAATGGAGGTCAAAATAAATTATTCTTTAGTATAGGAGTTAAAGTAGATGCTGACTTAAATTTGAAGTGCCTCCTAAACTGATACCAAATTTTAAGTGTGGAATGAACCACTTGATTATTTGTAAAGCCAGAGAGGTTGGATGGGATAGAGGAAATAAGTAGGGCAGAGGAGGATGATAAAGCACATGACTGTGCCTCCAAGTTGCACCATGGCAGATTCATAAATTTAAACCAGAATGCAATTTTTTTAATGTATACCTCCGAATGATATAATTGGAAATTTGGAAGTGTCAATCCACAATTGAATTTACATCTCTGAAGTGTGGATTTGCAGATCCTGGGAGCCTTTCCACACTATAAGAAGTCAGAGATAGTTTGATCAATTGTTTTAAAAACCTGCTTTGGCAGGAAAAGTGGGAGACAATGAAACTGAAACTGAAATTTGGGCAGGCTGTTCATTTTAACTGCATTTATTCTTCCTATTAACGAGAGTGGTAAACTTCTCCATCTTTGTAGGTCTATTTTATTTTTAGACATTAAAGGGGAGAAATTAGCGGAAAAAATATAATTAAACGTTCTGGTAATGTTGATCCCGAGATACCTAAAGCCAGTCAGGTTTAAATTAAAAGGGACATGTGACTGTGTGCAGTGTTTCCCGCAGGAATTTGCTTAGGCGAGTTGGTGAGTTGTCGGTCGGAACCAGCTTTGCGCGGATTACTGCCGGGGGTGTTCGGGGGCACACAATCAGTGTCCGAAATTAACTTCCTGATTCACCGGCCAAATTGGCTGGTAGATGTAAAAATCAACCGGCCAGGCATATTTTTTACCGGCCAAAATATTAATCCTCACCAGACCTCTCAATTTTTACCAAAAATTAAGAGTGAGATTATGTTAATTTGGTGGTGGTGGTGGTGGGGGGAGGGGGGGCGTGGTTGGGGGCGTGGCTGACTGGACCCTGGAAGAGAAATCTTTGTTTCCTACCTTTTAATAGGAAAATATTAAGTTTATTATAAAAGGCACAACATGAATTATCAGATTCACATCCAGGCAATAAGAAAAACTACAGATTATCATTATTCTATCCATGTTGGTCTCATTAGTGAATGAGGCAGAGTTTCATCAAGCCTATACCGTCCAACATTTTTCCCTCAGCTGCCACACTTGAAGCACGCAGGGGTTCGCGCTGCGTCTTTACGCTGATCCAGCTGCTGGATAAACAGTGGGGAAAATGCATAAATGAAGACTGTAAAGGGCTCCTTTAGAGGGGAGAGAAGGAAAAATGGGTCTGAGCTAAAGCCCCTGATGTTACAAGTTCCTTAAAATAACCCTTAAAAGTGTGCACCTAAATTATATGCAACATAAATTTGCGCACCTGAATTCAAGCGCAAGGAACCACGCCCACTGAAGCACTGCTGGTTCTGTGTTGTCCTTCATGTTTTGAAGGCTGGCCGCTGATAAAAGCACCTGGCTCCGAGAGGGCGGGGGGGGGGGCAGTTAGAGTGGTGAAGCACAGAAACACAGCGCACGTAGTTTTAAAAAAAAGCAGAATAAATAAGAACAAAACTTATAAACAGACTAATTGGTGTTTTAGAATGCATCTGGTTAGCAGAACTGTTTTCTGATCCAGTGTGTAGCCATAACTGGTTCTGAATAAAGGCTTCATCTGGGAGCCGCTCTCCCCCCTTGCCTCCTGCTCCGCAGAAGGCGGAGTTTAGGACAGAGCTGTGAACGGGTCATCCGCAGCCCAGATGGGTTTTGTAATTTATTTGGTACAAACATTTTGGTACAAACTTTTGTCCTGAAACAAGAGAGGGAAGCGCGCTGGTGCATCACCTCAAGCATGGACTCTGCTCACCGCTACAGGGCATAATCCTGCCCAACGTGCGTTCCCTGCCCAACAAACTACACAAACTGAAAGTGATGCTGGGAAAAAACAGGGACTTCTCCTGATCTGCTGTTTTTTGTTTCACTGAGACGTGGCTGTGTGGAGAAATCCCGGACGCTGCGCTGCAGCTGGCCGGCTTCCAACTTCACAGAGCTGACCGCGACACATCTCTCCGGCAAAGCAAAGGGTGGAGGGATCTGTTTTTACATCAATAGCGGCTGGAGCAACGATGTAGCAGTGATCCAGCAGCACTGTTCTCCTGACCTGGAATCCTTCATCATAAACTGTAAGCCTTTTTATTCACCCCACGAGTTTGCTTCATTCATTCTGGTCGGTGTTTACATCGCGCCAAACGCAAACGTACAGGTCGCACCGTGCACGGTCGCAGACCAGATACTGAATGTGGAGCAGAGAAATCCAGACTCTTTAGTTATTGTCCTTGGTGACTTTAACAAAGGAAACCTCACTCACAAACTTCCTAAATATAAACAGTTTATTAAATGCCCGACCAGAGAGGAGAGCATTCTGGATCACTGCTACACCACAGTCAGAGACGCTTATCACGCCGTCCCCTGTGCTGCACTGGGCCAATCTGACCACGTCATGGTTCACCTGATTCCTGCTTACAGGCAGAAACTAAAGCTCTGCAACCTGTAGTGAGGACATCAAAGAAGTGGACCAGTGAGGCTGTGGAAGATCTTCAGGCGTATTTGGATTCTACTGACCGGGATGTTTTTAGGACTGCTACAACCAGTCTGGATGAGTTCACAGAGGCTGTGACATCATCTATCAGCTTCTGTGAGGACTGCTGTGTTCCATCACGAACCAGGGTGATTTACAATAATGACAAACCCTGGTTCACAGCCAAACTCAGAAGGCTAAGGTTGGACAAAGAAGATGCCTTCAGAAGTGGGGACAAACACAGATTCAGAGATGCAAAATACAAGTTTGAATGTCGGGCACTGAATGTGCCCGACTCCACCTGCAGGTGGATCACAAACTTCCTTTCTGACAGGAAGCAGCACGTGAAGCTGGGAAAACATGACTCTGACTGACAGCTCATCAGCACTGGTTCCCCCCAGGGCTGTGTTCTTTCTTCTCTGCTCTTCTCCCTGTAGACCAACAGCTGCACCTCCAGTCATCAGTCTGTCAAGCTCCTGAAGTTTGCGGATGACACCACTCTCATCGGACTTATCTCTGATGGTGACGAGTCCGCCTACAGGTGGGAGGCTGACCATCTCGTGACCTGGTGCAGGGAGAACAACCTGGAGCTCAACGCTGTAAAAACAATGGAGATGGTTGTGGACTTAAGCCCCAGCTACCCCCATCAACCTCTGTGACTCCAACATCGACACTGTGGAGTCTTTCCGCTTCCTGGGAACGATCATCTCCCAGGACCTAAAGTGGGAGCTGAACATCAACTCCCTCACCAAAAAAGCCCAGCAGAGGATGTACTTCCTGCGGCAGCTGAAACAATTCAACCTGCCAAGGACAATGATGGTGCAGTTCTACTCCTCCATCATTGAGTCAATCCTCACCTCCACCTGGTGCCACCGCTATGGACAAGGGCAGACTGCAGCATGTCATCAGGTCTGCAGAGAAGGTGATTGGCTGCAATCTTCCATCTCTCCAGGACTTGTACGCCTCCAGGACTCTGAGGCGTGCAGGGAAGATTGTGGCTGATCCCTCACACCCCAGTCATACACTATTTCAGACACTTCCCTCTGGCAGGAGGCTGCGGTCCATCAGGACCAAAACCTCACGCCACAAGAACAGCTTTTTCCCATCTGCTACCAGCCTTATGAACGAGGCCAAGAGCCTGTGACACTGGACACTGTCTCTCTCCCCTGTTTAGGTCTACAAGCTTCTGCGTTACATTAACGCATAGTTTACTGAGTGTATATAACTTCTGTATATATATTCATTTTATTCAATTTTATTTTTAGGGTTCCAAGCCAGCAGCGCAGGTGAACGGCTATGCCGTTCGTCTGCTCTGTGAGCAGAGGACCCTATTTTTTGTTGTCTGTTTTTAAATTATTTATTATTATTATTATTAATAATTATTCTTCTCTGCTAAAACGCATTGGGCAACCCATGCAGACTTGTAACAAACCTATTGAATCAGGTATCCAAGTACAGAATGTGCACCGCTACTCAAACCCAGAAATTCAGACCCCTCAACAACTAGGGGGCGCTATACCAAAGGACCATGCGATTTGGCCTATAACCACCAAACTACTGGTCCCACACTTAATAACTTCACCTCACTTTGTTTATTGGATGATTCTGCAAAATAAAGGGAATTGGCACACCTTTCGTTTCCCAGCTAATTTTTGCGTTACATGGCTACAAAGGTTAAACCTTTCTTGTTAAACTCCTCCTACATTTTTTGTGCAATCCGCGCAAAACCTTATAAGCGTGTCATGGACAAATACAAAAACTTAACGCGGCGCATTTTTGAATTTCGACTTTTTTGAAAAACAATGCTAAATAAAATAAGATTGTTAGCTAGCTAGCTTTAAATGTAATTGCTGATTATTCTAAAACCATAACAGATTTTAACATGTCCTTCATAACCCATACTCCAAATAAGATTTTGCACATGTGACCCGTGTTTGAGGATCGTCCATCACTAGGGGGCGCTGTGATGTCAAGAAATCTACTACGCAAGAATGGCTGATCGGATTTTTACAAAACCTTCTTCATCCCCTTCCAGTCATAGCCCTGAACTAAAGTATTAAATATGGTAATGATTGAAGCAAGTGGGCGGGGCCTATTTCAAAAAGTGTTGAAAAAAACCTTGAAAACTTCAAAAAATTACCAAAAATCTATTTTGTGGTGTACCGATCTTGGATGTGTTCCTTGAATAAGGTGTAACAATTCTCTCACTGCATGTATTGAGGTTTTTGAAAGTTACAAACTCTGATTTTTTTAAAAGTTTGTAAAATGGAGAAATCAATGTATTTTCCACAAATGTTGTTCAATTCCCAAAACAATGGCCTCTATTTGTAAAGCACATGCAGACTGTCAGGATTTGTCTTTGGATGAACCTGGACACAGCACGCACACACAGAGCTAGTTCTTAGAAGTGAGTTTATTGAACAGAACGGAGGGTTTATGACGAGAGGAACCAGAGTCTTTATGGACGGAGATGAAGGGTGCAGAAGCTGGCTGACAGGAGGAGACTCTGGAGCGGAGGACTTGAAACCGTGGAAACAGCTGCAAAACTTGAGAACGTGGAACAGCAGCGGGAACTTGAGAACGTGGAACAGATCAGGAACTTGAGAACGTGGAACAGATCAGGAACTTGAGAACGTGGAAACAGCTGCAGAACTTGAGAACGTGGATACAGCAGCAGAACTTGAGAACGTGGAACAGCAGCGGGAACTTGAGAACGTGGAACAGCTCAGGAACTTGAGAACGTGGAACAGCTCAGGAACTTGAGAACGTGGAACAGCTCAGGAACTTGAGAACGTGGAAACAGCTGCAGAACTTGAGAACGTGGAACAGCAGCTGGCACTTGAGAACGTGGAACAGCTCAGGAACTTGAGAACGTGGAAACAGCTGCAGAACTTGAGAACGTGGAGCAGCTGTGGGAACTTGAGAACGTCCGATGGAGCAGAGCTGAGCAGAGTCTTAGGGAAATGACAAGAACAAAAATCAAGTTGAAGCAATGTCTTCAGGCTGACTGCAATACAAACTGAGCTGAGACAGGAAACTGGCAGAGACTGAGCAGGAGTGAACACTACGGACCGGCGAGCAAAAACAGACTGAGGTGAGTATAAATAAGGGTGGAACCAGGTGGGAGCAGTTGGAGGTTGATTGCAGCCTGACAGGTGGAACCAATCAGGCTGCGCAGGGAAGAGATAGTGGGAGAGAGGCTCAGCATGCAGCCAACAAGCTGCATCCTGACACAGACTAAACTTAGATTTCAGTTTGGTAAAAATCCAGGCTATTTTGACCTTTTTACAAGACATTGAAATTTAAATGTGAAAGACTATAAAGTTTAATTTTTTTTTTCTCTCAAACGCTTTTTTCAATGGGCATTTAAAAAATCACATTAGTAGATAAAGCACTCTTGGACATCCCTGAATAGTTTCAGAATTTTAGAGCAAACTGTTGAATTTTAAAAAAAAATTCTTAGGTGAAATAACATATGAAAATGTGGGCATGTAGGGAATTAATTTAAAAATTCCTCTAGATGCTGGTGAAGATTCTCAGTCATCCAGGTCATGGTCATTCCAAAAAAAGGTAAAAAACAAAGCAACTGGACTTGTTTTCCGTAGTTGAAGACGTTTCGCTTCCTCTCCCGGAAGCTTTCTCAATGCGGTACCGCGCGCGAGCTATTTTTAGAAACACAACGTCACGATGACGTCACATCACGTGGTACGCAGTGGGGCAAACTCCGGAAAAGCCGCCGTTGTTTCGCTGTAAGAGACGTGCGTTAGCCTAGGTTTTACTCGGTAAATGACTGCTTTTTCCAAATCTAAGACCATGGTTTTTAAACATTGTTGCTATGGAACGTGCAACAGCGACTCGAGGTACGCTGATCGGCCGCATATGAAGGATGTTTTCTTCAAGACTGCCAAGGAGAAATGTGTACGCTTGGAACACCGGGGCGGTCGGCCTACACAACAGTTCAACCCGGAAAAAGTTACCAAATTCACCTACATATGTAGCAAGCATTTTGTTGGAGGAAAGGGCACAACCGAAGAACATCCTGACCCAATTCCAGCGACATCAAGTCAAGGTAAGAGTATTTTGGTGGCCGACATGTTAATAAAGTAGCGCCTGCTACCATGATCGCATATAGGCTATCATGGTAGCAGGCGCTAACATGATAGCCTGCTACCAGGCTTACTCAAAAACATTTCAAATGAGACAAACATTAAACATATACCCATTCCTGGACGGTGATTGCAAACAACAACAAAAAAAAACGGCCGACGCTGCCATGATCGCCGCGCAGGAAAAAAAACCCAAAGCTTACCGTTCATCAACTCGGCCAGTTTTCCAGGCTTTTTAAGTCCTCGAACCTCAAGCCATCGTTTGAGCTGAAGGTTGGTGTGTTCTTCCACAGTGCGACCAGTAAACCGTGTGCCTGGGACATCGTCTTGGGAAAGTTTAACGGCTGTAAAGTCGGTCATATCTGTTATCCGTGCGTTCTCTCCTGTATGCGTTCTCTCCTGTATGCCCTACCTAAGCGGCAAAAGGGGCGTTGCTCTTGAGACGGTGACGTCACGTGCGCGGTACCGCATTCAAAAAGTCTGGAGTAATGATGAGTAACAAGCTTTATACCATACCAAACAAAGGCCTGTAATGGCTTAGATAACATGCAAATTCAACCGAAACAGGACCACCCCATAGTAATGGGCGGTCGTAAAAACCATTAAGCCAGCGGGATGGACCGAAACTGGTCCACTCCTCTGTAACGAGGAGTCGTTAGAGTGTTATTGGCTTGGCTTAAAGGAACAATGTTTTAATCACCTGAATGAGGGTGAGAGTTAAGTTGACGATTGGCTGGAATTAAACCTATAGCTGTGTTGTAAGTTTTTGAGAGTTGGAAGCTAAGGCCTCCTCCTCTGTTTAAGGTTGGTCTTTCTCTCTTGACGTAGATGGCTTCCTTCACACCCCTTTCAAACCATCTGTCTTCTTAAGGTTGGTCTTTCTCTCTTGACGTAGATGGCTTCCTTCACACCCCTTTCAAACCATCTGTCTTCTTAAGACAGATGGTTGGTACCCTAACTGGGCTTTTGTCAAATCAGCAAGAAAATCCAAAAGACCCGCTGCAGAACATAATGGTGAGAAGAATAAACGCAAAAACATCGTCATCCCATATGTTGCTGGAGTCTCTGAAAAACTCGAGGATTTTCTCCAAACATAAAATCCCAGTACATTTCAAACCAAACAGGACCCTCAGACAGAGGCTGGTGCATCCCAAGGACAAAACCCCCAAACCTAAGATGAGCGGAGTGGTGTATGCAGTTCAGTGCAGTGAGGAATGTTCTGATCTTTATATTGGAGAAACCAAACAACCTCTCCACAGACGCATGGCTCAACACAGGAGAGCTACCTCCTCAGGTCAAGACTCTGCTGTCCACTTACACCTAAAGGACAAAGGACACTCTTTTGAGGACCAAAATGTTCACATTTTGGACAAAGAAGACAGACGTTTCTGAAAGTGAAATCGCTTATTTGGGCTCTAAAATTAGTGACGAAACAGCGGTTATTAAGAGACCTGTTTTCACTAGACACTTTGTATCCAGCTGAAATATCCCTCCGCCATAGGAGCCGACGGTAGTAAGTTATTGGTGATAACTGCTGAAAGTAGATTACTTGGTGCAGATCACCATTTTGAGCAGACATTGGTTCTGAAGATGAGTTTTTAACATGTTGATAACATTGCAGAAACCTAACCCATAAACCGTACTTTAATGCTTATTAATTTGTTTTCTCTGTATTTGACAACTAAGGCTGAATTACGTTGCCAAACGAAGGACCTGGAGTTACTAAACAGTTGCTAAACAGTCTCTTTCAGGGTACTAAGCTCCTGCCCAATTGCAAGCAAAGTGTAAGACTGGAATGACCTGGAGATTTAAAACCTTTTTCCAGGCTTAAACTGTATGAATATGGATATAAACAGCAAGCAAAAATATTCAAAGAAGTTATTGTTGGTGTGAAAGCTCAGAATTAGATGTGTGTGTGTGTGAGAGAGAGAGGGAAAAAACGAACAATAAAACTTATGACATTATTGAAATGTACAATTTTTATTAATGCCTAATACTATGTCTATCTTTGTTTAAGAGGCAAAAAAATATATCGGCATGGTATTTATTTACAAATTTATTTACACATTGTGTAAACATCAGGGCATCATGATTAACTTAGTCATTTAGCCATTTAGCACTAGGATGTTTTCATTCCAATTCTCAAAAGTGCTTGAAAAATAACAAAATAAAAATATTTTTTGTACAAGCATGTATTTTATTAGTGTCATTTATTGCAAAATTGCATATTAAAAAGCCCAAACAGGCTATTACACTTTCAGAAATAATATATATATATATATATATATATATATATATATATATATATATATATATATATGACAAAAAGTTAAAAGCTGAAATGACAACAGTCATTCAAAACTGGAGAACAGTAGACTGGAGAACAGTAGAGTGAGAAATATAGGCCCTGATGTCTTCCAGTAGCCTAAGCAGCATAACTATTTAGGTAGCTCAGTGTAACATAAGCCACTCTAATTATAAGCTTTGTCAAAAGGGAAAGTTTTAAGTCTAGTCTTAAAAGTTGACAGAGTGTCTGGCTCACGGACCAAAACTTGGACTTGAAGTAGACTTGAAGTCGAGAGCAAAGTGCTCTGTTAGGAACATACAAGGTAATCAGACCTCTGATATATGATGGAGCATGATTATTAAGGGCTTTATATGTTAGAAGAAGAAATTTAAATTCTATTCTTGATTTAACAGGAAGCTAATGAACGGAAGTTAAAAGAGGAGAAGTATGATCCCTCTTGTTTATTTTCATCAGAACCTTTGCTGCAGCATTTTGGATCAGCTGAAGACTTTGAACTGCATTTTGTGGACTTCCTGATAGTAAAGAATTACAATAGTCCAGCCTTGAAGTAACAAATACATGGACTAGTTTTTCAGCATCGCTCCTGCACAGAATATTTGTAATTTTGGCGATATTCCCGAGGAGAAAAAAGGAAACTCTGGAAACCTGTTTAATATGGGATTTAAATGACATGTCTTGGTCAAAAATCATGATCAGTTGTGTGTCATCAGAGTGAACAGCAGGGGGCTGTTCTGAGGGAGCCCGTGCTGAGGGTGATGACATCAGAAGTGTTCTGTCCGACCCGGACCGACTGAGGTCTGTTGGTGAGGAAGTTTAGCAGCCAGTTGCAAAGGGGCGTGCTGAAGCCCAGATGTTCCAGTTTTTCCACCAGATGCTGTTGGATGATGGTGTTAAATGCTGAACTGAAATCCGGGAACATGCTTAAGGGGGGGCAGGCATGGGTGGGCTTGGAACCCGTTAATAACTGCTTGCAGTTCTAGTATTT
Source organism: Fundulus heteroclitus (assembly GCF_011125445.2). Classification (NCBI taxonomy): domain Eukaryota; kingdom Metazoa; phylum Chordata; class Actinopteri; order Cyprinodontiformes; family Fundulidae; genus Fundulus; species Fundulus heteroclitus. The sequence continues at coordinate 238,851 of NW_023396600.1, forward strand.
TATTGTATTCTTATTTTGTCTGCGCCATCAACACCAAGTCAAATTCCTTGTATGTGCAAACCTACTTGGCGATTAAACTTGATTCTGATTCTGATTTACTCGCCATGTGGCAGCTAGCCATCTGAAATTTGTACAGTTATCAATGCTATTTTATTGCCTGGGCCTGGCAATGAATTAAAACTTTTTTTTTTTAGTTTTTTTTTGGAATGTTGGCGAGGCGGTAGCGTAGTGCTGCGGGAAACACTGGTGTGAGCTGTAATGCTGAAGCATTAATAGGGTAGAATTCACTTTTAGAGATATTCACTTTGTAGACAGAGAATGAACCGAATCTCTGGAATACAGATAAAATTGTGGGAATGGAAAGGACAGGATCTGAGACGTACAACAATAAATTGTCAGCATAAAGTGACAACTTGAATTCTGTGCTCAATCGTGAAATCCCAGTAAAAGTAGAGGAGGATCTCGAAAAAATTGGCAAGGGCTCTATAGCTAGTGCAAACAATAAAGGAGAAAGGGGACAGCCTTGTCTGGTGCCACGGGTTAGAATAAAAAAAAACTAGACTGGATGCCATAAGTGGAGATAGTTGCTTGTGGAGATGCATAGAGTAGGCATATCCACAAAATTAACCCAATGCCTAGTCCAAATTTCTTTACTACAGTAAATAAATAGTCTCATTCAACCCTGTCAAATGCTGTTTCAGCGTCAATTGAGATTACTACTTCGGGTGTTGTTGTGGTAGTTTTAGAGGAAATACTATTTAGGTGCGTGCGGACATTAAAAAATGTTGTTTCCCCGTAATAAATCCAGTTTGCTCATGTGCGACAATAGTTGGTACAATGTTTTCCAGGCAGAAAGCCAAAGCTTTTGCAATGATCTTAGCATCTACATTTATTAATGAGAGAGGTCTATATGAGCTACAGAGATTTGGAGCCTTATCATTTTTCAAAAGGAGACTTATGGAGGCCTGCCTTAAAATGGGAGGGAGAGTGCCATGTTCTAACGATTCCTTATAAACAGCATGCAGTAAGGGGGACAGTTTATCCTGGAATCTCTTAAAGAATTCCACTGAAAATCGATCAGGGCCAGGAGCTTTGTTATTTTACATGCTTCTCACAGCACGTGTGATTTCTTCCACTGTTAATGGTAAGTCAAGTTTCTTAGCAGCCTCAGAATTTATCATAGGAAAATTGAGATTATCTTGAGACTATCTGGCTGCGCTCTAGGGCAGCGGCTAGGCGTACAGCTCCGGTCACTGGCGGACATTTTTCATTGAAAAAATGCCGCCAAACTCGCTAGAAATTACTCATCTACCCAGCCGATTGGTCCATGATCGCCAGCGCCTGCTGGAGTTACGGCCATGTAGTGTTTTTGAACTCCTAACCACTACTACGATCAACTGTTTACGCGGCTACGGAGTCCTCCGGGAACGAGTCCCAGAGGCCTACGGCGCCGCGGACTCGCCGAGCAGCTCATGCTGAAGGAGGGCCAAGCGGAAGCGGTGTAGCCGGCCGAAGAAACGCGGCTGTCGCGGGGGTTTAGCAGCCAGCCTGAAGGCTAACCCCTTCAGATTGCCGCTCCCTTCCATCTTGCTGTCCAACGTCCGCTTACTAGACAACAAAAAATGGACCATCTACAACTCGAACTTTCTGCAAAGAGGGAGTTAAGAGAATGCTGCGCCCTGATCCTGACGGAGACATGGCTTAACTCACCAATCCCGGACCATGCCGTTAACCTGGAGGGGCTAGCTACTTTCCGCGCCGACAGAAACAAAGAACTCAGCGGTAAGACCCGAGGAGGCAGACTCTGCGTTTATACCAATAACACCTTGTGTAAAAATGCTAGAATAGTCACAAGTTTTTGCTCTCCGGACATCGAGATGCTAACTGTTAGCTGCAGACCATTTTACCTACACAGAGAGTTCACTGTTGTTTTTATAATCACAGCGGTTTACATTCTTCCGAGTGCTAATACAAAAGAGGCTATGAGTGTTCTCTATCGGACTATCTCTGAGCTGCAATCTGCACACACAGAGGAGGTTTTCATTATTGCTGGGGATTTTAACGAGGCAAATATGAAAACTGTTCTCCCTCAGTTCTACCAACACGTGGATTTTGCAACTCGGGGAGAGAGCGCTCTAGACCTGGTTTACACAAATATTAAAGGCGCATTCAAGGCAGCCCCCACCTCGGCTCTTCAGATCATCTTTCTGTGACACTATTCCCTGCATACAGGCCCTTGCTGATCAGAGCTAAACCTACAGCGAGGTAGATGAGGGTGTGGACTGAGGGAGCAATGGAGGCGCTCCAGGACTGTTTTGAGTCCTCTGACTGGGACATGTTCAAAGCTGCAGCAACATATGACAATAAGATCAACATGCCTACATCAACAACTGCATCGAGGACGTCAGCACCACTAAGACCATCATTTTAATTGGTAAGTCAATTGGTAAGTCAACCAACGAGCCTGGATTACTGAGGAGGTCCGTCAAGCGCTAAAAGCAGGGAACTCAGCCTTCAAGTCTGGTGACAAGGAGGCACTGAGGACATCGAGAGCCAACTTGAACCGTGCCATCAGGTTAGCAAAGCGGAACCACAGTCAGAAAATCCAGGAGCTTTTCCATGACCCCATCGACACCAGGAGCATGTGGAAAGGCATACGGGTGATCACTGAATACAACACGCCCTGACCCCCGGTGCGTGAAGTTGATGCGGACTTCCTCAATGGACTAAATAACTTCTTTGGAAGGTTTGAGGCACTAAGCAGCACTCCAACAGTAAACGCTGTTCCCCATCAGGAAGAAGAGGTTCTCCGCCTTGACACCGCTGAAGTGTGGAAGACTTTGAGGAGAGTCAACCCGCGGAAGGCCCCAGGTCCCGACAACATACTTGGGCGGGTGCTTTAGGAGTGTGCAGGTCAGCTGGCTGTTGTCTTCACAAACATTTTTAACACCTCGCTCGACCAAGCCACAGTGCCTGCATGCTAAGTTGGCCTCCATAATTCCGGTGCCGAAGAAACCTCAAGTAACCTGTTTTAATGACTATCGGCCTGTTGCACTGACTCCCATCATGATGAAGTGCTTTGAAAGGCTGGTGAAACAACACATCGTCTCCAGTCTCCCCCCAACACTTGACCCGTTCCAGTTTGCCTACCGGCGGAACCGCTCCACTGAGGATGCCATCTCCTCTGCTCTTCACCTGAGCCTGACACACCTGGAGGAGAAGAACCCCCACGTGCGGATGCTGTTCCTGGACTTCAGTTCAGCATTCAACACCATCCTCCCACAGCATCTGGTGGGAAAACTGGAACATCTGGGCTTCAGCACACCCCTTCGCAACTGGCTGCTAGACTTCCTCACCAACAGACCTCAGTCAGTCTGGGTCGGACAGAACACTTCTGACGTCATCACCCTCAGCACGGGCTCCCCTCAGGGCTGTGTCCTGAGCCCCCTGCTGTTCACCCTGATGACACACGACTGCGTCCCCAGGTTCACCACCAATCACATCGTGAAGTTTGCTGATGACACAACGGTGTTGGGCCTGATCAGAGACGACAACGACCAGGACTACAGAGAGGAGGTGGATCAGCTGGTGGGCTGGTGCAGAAAAAACAGCCTGATCCTGAACATGGAGAAGACGAAGGAGATCATCATCGACTTCAGGAAGAACTGGCCTCACCACGCTCCACTGCTCATCAACAGCTTAGCTGTGGAGGTGGTCAGCAGCACAAAGTTCCTGGGGGTGCACATCACGGACAACCTGACCTGGTCTGTGAACACCACGTCACTGGTGAAGAGTGCACAGAAGCGAAGTCCTTCCTGCAGAGGATGAGGAGAGCCCACCTGCCCCCGCCCATCCTCACGACCTTCTACAGAAGCACCATAGAGAGCATTCTGATCAGCTGTCTTTCTGTGTGGTGTGGAGGCTACAGCACCTCTGACTGGAGGAACGTGAGGAGAGTGGTGAGGACAGCAGAAGGGATCATCGGGGCTCCTCTCCCCTCCATTAAGGACATTTTGTCCCAGCGCTGTGTCCCGAGTCCGAAACATCATAAAAGACCCCTCACACCCCCACCATGGACTATTCTCCCTGCTACCTTCTGGGAAGAGGTTCCGCAGCATCCACTGCAGGTCCACCAGGTTCTGCAAAAGCTTTTTCCCTTTTGCCATCGAACTGCTGAACCCTAAACTGACCCTGCACCACTTTTGCACATTTGCATCATTGCATCTCTATCTAGCATTACAAATGCTACTGAACTTGCAGTTTCCAAATGCATTCTTGCATAAATGCCTTTTGCACCATCATCTCTACACACCATACAAATGGTTTCACTGTTCTCTTCTCCTGCATTGTTTACATGTCAATTGTTTACTTTTTAATCACTGCTGCAATTTTCCTGCATTGTTTACATTTCAATTGTTTACTTTTTAGTCACTATTGCACTTTTTACTGTAATTCACAAGCTGTATGCAACAAAATTTTGTTCTGTATGCACTCTGTACATACAAAACGACAAATAAAGATGTCTAAGTCTAAGTAAGACAAGTCGCTCTGCATCACTAGTGGTGATGAGCTCAAATTCTGTCTGTAAGTCAACACGTTTAAGTAAGGTGGGAGAGGGGCAAGAAGCAAGTTGTTGATCCAATTTGGTGATATTAATAGAGAGTTCATGTGATTCAGCTTTACGGGACTTATTCAAGTGGGCAGAATAAGAAATTATTTATCCCGGCAAGTATGCTTTTGTGATTCCCACATCAATGAACTGGAAACTGGTTCCATATCATTCTGATTGTGGAAATGTAATCATCAATTTTAGTTGCAATAAATTATGTGAACTTATCATCTGAAAGGAGTAATGCATTGAACCTCCAAGGTGTAGAGTATACCTGGGTTGTAAAGAAAGTTGAATATCTAAAGAAAGAGGGGCATGGTGAGAAATAACAATTGGGTGATAATTAACAGACAGTACTTTGGGAATTAGTTTAGCATCAATGAAATGATAATCAACCCGGAAAAAAACGTATGCATTTGTGAAAAAAAAGAATATGCCTTGATACAAGGATTATAAAATCTCCAAGGATCAATGAAACCATTCTTGGACACACAATCTGAAAGCGACCTCGACATTGAAGAAGGTGTTGGGGTTTGTGGGTTAGAGCGGTGGAGATTGGGATCAGTTACACGATTCATGTCTCCTCCAATTATAAGAAGGCTGTTATTCAGTGAGGAGAGTTGTTCAAATAACTTATTCTTGAAGTGTGTCAGGGTGCAATTCTGCCTGCTGCACCCTGAACCTTTCCAGCACCTTACTTATTCCGCCCAGCTCTGTCTCCACTCCACTAATCATCCACATCTGTTCAGCCTTCAATTAGCCTGGACTTTTTCCACCTGCCAGACTCTCTCTAAAAGCCTCCCTCAGTCAGCTCCTCACCGCCGGTCCGTCTTCAAACATCTGATGCCCTCAGTCAGAGATTCTCCAACGTCTGTCTGATCATAAACTCTCCCTAGTCTCGCTGCCAGAGATTTTTCCACGTCTGGTTGCCCGAGTTTTCCTACGCTTGCCCCAGTCTGTTGCTGATCCTCCCGCTGCTCCAGAGTTCCTGTACTCCAGGTGATCTCTTGGCTGTGCTACTGGTTCTCTCTCTGCTGCACTGCTGACTCTACTGCAGCCCCTGAACCTCCAAGAACACTCTCTGCTGCACTGCTGACTCTACTGCAGCCCCTGAACCTCCAAGAACTCTCTCTGCTGCACTGCTGACTCTACAGCAGCCCAGCAAGAACTCTTCCTGCGGTGCTGCAGGATCCTCTGCAGCCCCTGCATCCTAGGACTCTCTCTCAGCTGCGCTCCTGGTCTTACTGCAGCCCCTGCATCCGAAGGACTCTCTCTTAGTTGAGCTGCCGGTTCTCGGCGCAGCACCCACAGCTCTCCAGCTCTCTCCAGTCCTCTAGCTCCTGCTGTCATCCTCCACCTGCTCTTCCCAGATACAGACTCTGTTCTCACCTTTCACTACTCATCTTATTCAATAAACCTCACTAAACAAAGCTCTGTGTGCGTGGTTGTGTTCGGGTTCATCAGGACAAATCCTGACAAAGTGTGGATCATCAAAATTGGGGTATATATGTTAACTAATAAAATGGGAGTATGGAATAGTGTGCCTTTAACAATTAAATATGTGCCGTTATTGTCTATCACCTTGGAAGCTGAGAACTGAATTGACTTACCAATTAAAATAGCAATCCCCCTAGCTTTAGAGTTGAAATTTTAGTGAAACACCTCAGAAACCCATGTGCATTTAAGTCTGACCTTATCTTTAATGCGCATGTGAGTTTCTTGTAGAAATACTATATCAGCTTTAAGACGTTTCAAATGAGCTAATATCTCTTAACTGGACACCCCATGCCCTTGATGTTCCAGCTTAAGAATCTCACAGAGGACCCAGTGTGTGGCATATTAGTACTAGCAATGGTGGCCATATGTTAAGTTCTTAAAAATAAGACCTGACCGAAAGCAGACCCCCAGGGAGGGAGGGAACGAGGGTAAAGAAGAAGAAAGAATAAAAATAAATAAGTAAAAAAACAAACAGAAAAAAAACAACTTGAACATACCCCCCCGCCCCCCCCCATAGCACTTACACGACCCCATCCCCAAACGATGGTTAACCCAGTGCTAACTCCAGTAATATGTATTATTAAAACATTTCTACTAATTGACTCTCATGTAACAGTACATTTCCACCGACAGAACGTAGCATTTCTCCCGTAGGGCTGTAGGAGCCCCACAAGTGTAGCGAAATAACCAATCGTATAATGTTGCTAGCAAAAATGTATAAATATTGGCCAATCAGCATCGCCAAAATGAATTGCTTTGGGGCTACTGGAATCATAGCCCTTGCTGCACAGTGATATAGGAATATGGCAAGCCGTTTTAACATAAAGTAATGTAGCTAGCAGTCAGTCAGGCAGTGACGTAGAGATTACGGCGACGACGACAGAGAGAGAGAGACACACATTTTGTCACGTGGTAAGTGAATTTGAATATTGGGCAATAAAAGGAGTTTGGAAGATGCTGTGAACATTGTATCAGGTACATAATTTTGTCAGCTGATAATTATTTTTCATATTTTGAAGTTCTGTTTCTGTTCTGTTCTGTTGTGAAATCAATTGTGTCATTGTGAAACTGTTTGGCTGAAGATAATGACAGTATAGTATGGTGTTATGCCTACTTTGGTGACAAATAGTGAATTTTAGTGTTGTATTTAATACTGTTCCTTTCCAAAATAAGACCTAATATAGCTGTAAATGGTATCTGTAAGCTGCTGATTCTGAGAAGGGAATTAAATGCTTATTGTGGAATCGTAGAAATTTTCCTGACTTTTAATTTGACGGCATGTACTGGGTTAGGCAGGGAAATCTATTGGCCAGCCCCACCAAGATTTTTTTCACCTGCTGCCACTGCGTGAGGGTGTTCTCCAGGTTTCGGCTTCGGCTGTAGAGTACAATGCGGTCCACGAGAGGCTCTTTCTCGAGCTTAAATGCCTCCTTAAGCAGGGTAAAGACAGCTGTGGCAGTGGAAGAAGTGGGAGAATCCTCGGGAATTCCCACTAACCTTATGCTATTGTGCTGCGACCTTGCCTCCAAATCCTTGCATATATTGTGCTGTCTAATCAGCTTGGTTGACAGATGCTCTTTAGCCTGTAGGGTAGTAATGTCGTTGGTGCAGGTGGTGAGTGATGTTTCCATTTCACGGTGTTTTTCAGAGTGCGCACATCAGCCTGTATGTTAGTGATGCTCCTAGATAACTCCGGCTTAACTGCTTGCACCTCAGTTTTGATGTTTCAGAAGTTCTCAGTCAAGACAGCTTGAAGCTCAGTTTTGAACTTCAAGCCATCTCAACACGGAGTGACGAGAGCAGCTCGGCCTTGAAGTTGTGGGGAGTGTCTCCTCCGGCTTTGACCAGGCAGGTTGAGGGGTTACTATGAGGTGGGGATGCGGTGTGCGAAACAGGCTGCGGTGGTTGTGTAGGCGGCTTAACTTTTGGAGGCATTTTGGTTGGCAAAAATACGGTGTTAAAATCATATCATGATGACGGGAAAACACACACGGAAAAAGACACAAAAGGTGTGCCTTAAGTAAAATGCACAACAGCTTTTCAGAATCACCCTACCTCGGCACAAGGACTGGAGAGCCGGGTCAGTCCCAGTAGGGTAGCACACACGCGTCCATACACAACCCACAGCAGACTCTGGCGACTGATGGCGGTCTCCTCCTTTTAAATACCCATAAACAAAGTATCAGATGGTAGCGAGAGTCGCCAGTTCTCTCTCCCAGCTGATCTGTTAATCCCGTTTCCAAAACATGTTTCCAAAACAGAAACCGTTCCCGACATCTCAGCTGTGTGTGAAGTAAAATAACATTGCAAAGTGCAAATCAGTGTGTGAAGAACAATACAATTATAGTCTCAGGTGAAATCAGTCTGGCAATATAAACAAAATAAGGAATACAGAGATTGAATCAGTCTTTCCCACAACACATTGTCATAAGTTCCCATCACAAGTTAAAACAAGTTATAACAAAATAACACATGTTGTTTTTAAAACTCAGAGCACGAGCATATATGTTGCTCTTAGTTTATGTGAACTCAAAAACAAGGACCAGTTCTTCCCATAATATAAGTGTACCAGTTCTTCCCATAATATAAGTGAAACAAGTTATATAACTGAGCAGGTTTCCCATAATACATTGTTGCAGAGCAAAAATATTTCTTTGGTATATCACACAGTTAGTCAGAATGCTCTTTATGGTGCTTCTGTAGAAGGTCGTGAGGATGGACAGGGGAAGGTGGGCTCTCATCATGCTCCGCAGGAAGTACAAGCACTTCTGTGCCCTCTTCACCAGTGATGTGTTCACAGACCAGGTCAGGTTGTCCGTGATGTGCACCCCCAGGAATTTGGTGCTGCTGACCACCTTCACGGCTGAGCTGTTGATAAGCAGTGGAGCATGGCAAGGCCGGTTCTTCCTGAAGTCGACAATGATCTCCTTCGTCTTCTCCACGTTCAGGATTAGGCTGTTCTATGCACCAGACCACAAGCTGCTCCCCCTCCTCTATGTAGTCCCGGTCGTTGTCGTCTCTGATGAGGCCCACCACCGTTGTATCGTCTGCAAACTTCACAATGTGATTAGTGGTGAACCTGGGGACGCAGTCGTGTGTCATCAGGGTGAACAGCAGGGGGCTCAGGACACAGCCCTGAAGGGAGCCTGTGCTGAGGGCGACGACGTCAGAGGTGTTCTTTCCGACCTGCACTGACTGCGGTCTGTTGGTGAGGAAGTCTAGCAGCCAATTGCGAAGGGGTGTGCTGAAGCCCGGATGTTCCTGTTTTCCTACCAGATACTGTGGGATGATGGTGTTGAACGTTGAACTGAAGTCCATGATCAGCATATGCATGTGGGGGTTCTTTTCTACTCCAGGTGTGCCAGGCTCAGGTGAAGAGCGGAGGAGATGGCGTCCTCAGTGGAGCTGAACGGGTCGAATGTTGGAGTTGGAGACAATGTGTTCTTTTACCAGCCTTTCAATTCAATTCAATTCAATTGAATTTTATTTATATAGCGCCAATTCATGAAACATGTCATCTCGAGGCACTTTACAAAGTCAAAATCAGTCAGATTATACAGATTGGTCAAAAATTTACTATATAAGGGAACCAGTTGATTGCTTCAAAATCCCGACAAGCAGCATTCACTCCTGAAGAAGCGTAGAGCTACAGGAAGAGTCGTCTGCATTGTCCATGGCTTTGCAGCAATCCCTCATACTGAGCAAGCATGAAGCGACAGTGGAAAGAAAAACCACCCATTAGCGGGAAGGAAAAACCTCAAGCAGAACCGGGCTCAGTATGAACGGTCATCTGCCTCGACCGACTGGGGGTTACAGAAGACAGAGCAGAGACACAACAAGACAGACAAAAAAGCACAGAAGCACACATTGATCCAGTAATCTGTTCTACATTATATGGTAGTAGCGGGTGAGCCGTCTTCTCTGGATGATGTCACAGTTTAACAGAACGTCAGACCAGGTGTGCCTACTATGAAGAAAAAGAGGGAGAGCAAAAAGTTAAAAGGTGAAATGACGACAGTCATTTCAATGTAATACAATGCAAAACTGGAGAACAGTAGACTGAAGAACAGTAGAAATCAGTAGAGTGAGAAAATTAGACCCTGATGTCCTCCAGTAGCCTATGCCTATCACAGCACAACTATAGAGGTAGCTCAGGGTAACATGAGTCACTCTAACTATAAGCTTTGTCAAAAAGGAAAGTTTTAAGATTAGTCTTAAAAATAGATAGGGTGTCTGCCTGACGGACCAAAACTGGGAGTTGGTTCCACAGGAGAGGAGCCTGATAGCTGAAGGATCTGCCTCCCATTCTACTTTTAGAGACTCTAGTAACCACCAGCAGACCTGCAGTCTGAGAGCGAAGTGCTCTGTTAGGAATATACGGGGTAATCAGAGCTCTGATATATGATGGAGCTTGATTATTAAGGGCTTTATACGTTAGAAGGAGAATTTTAAATTCTATTCTTGATTTAACAGGAAGCCAATGAAGGGAAGCTAAAATTATGAGAAATATGATCCCTCTTGTTGATTTTGATCAGAACCCTTGCCGCAGCATTTTGGATCAGCTGAAGACTTTGAACTGCAGTTTGTGGACTTCCTGATAGTAAAGAATTACAATAGTCCAGCCTTGAAGTAACAAATGCATGGACTAGTTTTTCAGCATCACCCCTGGACAGAATGTTTCTAATTTTGGCGATATTCCTGAGGTGAAAAAAGGAAACTCTGGAAACCTGTTTAATATGGGATTTAAATGACATGTCTTGGTCGAAAACAACACCAAGATTTTTAACTTTATTACCAGAGGCCAAGTTAATGCCATCCAGATTAAGTGATTGATTAAGAACTTTATTTTTTGAAGACTCTGGCCCAAAGATTACAACTTCTGTCTTGTCAGAATTTAAATGCAGGAAATTTAAAGTCATCCAGCTTTTGATGTCATCAAGACATGACTGCAGTCAAAGTAACTGATTGGATTCATCAGGATTTATGGATACATATAGCTGAGTGTCATCAGCATAACAGTGGAAATTAATCCCATGCTGTCTGATAATTTTGCCAATCGGAAGCACATATATATATATATATATATAGTAAATAGAATTGGTCCAAGGACTGAACCCTTTGGTACTCCACAAGTGACCCTAGAGTTTGAGGAAGATTTATTATTAACATGAACAAACTGGAATCTGTCCGACAGATAAGATTTAAACCAGCCTAATGCTTTTCCCTTAATCCCTACAGTATGCTCAAGTCTTTGTAGGAGAATATTGTGATCAACTGTATCAAATGCAGCACTGAGATCTAACAGGACAAGTATAGACACAAGTCCATTATCTGAGGCCATGAGAATATCATTGGTGACCTTCACCAGAGCTGTTTCAGTGCTATGATGAGCTCTGAAGCCTGACTGAAACTCCTCAAGTAGGTCATTACTTTGTAAATGTTCACATAGTTGATTAGCAACTACTTTCTCAAGAATTTTAGATAAGAAAAGAAGATTAGATATAGGTCTGTAATTTACTAACTCATCTTGATCAAGAGATGGTTTCTTAAGTAAAGGTTTAATAACAGCTACTTTAAAAGCCTGTGGTACATATCCATTTACCAAGAATAGATTATTCATGTCTAAAATAGGACCACTGATCAGAGGGAATACCTCCTTAAACAACTTGGTTGGGATTGGGTCTAACATACAGGTAGAAGGTTTAGATGAAGCTAAAATTTTAGATAGCTCAGAAAGCTCTACTGCTTTTAAACAGTTCAGACACTGCACAGGTTCTAAAGATTCCTCCAATGCTGCCTCACTTACTGAGGACGAGGTAATCATGTTTGGGAGGATGCCAATTATTTTATTTTTAATGGAATCAATTTTATTTATGAAGAATCCCATAAAATCATTACTGCTAAGAGCTAAGGGAATGGATGGATCAACAGAGCTATGACTCTGTGTAAGTTTGGCAACTGTACTGAAGAGAAATCTAGGATTATTCTTATTCTCCTCAATTAATGCTGAAAAATATGCTGCTCTAACTCTGCGAAGGGTCTTGTTATACAACAATAGACTGTCCCTCCAGATTAGGTAGGATTCCTCTTGGTGTGTAGAGCGCCATTTTCTCTCCAATTTCCTAACATTGTTCTTCACGGAACGCAGCTCTGAATTAAACCAAGGAGCCAGCTTCCTGTGAATAATCACCTTCTTTTTCAAGGGAGCTACATTGTCTAATGCAGAACGCAATGACGAAGTCATACCGTTTACAAAGACATCTATTTGTGAATTGGAAGAAACAACATTGCTGCTATCTGCAGGGTATTTCTGCAATACTGACGATATTAAGAGGGGGACAGACTTTTTAAAGTTTGATGCAGCATTGTCCGATAAAGATCTACTATAATGGAACTCTCTTTTGGGGGTGGAGAACTCAGTTAGATTAAACTCAAATGTTATTAAAAAATGATCAGATAAGACAGGGATGTGAGGAAATACTGTTAATTCTTCACAATCAAAGCCATATGTCAGCACAAGGTCTAAAGTATGGAGCCAAGAGTGCGTCGGTTTATGCACATTTTGAGCAAAACCAATTGAATCTAGGATAGTTTTAAAGGCTACACTAAGGTTATCACATTCTGTGTCAACATGGATGTTAAAATCACCCACTATAATAACCTTATTAGTATTTAACACCAAATCAGATACAAAATCTGACAACTCCTCCAAAAACTGAGTGTAAGGGCCTGGTGGACGATACAAAACAACAAACAGAAGAGGTTTTATTGCTTTGCAGTTTGGATGAGGGAAACTGAGGGTTAAATGTTCAAAAGAACTGTAGTTATTAATTGGCCTGGGACTAATTAATAAATCAGACTGAAACATGGTTTCCACTCCTCCTCCTTTTCCCACAGATCTGGGAATGTGGAAATTTGAATAATTGGAGGGAGTTGACTCATTTATACTAACGTAGTCCTCTTGTAGCCAGGTTTCTGTGAGACAAAATAAATCAATCTGTTTATCAGAAATCAATTCATTAACTAACAAAGTCTTTGGAGGGAGAGACCTTATATTTAATAGACCACATTTAACTGTTTTATTTTTAGGTTCAAGGTGAACCGTATTGATTTTTATTAGGTTTTTATGATTTGTTCCTTTTAGATAAGTTTTTGATCTGTTATGTTTTGGCCGTGGGAAAGACACCGTCTCAATAGGATAATGGATGGGTAACAGTACAGAAGCTGCAGAGAGGTGTGTTAAACTACGGCTCTGCTTCCTGGTCTGGACCCTGGGTTGTCAGCATTTAGGAGAACTAATAAATCCTGCCAGATTTCTAGAAAGAAGAGCAGCACCATCCAAAGTAGGATGGATGCCGTCTCTCCGGATCAGACCAGGTTTTCCCCAGAAAGTTCGCCAGTTATCAATGTAGCCCACGTCGTTTTCAGGACAACACCTTGACAACCAGCGGTTGAATGATGACATGCGGCTAAACATGTCATCACTGGTCAGATCAGGCAGGGGACCAGAGAAAATTACGGAGTCCGACATTGCTTTAGCAAACTCACACACCGAAGAAACACCAGCTTTAGTGACCTCCGATCGGCGTGACCGGGTGTCATTGCCGCCAGCGTGAATAACAATCTTACTGTATTTACGCTTATCCTTAGCCAGCAGTTTCAGGTAAGATTCTATGTCACCCATTCTGGCCCCTGGCAGGCATTTAACAATGGTCCCTGGTGTCTCTAGTGCCACGTTTCTGACTATTGAGCTCCCAATCACCAGGATCGGCTTCTCAGCGGGTGTGTCGCTGAGTGGGGAAAATTTGTTAGAAATGCAGACGGGTTGGTGGTGAACTGGGGGCTGAAATCTAGAGCTATGCTTCCTATGAACCGTCACCCAGCCGGCCTACTTACCCGGCTGCTCGGGTGCTTCTGGAGGACCACTAAGTGAACTAACGCTAGGTCTATGTGGCTCTGCGCTAGCAGAGGGGCGGCTATCAGCTGGTCTTTCCATAGCACGGAGCCGGGACTCTAATTCTGACACCCTCGCCTCCAAAGCTACAAAAACACTACATTTATTACAAGTACCATTATCACTAAAGGAGGCAGAGGAATAGCTAAACACCATACATAGAGAGCAGGAGATAAGGGAAGACTTAGTCAGAGACGGAGAAGCTGAAGTAATAGTAGGAGAGGAAGCCATTGTGGAGCTAAAGCTAGGCTAGGCTAAAGCTAGGCTAGCGCCCTTCTACCACGCCAAGAGAGCAAACCGTGAAACACGAGGAGTTCCCAAGCGTGATGTGCAGCAACAGAAAATGTTTTAAAAGTGCTTATGTGTTAGAAACAGATGTTACAGCAAAGAGATTAAAGATAAAAGCGAGAGAATCTGGAGCAACAAACCGTTGCTCACGCAGTGAAAACAGGAAGTGACACAATACGCCTTACCGCAAACAGGAAGTAACGTCAGCCAATTCTTTCAAAGCACTTCATCATGATGTGAGTCAGTGCAACAGGCCGGTAGTCGTTAAAACAGGCCGGAATGATGGAGGCAGACTTAAAGCTTGCTGGCGCTGTAGCTTGGTCCAGTGAGATGTTAAAAATGTCTGTGAGGACACCAGTTCGCCTGTGTGCCTTGCCACGTGCTCCTGGTGTTGCTGGTTTTGTGAAAAAGATCCTGGATTTTTTGACTGTGGTTCCACTCCGCTAACCTGATGGCACGGTTCAAGTTGGCTCTTGCTGTCCTCAGTGCCTCCTTGTCACCAGACTTGAAGGCTGAGTTCCGTGCTTTTAGCGTTTGACGAAACCTCCTCAGTCATCCAGGGTTGTTGGTTGGCTCAGGTGATGATGTTCTTAGTTGTGCTGACGTCCTCAATGCATTTGTTGATGTAGGCTGACACAGTCATGGCGTACTCTTTAATGTTTATCTTGTTGTCATATGTTGCTACAACTTTGAACATGTCCCAGTCAGGGCATTCAAAACAGTCCTAGAGTCCCTCCATGGCCCCTCAGTCCACACCCTCACCTGCCTTACTGTAGGTTTAGTTCTGATCAACAGGCGCCTGTATGCAGGAATTAGCATTACAGAAAGGTGGTCTTAGGAGCCGAGGTGGAGGTGGGGGGCTCATCTGAATGCGTCTTTTATATTTGTGTAAACTAAGTCTAAAGTAGCATAATCCACGAGTTGGTAGAAATTAGGGAGAAGAGTTTTCATATTCAGAATCAGAAATACTTTAATAATCCCAGAGGGAAATTACTGTTTCAGTACAACCGCCATCACATACATCACAAACATTTCAGAGAGAGACGATTTTCTGAGATCATGCTGCCAAGGACACCGCTTACATGGTGCCCACAGGACGCTGCCATTACTCTGTGGAAAGATAGAGGCCACAATAGGGGGAGGGAAAAACACATATTTCAAACTCTATCCTAAAACAGTATACCGTTAGAGATATCAAAAACTTCGGCACGAGAAGCACAGATAAGATCAGACACAAAAGCAGAAAGGTGAACATTGAAGACTAGTCGCATGTAAGTTATTCTGTTTTTGTGAGCATCATTTATGTGTGTCTGTTTGGGTGAAATGTTTATATTTCCATGAACACTCTCCAGAGGCCTTTGTCCTTGATGTTATCAGTCGGCCAACAGTTCAGAAAGCATTCGCAGACAGGGGAGGAGGGGGCCGGAGAGAGTTCTGAGCTGTTCGACATAACAATCCAGGAGTAGAGATAGCGAAGGCATAATCCAAATACTTTTTGTTATGAGGACAAGCTGCACTAACTTTCCCATCAGCTTTAAGTCTTTGCTGGCTCCAAATGGCAAGTCCAATATTCCAAATTAGTTGGGCTTTTCTGCGTTTCACTAACAGATTTTATCCTATCTCCCCTTGAGTTCAACCACCAAAGCCAGACTGCGTTCCAGCACATCCAGCTTTTCGGCTCTGCTCCTCCACATCCAGGTCTGTTCGCTCACCTCCTTAGTGATAGCGTCATATGCAGCTAGTAGACTGATCAAGGCCAAATGGCTACCAACATCTGCTGTATTTGTTGATACATTAAAAATCCACCTAATCCAATAAGTAATTCCAAGAATCATGAATCCAAACATGTATTCGTCTCCACGTCCAGGACTGACAAAGTCGAAAGACACACCGTTTCCATCCAAGAATATAGGGTGTATCCCACGAGATGAGTCAAATCGGGACACACGACGGGTCCCCCTTTTGCTGCCTACCCGTCGAAAAAATTTGATCAATAGCATTGCGAGACCAGCCTACCAGATCCATGGTTTTCAGAATTTGGGTGGTATAAAGAAAATGCTCAGAAAGACAAGACATAGCAGCAGAAGCAGGAGAGGGGGAGGACAGGTGAAGCTGGAGAGGAGAGAAAAAAACACAACCGACCTAGAAGAGGGACAGAACAGACATTGGCCTTGTTAAAATCCCCAGCAATGAAGAAAACACCCTCCCTGTGTGCAGATTGCGGCTCCAATAGAGAACACTCATAGCCTCTTTTGTACTAGCGCTGGGAAGCACATAAACAGTTGGGATGCTAACAACAGTAAACTCTCTGGGCAGGTAGAAAGGTCTGCAGTTAACAGTCAGAATGTCCAGAGAGCAGTAGCTGGCAACTGATCTAGCATTTTTTACACCAGTTGTTGATGTAAACACACAACCCGCTCCCTCGGGATTTACCGCTAAGACAGCTGTTTCTGTCGGCGTGGAAAGTAGCGAGCCCCTCCAGTCTAAGGCTGTTGTCTGGGATCGATGAGGTAAGCCATGTCTATGTCAGGGTGAGAGCGCAACAGTTTCCAAGCTCCCTCTTTGAAGAGAGTTTGAGTTGTAGATGGTCTATTTTGTTATCCAGTGAGCGGACAGGATGAAAGGAAGCGGAGTTCTGTAGGGGTTTGTGTTTAGCTTGCTTAGCTGTTATCCCGCCTCGGCAGCTGTGCTTCTGCCGCCAGTCACACTGCCTACGCTTGCTCTGCCTCCGGCGTGTGCTGGAGCGTGTCCGCTGCATCGTGGGCCTGAGTAGTCGAGAGTAGTTGTAGTTACGAGTCCAAAAACACTTGATGACCGCAACTCCAGCAGGCACTGACGGTCTAGTACTGATCTACTGGGTCGATGAATAGTTTGTAGGGAGTTAGGCCGCATATTTTTATAAAAAATGTTGCAAGTTGTCGGGAGCTGTACGCAGCCGCAGCCTCTCAGGGCGCCGCCGGAATTTTTTAATTTTTTTTTACTAACATACGTGAGGTGACTAACATATGTCACAATTTATTTATTTGGATTTTATTTGGCTCAATAAAAGACCAAGAGTGAGATTCTCACTCTACTGCTGCCGATGGAAGAGGGATGGTTGGGTCTGGCTTTACCCTCTGAGGGATTTTTACAAAGCTGCTCAATTGAGATCTTTGCTTTGTTGGTACAACCCATCTTATGAGGCAAAATGACACACCAATTCAGTCCAGATTTGGCTACAGGGTCTTGGAAAAATTCTTATTATATACAACCAGCCAGTGGGATTCATCTGGCAATTAAAACTTGGTGGGAATTGGTGACACAGATACAACTCAGGAGGAGATAGAACTTGTTAGATGTTCTGCATACGAGCCAGATTTTTTACCGGCCTCTCAAGACCTCAGTTTTAAACACTTGAGTACTACATGGCCTTACTGCTGTGTGCACAGTTATTAAAAAATCTAAACGTATGCCTAGTTTTGACACCATATGTTATGGGCTGGG
This sequence comes from Fundulus heteroclitus, assembly GCF_011125445.2. NCBI lineage: Eukaryota > Metazoa > Chordata > Actinopteri > Cyprinodontiformes > Fundulidae > Fundulus > Fundulus heteroclitus. The sequence goes on from NW_023396600.1 coordinate 256,682, forward strand.
GAAAAAAACATGATTTTTGTTCAGATACTTTCAACACTGTAACTTATCAGGGAAAGAATAAGAAGACTTTCCAGTTAACACCTTCATTATTAATGCATATAATTATGGAAGTAACAAAGCTCTTCTAAGTAAACTGTGCCAATATTTGATCAAGCTTAAAGGGGGCTCAACGGATTACATAAAACATAAATGGGAAAACGAAATGAACATTGTTGTTATAGAAGATATGTGGACCGAGTTGGGGAAACACAGTTTTCATCGACTAATAACACCTGGCAGGTTTTTGGTTGGAAGAACATCATCCAAATTAAAAGTCAAAATTCAGCACTACGTCTGCATAGGGGTGGGCGATATATTGAATATACTCGATGTATCTCGAGTTTTTCTCGACGCGATATTGAAAATGGCTTTATCGCGAACATTGCGTGCAAATTTTTACAGCAAGATTGAGCCGGTGTATTTAATTCAATGTGAGTAGTTTCTCCCACATTCTGTGAACGCATCATTGGTTCCGCCTCCAAGCCAGAAAGAGCTCTGGCGCAAACACGCACACATATCAACGTACCTGTGCGATTACTTATGTTGACTAGACGGCGAGAATAATGTCGACAGCGCTTCAGGCAGTGGTTTGGATTTCACAAGAAGGATGTCGAACAAAATGCGGTAATTTGCAAAACAAGCCGTAACACCATTGCCACAAAAGGTAACAGTAGCACAAATTTGTTCCACCTCAAAAGTCATCAAGTGCAACTCTTGTAAACTCCCCGTGTCGACAACCCCCCCCCCCCAAATTCCAAAGGAAACTTCAATTAAACCAGCCATAAAATTGTCGAAACTGGCGTCTTCTTTTGCTAAATCCCATATGACAGAAAAAAACGTTTGTTTAAAATTTCCCAGCACCTAAAGAGCAACGGAAATATTTTTGAGATGCTCTGAATATGTAGCTGCGACTGGTCAGTTGATTTTATAGTCACAATACAAGCTTTTGTTTTTGGGATTGTCACATTTTTATTATACAGATTTATATGTTTTAAGCACAAAAGAGCACCTTTTATTTTAGGTTTATTTTGTGTCCGATTTTTCCTTGGTGTTCCTTTTGGCCGCTGGGATGTTGTGTTTTTTAAGGTTCAGTGTTGATCATGAAAGAGCTCTAATATGACAATATTGTAATTTGTGAAAAGCTTCTATGTGCAGCTATGGTTAAAATAGCTAAAATATAACATTTTAAATACATTTTTATTTAGGAATAAATTTTTCAAACAAAAAAAAATTTTGACACATTAATATGAGATATGCCAATGCAACTTTAGGCACTATTTGGCTAAAAACATTTGTTATTCAAGGTTATTTGAAGATATCGTGATATACATGTATATTGTGTATCGCTATATAGCCCAAAGATATCGTGATATTAGATTTTCTTCATAGCGCCCACCCCTACCTCTGCACTGTGCTAGAGAAACTGTGGGGACGTCATGGCAGATCATGGTCGCCTATTCTGGTCCTGCCTATCTATACAGCCCTTATGGACAGAATTATCAAAAATAATCTAAAAAATTTTGGGTTTTAAAATCAAGTGTTCATTCACATCAATGTTTTTGGGTTATCTTCCAGACAAACTAACCACAGATGATGCTTACTTCCTGAAAATCCTCCTAATATCTGATAAAAAGGCCATAACAAAAGAAACCAAAAACTGGCATATTAAAGACCTTTTCACTGCAACTATCTTTATCTTGATAGTGGAAATCTTTCAGCACATACAATGTATGACTTTGAGCCTGCGACTGCAGGGGGAATTAGGAAAGAGGCGTTGAAAGAAATGGTTGGACTTTCTCATAAGTGACGGTGCACATTGAAAATCACATATTACGGATGTAGAGTCTGTGACTTTTTCAAAGGTGTGTGTGTACTTGATTGTTTACCATCCCTTGACCCCGGGGTCGGCAACCTGCAGCTCTAGAGCCGCATGTGGCTCTTTAGCGCCGCTCTTGTGGCTCCTTGGAGCTTTTTTAAAAATGTATGACAATGAAAAAAGATGAGGGAAAATATATTTTCCATTTTAGTGTGGTTTCTGTAGCAGGGAATCCCCAAGACAAACATTCTCAATGTTTTCCAATGATGTAAAATGTGTCGAGCAGTGAGCTCGTAAGCTAGGCTTATGAGCAGTGAGCAATATTCAAATATCTCATTTTAAAATGTTGAAATCAAAAAAATCTTATTTATCATTTATTATTATTGTGACATCAGTGTTCACAAAACGAATAATGCATGGCCTTTCAACAATTTCAAGTAAATAATATAACAATTTATGAAAAATATATTTTTAAAGCATGTGTCATGTGGTGCCCCCCCATGGTTGGTGCCCCTGGGCACTGGCCCACTGGCCCTTATGGATATTCCGGCCCTGCGCTAGGCGGATCTGTTGTAAACAAACCGGTGGGTGTGTGATGAGCCATGGATCCCAAAGGAAAATAAAGAGAAAGATAGCTGAGGAGAACAGAGGATTCAACAGTTCTTGGACCGAATATTTTGCTTTCATTGGCCATATCACAGTAAATTGGGCAAAAGACGGCTATTTCTGCCCTGCGATGGACTGGCGACCTGTGTTCCCTCTAAGCTGCGCGCGTGCGTAATCGAGCACAGCATCTGGTTTCAGCGCGCACAACAAATCTATGCTGCGCAGAAAATAAAATCCAAGCAGAACTGTAAACAAAATAATAATAAACCAAGTTATTTTGTACCATTTTGCAACTCTGGTGAAACGTTGTTCCACATTTGCGCTTTGTGAGCGCCAGGTGCTGATCAGAGCGCACCACTGATTGATGGGTGGGGCAGACGCCTTCATAGTTGGGCAGATTGCGGTGTGCGTCTTTGTTCTGGGCCCGTTTCAGAAAAAATGGCCGATATCCCCTAAGTAGAAAACTGATGCTCTGAGTAGTTCTTCCTCCCTCTGTCATACTCGGGTTTTCGGTTTCAGAACAGGTGGTATCAGTCAGGTAACTAAACTTGGTGTCCAACCAACCATGACTTCAACGCGAGCACGAGCATGAAAAAAGCTCTGATCAGTGGAACGCAGCTAACGTGCTTCACCATGGCAACGACTGGAAATAAGCCTTAAAGTGCGCATTTCCCGCGAGTGGAATTAGAAATTTTTAATGAAGGCATATGGAGAATATTTAACCATAAGAAATAATGCTGTTGCTGCTGGAAAAGCAAGTTGGCTTTATATGATAGTTATTTGATGGAAAATTAAAGCTGTTTTCTCACACTTCACTAATTCAACACAAAAGGGGGAAGTGGAGCGGGCACATTGATTAAGCATTGAAAGGACATGGCAGCCAATCATAATGAAGTTTATTCAGGTATGGTTAAGTTTTTATATGTTTAAACATACTCAACTAAATCATTAATTGGCTATATTCAGCATATGCAATTAATAATGGGATGGTATGAGTTATTGAAATAACTGATATGTTAATCTTTTTGCGTGGAAAAATCCCCAGAATGGGAACATTGGTATTTTGAGATCACTGCCGTTCTGTAGCAACTGATCCAAGTGGAAGAAAGTTGCCCCCTGATAGTTCACACGAAAGTCATCTTACAGATTGTGGCCCACGGCTTAATTTGCACAAAACCAAAGAGAAGAGGATAATGCACAGAAATTAAGCTAAAACTCTATTTTAAATACGTTACATTTTTAAAGGGCTGGTGTTTTATTGCACTCTGTTGCCCAAATAAGGGGCACGGGGTGGTGGTGGTGGTGGTGAATGCAATGAATTATAATTTGTTAATATTGTTATGCAAGTTAAATTTGAAGCCTCATCATACAGCAGTATAGTCAAGTGGTGCTTTATTCTCTCCAGGATGTGCTGCAGGGAAAATAAAAATTAAACATGAATGCTCATTATGTATTTGTAGCCTACTTAGCCATTTGATATAAGGCTTATATCGGACTTTTAATTTTTTTGCGGCTCTAGACAGATCTGCCTTGACCACATGCTGTTTTTTTGCTTTTTTTTTGCTTTTTCTTCTATCAAAATATCTATGAATAAAAAGTGAAAAAAAAAAAAAAAAACAGGCCAGGGTAAAAAAAAAAGTTCTCAGCATCTTTGTCCGCATAACATTCAGACACTGGATAAATTCCCTGAAAGACAGTTCAGACATTAACTTAAATCCCTTTTTTCAGCAGTCTTTACCATATCTAGATGTGATACAGTACAAGTAATTAAACAGGTGTACCCAATAATGTCCCATGCAAGTCTTGGCCTAGTGGTTAGAGCGTTGTGCTTGTGTCCTGGACTCAACTCCCACAGACTGCCACTCAGGGTCCCTTAGCAAGACCCTTGGCCCCAGAATGCTCCCTGGGCACCACACAGTGGCAGCCCACTGCTCCCAAAGGGGATTTGTAAAATGCAGATAACAAATTTCATTGGAATGCATGTTGAAATAACAATAAAAGATGATTAAATACAACAACCATATTTTTCAGACCATAAGGCGCATTAGATTATAAGGCGCACTGTGAATCCGGTGCACCTTATGTGCCTATGTTCACACATAAGGTGCAACGGATTATAAGGCACATTAAATATTCTGCCCAAGTGTGTAATATCACTCCACTCCGTGTATACACATACTACCTCAGAGGGAGACTATCCAGCTCTGTCTGGAGGACAGAGTAGTTGGACTACACTGCCCTGTTTCTAACATAAGGCCAAAATAAACTTCAATGTTTTATTGAATTAACTTACTTGGTTTATTGTTGCTAGCGCGTACTCCGGGTGTGGGTAGCCTTACAGGAAAGCACTTATAGTTTAGACATTACAGTCAGTACCGTAATGCTCCGACTATCCATTGAGCGTAGTGGCGTCGTTGCGTACCAAAGATGTACTTACACATTTTGACAGATTTGAGCGCATTGTACCACATAAATCAGTCAGTAAGCACAAGTACTATACTCATACATAAGGCACTCTGGATTATAAGGTGCACCATCAGTTTTTAAGAATATAATAAGGACTTTAAGTGTGATTAATAGTCTGGAAAATACAGTAATTAAACAGGTGCATCTAATGATGTCTTATGCAAATGTATTTGATATACGTCCTTTGCTGGATCCATACAACTGTCTACAGCTGGACGATATAGAAAAAAAGCTTATCGATTAAAAAAAAATGCATATTGATCAATATCTCTAATTATTGAAAATATTTAAAACCATATTTTATGTGCAGCTGTGCCTGGACATTTTATGATATTGCTAAATGATTTAATTTTAATAAATAACACAAACACAGAATTCCAATTAAATCTTTATTTAACCAACTTTTTTAACCATAACAGAATTTTTTTTTAAGAAAAATAACTTAAGAGACCTGAGTTATGTTATTAAATAATGACAAAGAATAAACTAAAGTGACCAGTAAAATGACCAAAATAAATAAACCAAATAAATAAATAAAATAGCCTATTTAGGTGGGAATAGTACACTAGTTACTTCTCAGGTTTCATAATTGAGAGGCTGATGCAGGGCTGAGGTCCGAGGTTGTGGCGTGGGAAGACACAGATTGCAGCTCATTTTGCACTGATTCCCTAGTTGCACAATTTAGGGAGCGTTGTTAGGGAAAAACTTGCGTCCCGGAACTTTATATCGAGTGGCTAACTTTATAAAAGAGTGGCGAAGCCAGGTTTTTCAACTGCAGACAACAGCAGCATATCCATCACTATGAAGCATGTTACTGTATGCGTGATGTCCTTATGCCGTTTGGACGCTTTTTCATTTTATCACAAAAAAGGGAGCCTAGTTTAGCTGCTGTACCTGCTTTGTTTTGGAAGAACTTCCAGAAGATTCCTAAGAAGATGACGCGGAGTCGCGCGGGGCTGCACAGCTCGCACTACTGCGGGTGTGAGCGGCTGAGCGGCTTACATGATGAAACAAGTTGGTTGCGTTACCAGACTTTGTTTTTACCGGTTCCTTGCAAGTTTTACAAATCACTGTGGTTTATTTCTGTCAGACTGGCGAACTAGTAAAACCCCGTTTTGGGGCCGTTTCCTCCGCCGCTCCTTGCTGCGACATATTCACGTGCTTTGTGTTGTGGTTTGAGAGGGCGCCGCTTTGTGACGCCGTGCTTGGGTCCAAGATTACGATTGGTAGAGAGGAAGTAGTGACTGTAGCATCAACTAATATGATAGGCTGAAAGGAAGGAAGGAAAACTCTCTATCGAAGTTTTATCGACCGTGTTTTTTCCTATCGCGCCACACATCTATCGATTTGACATATATTGTTATTGAATTATCGTCCAGCCCTACAACTGTCAGTTGTTTTTATTTAAATTTTAGATTTATTTCTACAGATATAATCTCTCTATCATGAGAGTTTGAGATTTGTAACGCCCTGGTTCATTAAATAAACTAAACTGATGTTGTATTGTGATCCTTGGTTATTTTCTTGACATTAAAACTGTCGGGTAAAATATGTGGTGATTTTAGGTGTCGTACTTCCCCCAAGTGTATGGGAATACTTTTTTTTCTTTAAATTAACATGTTCTGTCTTTTTAAAACAGCATATAATTATTATTTCCATGTATGAAAAATTATCACCTTGAGTTATTAGTGTATTTTTGTTTATATTTTGAATATTTTTTGCTGATTTGTATCAAACTTTATATCTTTCAGGAAGGAAAGAAGACACTGGCTGCTTTAACCCAGCATAAGAGATAGTCTCGACAAGTGAGAGCAATTTGGAGGAATGAATTTAGTAAACCCAAGGGAAAATTAAAATGTTTGGATCCCTGACCCATTGAGCAACTAGACTGGAATGATATCTTGATCTATTTTTTTCTAATAGTAACCATTAGCAATGAGTGGGTGTATATAATGGCCAAGAATAAGGATGCACGCTCCCTGACATTTTCTGTCAGTGTGGTTGGCCTCTCTGGGACTGAAAAAGAAAAAGGCAACTGTGGTGTGGGCAAGTCCTGCCTATGCAATCGATATGTACGCCCAGATGCTGACAATTACTATTCTGAGCACACATCAGTGCTTAGTACAATAGACTTTGGCGGACGTGTTGTTAACAATGACCACTTCCTTTACTGGGGGGAAGTGAACATTAGAGGTGAGGAGGGATTGGACTGTAAAATCCAAGTCATTGAACAAACTGAGTTCATTGATGATCAAACGTTTCTTCCACATCGAAGTACAAATCTACAGCCATATACCAAACGAGCTGCAGCAACTAAGCTCCAGTCAGCAGAGAAGCTTATGTACATCTGCACAGACCAGCTTGGCTTGGAGCAAGACTTTGACCAGAGGCAGATGCCTGATGGGAAACTGAACATTGATGGCTTTGTGCTCTGTGTTGATGTTAGCAAGGGTTGTAATAGGAAATTTGATGACCAAATGAAGTTTATTAACAGTCTCTACTCACAAATTGTCAAGTCAAAGAAACCTATTGTTGTTGCTGCTTCAAAGTGTGATGAGTGTGTTGATCAACATTTGAGGGATCTGCAGACCTTTGTGGCCAGCAAAAAGAACCTGATGTTAGTTGAGACATCCGCACGTTTTAATGTCAACATAGAGCACTGCTTCAATGCCCTTATCCAGCAGATTGATAAAACAAGAGGAAAGCCTAAAACTATACCATACCTGGATGCCTATAAAGTCCAGCGACAGCTTGTTGCCTCAGTAACAGAAAGATTTGAGAAACTCATTGTACAAACAGTGAGAGATTATCATATCACATGGAAAACGTTCATAAATAATTTGAAGGGTCAACCAGACTATGATGAGTTTATCACCTTGGAGGGATCCTGGAAAGCACGCAACATGTTCACAAAGCACATTGCACAACTGAAGCAGGAGCACATTAAACGCAGGCGTGAAGAGTATTTGATAACACTTCCAAAAACCCTTAACAATATTTTCTGTAGTCTCGAGGAAGTTGAACACCTGCCATGGCCCGAGGCACAGACTATAATCCGCAACCGGCATGATTTCCAGTGTTGGTTTGTGGTACTGGATCATACACCATGGCATGAAACAGACCACATTGATAATAGTGATCGCAGAATACCCTTTGACCTCCTTGACACATCTGATGGGGAGAGAATTTACCATGCCCATGTCCAGCACCTGCTATCTGAGAAAAGAAGGGTTGAGATGAAAGATAGGTTTAAGAAGACTCTGGAAAGGGTTCATTTTATCAGTCCAGGGCAACCCTGGGAGGAAGTCATGTGTTTTGTCATGGAAGATGAGGCCTACAAGTATATCACTGAATCGGACAGAAAGGATGTTTACTGTAGACACCAGCAAGAAATAGTTGAAAAGGCCAAAGAAGATTTTCAGGAAATGCTGTTTGAGCATGCTGAGCTGTTTTATGACTTGGACCTCAGTGCAACTCCCAGTTGTGACAAGATGACAGAAATTCACAGTGTTCTAAATGAGGAACCCAGATACAGAGCACTGCAAAAGCTTGCTCCAGATAGAGAGTCACTACTCCTTAAACACATTGGATTTGTCTACCATCCCACTAAGGAGACGTGTTTAAGTGGACAGAACTGCATAGATCTGAAAGTAGAGCAGGTTTTGACTAACAGACTTGTACAGCTTGACCACAGTCGCTCAAATCTCTACTATAGCTGTGACAACATTGATAAGATAAACCTCTGCCTTCTTGGAAAAGATGGTCTCTCACAGGAACTAGCAAATGAGATCAGAGCTCAGTCCACAGATGATGAGTACACGCTTGATGGTAAAATTTATGAACTGGAGCTTCTTCCAGTGGATGTCAACTCAACTCTGCTTTTCAGCCACACATGGGTTGCCACTTTTAAGCCTCATGGCTGCTTTTGTGTGTTTAACTCCATAGAGTCTCTTAACTGCATTGGTGATTGCATTGGCAGAATCAGAGCTGAGATAGCACAGAATCGACATGATCAATTCACTCAACCACTCCCTTTTATACTTATTCTTTCAAGTCAGCGAGACAGTGTTTGCAAAAATATACCTATTCTGAGGCATCAAGGACAACAACTTGCAAACAAGTTGCAATGCACCTTCATAGACATTACTTCAGGAGCTTTTCCTCGGAAGTTCACTGAGTTCCAAATTAAGCAGGGGCTCAGAGCAGTTCTCGGGGGTCTGAAGCATAACTTGGAAGTCTTAGCACCACTACCCTGCATCAAAGACATGGCTGAGACAGACCTTAGAATAGTCATGTGTGCTATGTGCTGGGATCCTTTTAGTGTTGACCTCATCCTCTCACCTTTCTTAGATTCACATTGCTGTAGTGCAGGACAGCCAGGCCAAAGCAATACACTCATTCTTGATAAGATTATTGGAGACAGCCGGAGAAGGATCCAAGTCACTATACTCTCCTACCACTCTGGTATTGGTGTCCGTAAAGATGAACTTGTGCATGGCTATATTTTGGTCTACTCTGCCAAACGCAAGGCATCAATGGCAACCCTACGAGCATTCTTGGCCGAAGTCCAAGACGTGATCCCCGTCCAGATGGTGGCAATCACAGACAGCCAGGCAGACTTCTTTGAGAGTGATGCCATTAAGGACCTAATGACTGAAGGGGAGCACATTGCCACCGAGATAGCTGCCAAGTTCACAGCACTCTATTCCCTGTCACAATATCACCGCCAGACAGAAGTTTTTACACCCTTCTTCAATGAAGTGCTAGAAAAGAAACCAAGCATTGAGAAGGCCTTCCTGCTTGACAGCTCTTCACGTGACTTTACTTCCGGAGCCAGTGAAGATGTTTTTCCCACATCGCCCCATAGCCATTTGCCAGCTTACAACTCTTATTATCCTGAATCTGATGATGATAATGAGGCTCCCCCACCTTACAGTCCAATTGGCGATGATGTTCAACTTCTGCCTACACCCAATGAGCGTTCAAAGTACAGGATTGACCTAGAGGGAAATGAATACCCTGTCCACAGCACACCTGTCGGAGACCATGATCGCAACCACAAAGTGCCCCCACCAGTCCGGCCTAAACCGGTGCTCCCTAAGCCTAATGTGAAAAAACTTGACCCTAACCTACTTAAAGCCATTGAGGCTGGCATGCGAAGCAATCGCAGGGTGCCTCGTGGCCCAGTCACACACACTGAAGACGTAGAAGCATCGGACAACTATGCAGAACCCGTTGATACCTTGCTTAGGTCCAGAGGTTTCCACAACGATGACATCTATGTTGTGCCTGAAGATGCACACAGCCGTCTGGTGAAAATGAAAAACTCTTTTGGTCTACATGGCCTCCAGTCAGGAGGAGACGAGGAGAATGGATTTGAGCGGAAATCTCAGGCTCTTAGGCGTCCTTCAAAATACAAGCATCGTTCTAAAATTCTTTTCAGCAAAACAAAGGCCTATCAAAGACGGTTCCACTCTGACAGTGATGGTGAGGAGTTTTGCCCTGCCACACAGAAAAAGAAGAAGGGGAGGGCCCACAGAGGCAGCGAGGAGGACCCACTTCTCTCCCCTGCCGACCCATGGAAGATTGGTATAGATAATCCTGCCATCACCTCTGATCCTGAGCAGGACGATAAGAAGATGAAGAAGAAAAAGACATCAAAGACTCCAAAGGACCAGAAAAAGGTGGGTCATTAATAATAGCTGTATTATTTTTTTCTTTTTTACTCTCATTTTTAAAACACAAAAGGGAATGAAAAATCAAAGACTAAATACTTAAATGTGAGTAAATTTCTTTATTCATGTGTGAACATATGTGCATGCATGATTTTATAGCTTTGTGACTTCTGTTTTGAATGAAAGTAAGCTATTTTATTGAAAAACCTCAAGGCCACAGGCTCTGTGTAGACAATTCTGGGGATGTAGCAACTTACTTAATAATTAAATAGTATAAAATGTTGTGGCTGCAGCACTGTGCCACCCATCGTAGCAAGTGTAACATGGGCTTGACACATTTAGGAATACAGAAGGAAGCAGATAAAAGCTCAAAAGTGGTAGCAGCGGAGATTTTAAAAATTAAACTTGAAATTTTTTGGGCTAGATTCATACCAGATCTCCAAACACAAATTTTGTCTATTTTTGGCATGCTTATTCTAAATACCCTCAATACATCTGTTATATGAATTACTTGGTGTGTGGGACGTGCCCGGAACACTAGACCAGGGAGGCGTCCAGGAGGCATCCTAACCAGATGCCCGAGCCACCTCAACTGGCTTCTCTCGATGTGGAGGAGCAGCGACTCTACTCTGAGTCCTCCCCGGATGACTGAGCTCCTCACCCTATCTCTAAGGGAGAGCCCAGACACACTACAGAGAAAACTCATTTCAGCCGCTTGTATCCGGGATCCTGTTCTTTCGGTCACGACCCGAAGCTCGTGACCATAGATGAGGGTAGGAACGTAGATCGACCGGTAAATCGAGAGCTTGGCCTTTTGGCTCAGCTCTCTTCACCACAACGGATCGGTACAGCGCCCGCTTCACAGCAGACGCTGCACCAATCCGCCTGTCGATCTCCCGCTCCATCTTCCCCTCATTCGTGAACAAGACCCCAAGATACTTGAACTCCTCCACTAGGGGCAGCACATCCTCCCCAACCCGGAGAAGGCACTCTACCCTTTTCCGGTTCAAGACCATGGTCTCGGATTTGGAGGCACTGATTTTCATCCCGGCCGCTTCGCACTCGACTGCGAACTGCTCCAGTGAGAGCTGTAGATCACACCCTGATGAACCCAATAGGACCACGTCATCTGCGAATAGCAGAGACACAATCCTAAGGCCATCAAAACGGATCCCCTCAACACATTGGCTGCGCCTAGAAATTCTGTCCATAAAAGTTATGAGTATGGACAGAATGGGTCCATACTCATAACTCCATACTCATGGGTATAGAGCTGGTCCAGTGTCCCACGGCCAGGATGAAAACCACACTGCTCTTCCTGAATCCGAGATTCAACTATCCGACGGACCCTCCTTTCCAGAACCCCTGAATAGACCTTACCAGAGAGGCTTAAGAGTGTGATTCCTCTGTAGTTGGAACACACCCTCCGGTCCCCCTTTTTAAATAGGGGGACCACCACCCCAGTCTGTCAATCCAGGGGAACTGCCCCCGATGTCCACGCAATGCTGCAGAGCTGCGTTAACCAACACAGCCCCACAACATCCAGAGCCTTAAGGTACTCAGGGCAAATCTCATCCACCCCTGGGGCTTTGCCACCGAGGAGCTTTTTAACAACCTTGGCAACCTCAGCACAAGAGATGGGAGAACCCGACCCACAGTCCTCAGGCTCTGCTTCCGCAATGGAAGACGTGTTGGTGGGATTAAGGAAGTCTTCTAAGTATTCCGCCCACCGAAACACGACGTCCCGAGTCAAGGTCAGCAGCACACCACCCCTACTGTAAACAGTGTTGGCACTGCACTGCTTCCCCCTCCTGAGACGCCGGATAGTGGACCAGAATTGCTTCGAAGCCGTACGGAAGTCTTTCTTCATGGCCTCTCCGAACTCTTCCCACGCCCGAGTTTTTGCGTCGGCGACCAGCCGAGCCGCCTGCCGCTTCGACTGCCGGTACACATCAGCTGCTTCCGGAGTCCCACAGGCCAAAAAAGCCCAGTAGGACTCCTCCTTCAGCATGACGGCTTCCCTCACCGCTGGTGTCCACCAGCGGGTTCGAGGGTTGCCGCCGCGACATGCACCGACAACCTTGCGGCCACAGCTCCGACTAGCCGCCTCAACAATAGAGGCGCGGAATATTGGTCCATTCAGACTCCATGTCCCCCGCCTCGCTCGGGACGTGTTTAAAGTTCTCCCGGAGGTGGGAATTAAAGCTCCGTCTAGTGGGAGCTTTAGTACATTCCCAAACTCATAAATGTGTACTAAATCTGAAAAATTCTGGTGTCCTTTTTAGCAAGACCAACTTGGGACTTTGTAACTTTACTCATCTTAGTCTTTTCTGAACCTTTCCCATTTTCAGTACTTCAATATTCTTTCCCATAGTTTGAGTATTTACTTGTGGTGGTGGGCAGTATGGAGTGGCTTTGAACAGTACAGCAAAGCATGGTGCTTGATGAGCAGGTTCAGAATAAACTAGTCAAAGTATTAACTCTATTTATGACAGAACCCCTCAATATTAACATGACTTAGAAATAATGTAATAATTTACATTTTAAACAAATGTGTGAACGTTTTTTTTAATAATGAACGGATTTTCAGATATTTACTTGTACAACTATTTACAACAAGTTTCTGTCTGAACAATTAATCTTTCATTGCTTTGAAGAAACAGCAACTGTACTTCATGTATGGAAAGACTTCTGGGCCAGGCCCATTAAGGCAATTTTCAAGCATGCAGGAAGGTGCAGGAACATGATCTCCTGAATCTTGTTTCGCAGGTCAGTTTTGATCCAGTTCATTGCAGAGAAGTCTTCACAATTTATTCTTGACACTGGGATGACTAGTGCCGCTGCAGCCAGTTAACTTAGCAAGAAAAGGGCTTAATCTAAAAATGTGTAATTATAGCTCCTAGCTCCGGTTCCCAGCTTCTGTTACTTGACCTTTCATGGGGTCAACAGTAGAACACCTATTGTGGGTAGGAGAGGAGCTACGGCCTGCTGTGCAGATTTCGGACAGCCTTTAACTCCGTCATTATGCAATGGAAAGCACGTGGATGATTCTAGTGAAATCCGGGCCTACAGCTTTCCGAAAATGAACTACAAAGTGCGCAATCTCTTCTCTCCATTTTCATTGATTTCCGTGAGGTGGACTGTGCTTATACGTCATGTCCCGCAAAGGAATGTGGGATTCCTTATAGCTCCTTAGCGCTGGTAAAGGACATCATGAGGTCCCTATGCTAAATTATCTGTGAGGAGAAGCATACAGGCTCCTTTTCCTATGTCTTGCACTATATGGACAGTGCTTATGATGACTGCTGATGCACCTTCACTGGCCTACCAGATGTCACTGTGGAGCGCTATGTTCACAATAATCTGCGGGACAAGATTGTTCTTTATAGAGTAGTATTGTAAAAAAAAAAAGACAGACTCCCATACCAATAAAATTCTGTTATAAACATTTGTGTCTATAAATCTAAGTCTGACAGACAACTGACAAGTTCAGTCTGCTAAATCTTCTTGGGGCACCTTGATATGGGGCGGCCCCACCATTGTTTGTATTAATAATGAACATCTGAAATCGCAGCGCGCATGCACAAACACTCTCAGTAGACCTCCATGGGGCACAAATACGCCGGCCCCGAGCTCAGGTCGTCCAATAAAAATATTGGTTGTGCAAGTCTCTATTTATGAACATTATGAGTGACCCTTTTTTTGTAATTTTATATATAAATGAAATTGCATTTAGTTTATATAAAATGGTTGGTTTATGATAACTTATGTTTACTTTAAAATGTATCAAAGTCAGGTTGTATGCATCACAAAAAAAATTATTGCTGCTATTAGTTTTGAATTTTTGTGCCCCACTTAACTTATCATGCCAGAGATGCCACTGGTACTTACCCAAAAAAAAAAACGTTTTCGGATGGAGCCTATACATCTGCCCACTCATTAAATCCACTGGCCAGCTGTTCCATAGTTGATCCTTGGCTTTTGTCCTACCAGAATAGAAAAGAGTAAACACAAAATAAAAATAAATGTTATCATGGAATCCTGATTTCAAGAGAAGTCATACAATTTTTAAGTGGGGTTTAAGATTTTTTTAAATCAATAAGACAACACAAAAATCACATTAGGTAGCCTAAATAAAATGCAACTAATAAACACTTACCTGACAACATGCCTAACTACAATACCCTCTGGTTATAGCTTCAGCCCTACATTCAATTTCAATTCAATTTTATTTTATTTATATAGCGCCAATTCATGAAACATGTCATCTCAAGGCACTTTACAAAGTCAAAATCAATCAGATTATACAGATTGGGTCAGATTATACAGATCCTATATAAGGGAACCAGTTGATTGTATCAAAGTCTTGACAAGCTGATGCCACAGCTAACAGAACGCCAGACCAGGTGTATCTATTATGAAGAAAAAAGAGAGAGAACAAAAAGTTAAAAGCTGAAATTACAACAGTGATGCAAAACTGGAGAACAGTAGACTGGAGAACAGTAGAACTCAGTAGAGTAAGAAATATAGGCCCTGATGTCCTCCAGTAGCCTAAGCCTATTGCAGCATAACTATAGAGGTAGCTCAGGGTAACATGAGCCACTCTTACTATAAGCTTTGTCAAAAAGGACAAGGACAAGTTTTAAGATTAGTCTTTAAAGTACACAGGGTGTCTGCCTCACGGACCAAAACTGGGAGTTGGTTCCACAGGAGAGGAGCCTGATAGGTAAAGGATCTGCCTAGCATTCTGGTTTTAGAGACTTTAGGAACCACCAGCAAACCTGCAGTCTGAGAGCGAAGTGCTCTGTTAGGAACATACGGGGTAATCAGAGCTCTGATATATGATGGAGCTTGATTATTAAGGGCTTTATACGTTAGAAGAAGAATTTAAAATTCTGTTCTTGATTTAACAGGAAGCCAATGAAGGGAAGCTAAAATTGGAGAAATATGATCCCTCTTGTTAATTTTCCTCAAAACTCTTGCTGCAGCATTTTGGATCAGCTGAAGACTTTGAACTGCATTTTGTAGACTTCCTGGTAGTAAAGAATTACAATAGTCCAGCCTTGAAGTAACAAATGCATGGACTAGTTTTTCAGCATCACCCTGGACAGAATGTTTCTTATTTTGGCGATATTCTGGAGGTGAAAAAATGAAACTCTGGAAACCTGTTTAATATAGGATTTAAATGACATGTCTTGGTCAAAAATAACGCCAAGATTTTTTACTTTATCAACAGAGGCCAAGTTAATGCCATCCAGATTAAGTGATTGATTAAGAAGTTTATGTTTTGATGACTCTGGTCCAAAGATTACAACTTCTGTCTTGTCAGAATTTAAATGCAGGAAATTTAAAGTCATCCAGCTTTTGATGTCATCAAGACATGACTGCAGTCTGAGTAATTGATTGGATTCATCAGGATTAATGGATAAATATAGCTGGGTGTTATCAGCATAACAGTGGAAATGAATCCCATATTGTCTGATAATTTTGCCAATCGGAAGCATATATATAGTAAAGAGAATTGGTCCAAGGACTGAACCCTGTGGTACTCCACAAGTGACCCTAGAGTTTGAAGATTCATTATTAACATGAACAAACTGGAATCTATCTGACAGATAAGATTTAAACCAGCCTAATGCTTTCCCCTTAATCCCTGCAGTATGCTCAAGTCTTTGTAGGAGAATATTGTGATCAACGGTGTCAAATGCAGCACTGAGATCTAGCAGGACAAGTATAGACACAAGTCCATTATCTGAGGCCATGAGAATATCATTAGTGACCTTCACCAGAGCCGTTTCAGTGCAATGATGAGCTCTGAAGCCTGACTGAAACCCCTCAAGTAGGTCATTACTTGTTAATGTTCACAAAGTTGATTAACAACTACTTTCTCAAGAATTTTAGATAAGAAGATTAGATATAGGTCTGTAATTTACTAACTCATCTTGATCAAGAGAAGGTTTCTTAAGTAAAGGTTTAATAACAGCTACTTTAAAAGCCTGTGGTACATATCCATTTACTAAGGATAGATTAATCATGTCTAAAATAGAGCTATTGATTAAAGGGAATATCTCCTTAAACAACTTGGTTGGGATTGGGTCTAACATACAGGTAGGTTTAGGTGAAGCTAATATTTTAGATGGCTCAGAAAGCTCTACTGCTTCTAAACAGTTCAAACACTGTGCAGGTTCTAAAGATTCATCCAGCACTGCCTCACTTACTGAGGATGAGGTAATCATGTTTGGGAGGATGCCAATTATTTTATTTTTAATGGAATCAATTTTATTTATGAGGAATCCCATAAAATCATTACTGCTAAGAGCTAAGGGAATGGATGGATCAACGGAGCTGTGACTCTGAGTAAGTTTGGCAACCGTACTGAAGAGAAATGTAGGATTATTTTTATTCTCCTCAATTAATGATGACAAAAATTGCTGCTCTAACTCTGCTTATACAACAATAGACTGTCTTTCCAGATTAGGCAGGATTCCTCTTGTTGTGTAGAGCGCCGTTTTCTCTCCAATTTCCTAACATTGTTTTATACATAAATTAAATGACACCATTACATATCGGCAAATTTAAGCTAGTAGGCGTGATCGCATAGATTTATACAAGGCAGCTCTCCTCTTCCATCAAAGAGAATGAAAGGGAAGAGGTGACACTGTAAGACCCTGTTTACAGTGAGGGATCCCCTTTCATACAGTCTATAAATAAATGTTCCTCATACTGGAAATCTAACATGTCAGCTCATGACTATTTACGCAATTTTTTCAATTATTAATTTACATGTTTGGTTCTGTTACACAGACCGGGGCTAATATCTTTCTTCTGCCTAAGCTAGGCTCCCACATACTCAGGTGTACTGTGTGCATACTGTTGGCCACGGGGACTCTGTGGATGTTTTACCCTTAATAGTCGAGCGTTCCTATTGCCTAAATTTCTTGTGACAAATCCATACATTTCCCAAACTTTCTGCTAGTGGAACAAGGCGTGGGAATGGATAGTAGCATGTTTTTTAAGCTAGTCGACCACCTAGAGCCGTTTCTTCTCCAGCAGACGGCCACCACACACCTGTCAGTGTGGTACTAAGAGGGGCCTGATGGCACGAGTCCTCGTGACTGCCTGCTTGGAGCTGTTCAGTGCATCAGCTCTGAGTCACATGTAAAACAGTTTGATGTGAAGACTTCTTCCCGCCGAGCAGTTTACTGTGTCGTAAATATTGAGCTTTGCGCTTACCTGGACATCCACTGACTCATGTCCATGCAAGTATGTCGCAGTCTTTAAGTGGCTGCACTTTTTAGTGCAAAACATTTATGAGCTCTTTGGTAGAACTGTTATTTCAATTTGACGGTGTGTGTGCGCACTGATGCCCCCATAAAACAAAGATAACAGAGAGGAGTAATGTTTGTTTGGCAGATTCAGGGTTTAACTGTTTACTGTAAATGCTGCAATTTCGTCCTGGTTTTCTGCATTGTGGAAATCATAGGGCCCTAGCAACTAGCTACTTTATCAATACTTTATAGATTAGCTAGTCAGTCCCACAACATTGGAAAGTTTACTTGCCTCTGAAACACCAGCTTTACCGTCTGGTTGTAGATGCATGAAGTCAGCTGCCGATACTGATTGCTACATGAGCCACATCTGTTTAATCGTGGGTGGGGGATGGTCTGTGTTCATTGTTTAAAAAGCCTACATAGTGTTTTTAGGGGAAAAAAGTGGATTCAGAATTTTATCTTCCTGGGCAGGTCTCAATTTACCTGGGTGGGCTGCCCAAGTAAAGTCTATGTATGGGAAACGCTGCTTCAAAGTGAATATCATCTGACATCTTCTTTTTTTCTTCTCTACCTGTGAGCTTCCTTTTTCTATTTCTTCATCTTTCTTTCCATCGCCTCCTACTCTTTCTTTTTCTTTCCTAAGGTCCAGATTTTCTTTCACTATTGGGATTTGTATGTGTATAGTGTTAATAGCCACATACCACAATACACATGGTTATTATACACAATGTACAAATGCTCTCAACCATGTCTATATATATATATATATATATATATATATATATATATATATATATATATATATATATGTATATATATATATATATATATATATATATATGTGTGTGTAAAGAATTTCTAAGATTTTTTCAATCAATCTTCTTGTTTTTGCTATCGAATAGTGTATCTGCTATCTGTCATTGTGCCATTTTGTCAGATCTGCCTTTTTATTTGTTCACTCTGCTTTACCTTACTGCATTATTTGTGTTGTTTTGTTTTACTGTGTTGTATTTCTTTGCTATTCTTTATTCCTCTCCTCCAAGTTAAAAAATATTTGACTTTCTCATCTCCCCTTTACTCATAGCCCAAATCGACCAAGCCCCCAAAGCCATTTAACCCACCCAATCGGAGAACCTGGGAGAGCAACTACTTTGGCGTTCCCCTGCAGAATCTGGTGACTCCAGAGCATCCCATCCCACTCTTCATTGAGAAGTGTGTTGACTACATAGAACGCACAGGTCAGCCATTAATTTAGCTGATTTTCAAGCCAATTTTTGATTCTTGAATGTCAATATCTTCTTTAGCATACTTGAGCATAGCTTAAGATTTTTATTTATTTCTACGGCTAGAGAGCGAACCCCATGGGTTTCAGTTAAAAAGGTATAATTATTTGATGTTATAGATAACTTGGCACTTTATTACTATATATGAACTGAAATCAAATAATCTCATAGCTGGCATATAATTTACTGTTGCACTTCCACAAAACATACAAAGGACTGAAATCTCTAACTTCAAACTGTTTTTAGCATTTTTGTCAATAACTGCTGAAGTGGGCTTATTTTGGTG
Source organism: Fundulus heteroclitus (assembly GCF_011125445.2). Taxonomy (NCBI): domain Eukaryota; kingdom Metazoa; phylum Chordata; class Actinopteri; order Cyprinodontiformes; family Fundulidae; genus Fundulus; species Fundulus heteroclitus. The sequence goes on from NW_023396600.1 coordinate 276,124, forward strand.
GGCAGAGTTGCCTGCATAGTGAGACATGGCCAGCGACAAAAGCATACTGAAGAACCAATAACGCCAATACTTTCCATTTGTCAACTTGTAGCCAAGGAAGAAGAAGCCTTCTTTCAATACAAAAAATACTGGACAATATCTGGGAGTGGTGGGAATTCTGAAGTTTCGGATTCTGAGTATGAGAACTGTCATACTGCTGTTAAGGTAGCTTCAGGTTGGTTATTCAACATCTTCGTCCTCTTGTTTTGGAGCACGAATATCCAACCTGAGACTAACTTCACTGTGGTGACTGGTATTGCTTAGATTTCTCACTTCCTCTGTCTCCAAACTAGTTTTGTTAAAATGTTTAAATGTTTGTCTCCAAAGTGTCTGTGTGAAGGCCGTCTACTAACCAGCTATATCTGCAGTGTAGCACCTTTCTGTTCTTCAGTACATATTCACTTAGTGAATGAATGAATTGTTAATTTCTTACAGACAATCCAGTGAAATTATAAATATAACACAAACTAACCTTGTCTGCAAGATGAATTCTCGCGATATTTGTGCGTTCACAAACACACGAAAATCCATCTTGTACCACTCCTGCTTTGACCGTTTGTGTCTGAACCAAAAACGATTCGAGACAATCAGGTTGCAGTATTGAGCTTTAAGGCAGGACATACCGGTGCGACAACACCAAGAGCTGGTGAGCCCATTGCCGAACCAACACAAGCATGTACAGTAGGAAACGTCCATAGCTGCTGTTATCACATCTCATTTGTAAAAATCCACAATTTCATCTTTGAAAGAACAGCAAGAAATGCCTTGACTAACTTACCTTCTTGTGGTTTATCATGATGTCTGCTGCTTGCGTTTTAATTTAATATTGTGATTGGCTAAAACGAACTTTTGGTAGGCAGGCAATAGGTGTCGCTTTGCCCAATTACCTCAGAGTTGTGCTAAAATCCCCACTTTTCCCCAAACGTATTCAAATGGAGCAGACCTAGAGTGCTACACATTATCAATGTGTTATAAATCACATCACAGGGTTTAAATTAAGGCCTTAATTGGCATTAAAAGTCATTAAATGTGATTATCTGTGGCATTAAAAATGCCTTTTTTTTCTAAAAAAAAAAAATACGTTCATAAAAACAGTTTCGTCAGATATATTATATCAGATATAACTGATTCCGCATGTTTGCGCGGAACTGCTTCCGGTTAATCGTAAAGCTGTATGTTTTTACAATGTTCAAAAAAGGAGCTCAAGGCGGAGAAAGAGCTAGAGAATGGGAAAATGCAAATTTCAACCAAAGTGGATGGAAAAAAGGAATTCGGGAAATGACTGCAGCCTGTCGACGATAAAGATGACGAAGGATTTTGCTGTGTTTGTAAAAAAAAAAAAAAAAAAAAAAATTAGGCTTTGTACAATGGGTGTCAATGCTTCACGATCTCACATGAAGTCTGACAGTGTACTCCAGGGTAGACAACGTATACCCACTTATTTTTCAGTCAAAATTACGTATACCCAATTCTGGAGCGATATTTGTCTTTTGTTGGAGGGAGGATGACTGACCCCCTCTCCTTCTGACCACCCCCTCAGGACAATAAAACTCCATGTTTATCTTACGCTGAAGCAGGAAGGGCAGACCCCCCTCTGCTTTCCTCAGTAACCCCAACTAAGATATATTTTTAATTCTCAACATAAGTGAGGTGTGAAAAATCTTTTTGTCTCTTTTTATTTCCAGCTTCTGGGTGATGATGCAAAAGTTTCTTGTGATCATAATCATCATCATTGTCATATTTATTTAATGAGCACTTTAACACGAGGTAAAACAAAATAACATCTAATAAAATGACTTGAGTCAACAGTTTAAAACAACAACAATAATAAGCTGTTTAAATCCTTAAAAACAAACAGAAGTTCTTTAAACTGAACTCTAAGATAAACAGGCAACCAGTGAAGGGAGGCCAGGATGGGGTAATGTGCTTTATTTTATGTTTTTCAATTAAAAGGTGTGCAGCAGCATTTGAACCAGCTGCAGACATTTGAGGACTGACCGATTCAGAGATAAAGAGAATTACACTAATCTAGCCATGATGAAATGCGGTACCGCGCGCGAGCTATTTTTAGAAACACAACGTCACGATGACGTCACATCACGTGGTACGCAGTAGGGCATGCTTGCATAGTCCGCCGCTGTGTCGCTGTAAAAGAGACGTGCGTTACCCTTGGTTTTACTCGGTAAACAAATGCTTTTTCCAAATCTAAGACCATGGTTTTTAAACATTGTTGCTATGGAACGTGCAACAGCGACTCGAGTTACGCTGATCGGCCGCATATGAAGGATGTTTTCTTCAAGACTGCCAAGGAGAAATGTGTACGCTTGGAACACCGGGGCGGTCGGCCTACACAACAGTTCAACCCGGAAAAAGTTACCAAATTCAAGTACATATGTAGCAAGCATTTTGTCGGAGGAAAGGGCCCAACCGAAGAACATCCTGACCCAATTCCAGCGACATCAAGTCAAGGTAAGAGTATTTTGGTGGCCGACATGTTAATAAAGTAGCGCCTGCTACCATGACAGCATATAGGCTATCATGGTAGCAGGCGCTAACATGATAGCCTGCTACCAGGCTTACTCAAAAACATTTCAAATGAGACAAACATTAAACATATACCCATTCCTGGACGGTGATTGCAAACAACAACAAAAAAACGGCCGACGCTGCCATGATCGCCGCGCAGGAAAAAAAAAACAAAGCTTACCGTTCATCAACTCGGCCAGTTTTCCAGTCTTTTTAAACCCTCGAACCTCAAGCCATCGTTTGAGCTGAAGGTTGGTGTGTTCTTCGACAGTGCGACCAGTAATCCGTGTGCCTGGGACACCGTCTTGGGAAAGTTTAACGGCTGTAAAGTCGGTCAGATCTGTTATCCGTGCGTTCTCTCCTGTATGCGTTCTCTCCTGTATGCCCTACCTAAGCGGCAAAAGGGGCGTTGCTCTTGAGACGGTGACGTCACGTGCGCGGTACCGCATTAAGGCTTAGAGTAGTGTTTCCATATTTTTGTCTTGAAAGAATAGGTTTTACCTTTGCTTTGTTCCTTACATGATAAAAATGACTTAACTAAGGTCCCTTTTTGACTGTCAAGTTTAAAATCACCGTCCATTTTAACTTTGAGGGGCTAAACATTCATTGTCAGGGTGTCTAAATCAACAGGATCAATAGTTCTTTGGGTGTTTCAACTGGTATATTTGACAATTCATGATTTGCAAAGACAAAGAGATTTGAGTTTTGATGGTCTCCTCGTCATTAACTTAAACCAAAGTTAAACCAAAGAAAATTTTACATTACCAGCCAGAAGCTGGATAAAATCTTTAAAAAAGAGACAACAGTATTTTCAACATCTCACGTAGTAGTTCAAGGAAATATTTTAATCTAAATGTTTTAGGCTAAATATTTTAGGCTAAAATGAGTAAATGCTACTGATGGATTTTTGGGTAAACTAAACATATCAGTGTTACATGTCATTGTTTCTAAAACAGCATTTTTCTGAGCTGCGTCTAAAAGGGCAAACATTGAGAGTATATCCACTTCTCCAGGGAGCACTACACTACTGCGGACAGCCACAGATCAGCTGCAAGGGGCAGACAACAGCTAACAGTGTCAAGTTACTTTTCTGTAAGCAACGCAGACATGTCCGCATTATCTATCTATCTATCTATCTATCTATCTATCTATCTATCTATCTATCTATCTATCTATCTATCTATCTATCTATCTATCTATCTATCTATCTATCTATCTATCTATCTATCTATCTATCTATCTATCTATCTATCTATCTATCTATCTATCTATCTATCTATCGGCCCGTTTACACTACACTTTTTTAACCGAGCTCGGTAACCGAGGTAACTCTCGTGTGTAAATGGTCAGCAGACTGAACTGAACCGCGCTAGACATAACCAGACCGCGCTAAGTGCAGACCAGTTCAACCTTTTGACTTTTAACTGCAGATCTTTCTACCGGCCTAGGGAGTTTACTGTTGTTAGCATCACTGCTGTTTATGTGCCTCCCAGCGCTAATACTAAAGAGGCTATGAGTGTCCTCTATCGGACTATCCCTAAACTGGTGAAGATTCTCAGTCATCCAGGTCACGGTGCAAATTAGAACCGAAACAGGTCCACCCCCTTAGTAATGGGGAGTCATTAAGGTCATTGTTGGCCTGCAAATTAAACCGAAACACAAATGTGGAGTCGTTAGGGACTCCCCTTTGCAGTGACGTGGACCAGTTTCAGGTCAACATTTGTGTTCAATTTGCATGTTATCTAAGCCATTGTAGGACCTTTGTTGGGCAGTAGTATAAAGCTTGCAACTCCACACTACTCCAGACATTTTGAATGGCATACTGCGCACGTGACGTCACCGACTCAAGAGCAACGCCCCTTTTGCCGCTTAGGTAGGGCATACAGGTAGAGAACGCCCGTAGCAACCAGCTATTACACGCGCAACAGAACCAGCGATATGACCGACTTTATAGCCGTTAAACTTTCCCAAGACGATGTTCCAGGCGCACGGATTACTGGTCGCACTGTCGAAGAACACACCAACCTTCAGCTCAAACGATGGCTTGAGTGTCGAGGGCTTAAAAAAACGGAAAACGGGCCGAGTTGATCGAACGGTAAGCTTTGTTTTTTTTTCCTGCGCGGCGGTCATGGCGTCATCGGCCGTTTTTTTTGTTTGTAATCACCGTCCAGGAATCGGTATATGTTTAATGTTTGTCTTATTTGAAATGTTTTTGAGTAAGCTATCCTGGTAGCAGGGTATCAAGTTAGCGCCTGCTACCATGATAGCCTATATGCTGTCATGGTAGCAGGTGCTTCATATTAACATGTCGGCCACCAAAATACTCTTACCTGTTCACTACTTGATGTCGCTGGAATTGGGTCAGGATGTTCTTCGGTTGGGCCCTTTCCTCCAACAAAATGCTTGCTATATATGTAGGCCGACCGCACCGGTGTACCCAGCGCACACATTTCTCTTTGGCAGTCTTGAAGAAAACATCCTTCATATGCGGCCGATCAGCGTACCTCGAGTCGCTGTTGCACGTTCCATAGCAACAATGTTTAAAAACCATGGTTTTAGATATGGAAAAAGCAGTCATTTACCGAGTAAAACCAAGGATAACGCACGTCTCTTTTACAGCGAAACAGCGGCGGACTATGCAAGCTCGTCCTACTGCGTACCACGTGATGTGACGTCATCGTGACGTTACGTTTCTAAAAATAGCTCGCTCGCGGTACGCCATTGAGAAAGCTTTCTGGATAGGAAGCGAAACGTCTTCAAACTTTGTAAAAAAAAAAGTCAAGTTGTTTTTTGTTTGTTTTTTAACTTTTTTGGAATATCCCTCTGAAATATGCACACACAATGTATGTTTTCATCATTGCTGGGGATTTTAACCAGGCCAATGTGAAGACTGTTCTCCCTCATTTCGGCCAACATGTGGATTTTTCAACTCAATTCAATTTTCAATTCAATTCAATTCAATTTTATTTATATAGCGCCAAATCATGAACATGTCATCTCAAGGCACTTTACAAAGTCAAGTTCAATCATATTATACAGATTGGGTCAGATTATACAGATTGGTCAAAAATGTCCTATTTAAGGAAACCAGTTGATTGCATCAAAGTCCCGACAAGCAGCAGTCACTCCTGGGGAACCGTAGAGCCACAGGGAGAGTCATCTGCATTGTACATGGCTTTGCTGCAATCCCTCATACTGAGCAAGCATGAAGCGACAGTGGGAAGAAAAACCACCCATTAACGGGAAGGAAAAACCTCCGGCAGAACCGGGCTCAGTATGAACGGTCATCTGCCTCGACCGACTGGGGTTACAGAAGACAGAACAGAGACACAACAAGACAGACAAACAAGCACAGAAGCACACATTGATCTAGTAATCTGTTCTACATTAGATGGTAGTAGCGGGTGAGCCGTCTTCTCTGGATGATGTCACAGTTAACAGAACGCCAGACCAGGTGTACCTACTATGAAGAAAAAGAGAGAGAGCAAAAAGTTAAAAGCTGAAATGACGACAGTCATTTCAATGTAATACAATGCAAAACTGGAGAACAGTAGACTGAAGAACAGTAGAAATCAGTAGAGTGAGAAAATTAGACCCTGATGTCCTCCAGCAGCCTAGGCCTATCACAGCACAACTATAGAGATAGCTCAGGGTATGAGCCACTCTAACTATAAGCTTTGTCAAAAAGGAAAGTTTTAACATTAGTCTTAAAAATAGATAGGGTGTCTGCCTCACGGACCAAAACTGGGAGTTGGTTCCACAGGAGAGGAGCCTGATAGCTAAAGGATCTGCCTCCCATTCTACTTTTAGAGACTCTAGGAACCACCAGCAGACCTGCAGTCTGAGAGCGAAGTGCTCTATTAGGAACATACGGGGTAATCAGAGCTCTGATATATGATGGAGCTTGATTATTAAGGGCTTTATACGTTAGAAGGAGAATTTTAAATTCTATTCTTGATTTAACAGGAAGCCAATGAAGGGAAGCTAAAATTGGAGAAATATGATCCCTCTTGTTGATTTTCATCAGAACTCTTGCCGCAGCATTTTGAATCAGCTGAAGACTTCGAACTGCATTTTGTGGACTTCCTGATAGTAAAGAATTACAATAGTCCAGCCTTGAAGTAACAAATGCATGGACTAGTTTTTCAGCATCACTCCTGGACAGAATGTTTCTAATTTTGGCGATATTCCGGAGGTGAAAAAAGGAAACTCTGGAAACCTGTTTAATATGGGATTTAAATGACATGTCTTGGTCGAAAACAACACCAAGATTTTTAACTTTATTACCAGAGGCCAAGTTAATGCCATCCAGATTAAGGGATTGATTAAGAACTTTATTTTTTGAAGACTCTGGTCCAAAGATTACAACTTCTGTCTTGTCAGAATTTAAATGCAGGAAATTTAAAGTCATCCAGCTTTTGATGTCATCAAGACATGACTGCAGTCGAAGTAACTGATTGGATTCATCAGGATTTATGGATAAATATAGCTGAGTGTCATCAGCATAACAGTGGAAATTAATCCCATGCTGTCTGATAATTTTGCCAATCGGAAGCATATAAATAGTAAATAGAATTGGTCCAAGGACTGAACCCTGTGGTACTCCACAAGTGACCCTAGAGTTTGAGGAAGATTTATTATTAACATGAACAAACTGGAATCTGTCCGACAGATAAGATTTAAACCAGCCTAATGCTTTTCCCTTAATCCCTACAGTATGCTCAAGTCTTTGTAGGAGAATATTGTGATCAACTGTATCAAATGCAGCACTGAGATCTAACAGGACAAGTATAGACACAAGTCCATTATCTGAGGCCATGAGAATATCATTAGTGACCTTCACCAGAGCTGTTTCAGTGCTATGATGAGCTCTGAAGCCTGACTGAAACTCCTCAAGTAGGTCATTACTTTGTAAATGTTCACATAGTTGATTAGCAACTACTTTCTCAAGAATTTTAGATAAGAAAAGAAGATTAGATATAGGTCTGTAATTTACTAACTCATCTTGATCAAGAGATGGTTTCTTAAGTAAAGGTTTAATAACAGCTACTTTAAAAGCCTTTGGTACATATCCATTTACCAAGGATAGATTAATCATGTCTAAAATAGGACCACTGATCAGAGGGAATACCTCCTTAAACAACTTGGTTGGGATTGAGTCTAACATACAGGTAGAAGGTTTAGATGAAGCTAAAATTTTAGATAGCTCAGAAAGCTCTACTGCTTTTAAACAGTTCAGACACTGCACAGGTTCTAAGGATTCCTCCAATGCTGCCTCACTTACTGAGGATGAGGTAATCATGTTTGGGAGGATGCCAATTATTTTATTTTTAATGGAATCAATTTTATTTATGAAGAATCCCATAAAATCATTACTGCTAAGAGCTAAGGGAATGGATGGATCAACAGAGCTGTGGCTCTGGGTAAGTTTGGCAACTGTACTGAAGAGAAATCTAGGATTATTCTTATTCTCCTCAATTAATGATGAAAAATATGCTGCTCTAACTCTGCGAAGGGTCTTGTTATACAACAATAGACTGTTCTTCCAGATTAAGTAGGATTCCTCTTGGTGTGTAGAGCGCCATTTTCTCTCCAATTTCCTAACATTGTGCTTCAAGGAACGCAGCTCTGAATTAAACCAAGGAGCCAGCTTCCTGTGAATAATCACCTTCTTTTTCAAGGGAGCTACATTGTCTAATGCAGAACGCAATGACGAAGTCATACCGTTTACAAAGACATCTATTTGTGAATTGGAAGAAACAACATTGCTGCCATCTACAGGGCATTTCTGCAATACGGAGGATAATAAAAAGGGGACAGACTCTTTAAGTTTTGATACAGCATTATCCGATAAAGATCTACTATAATGGAACCCTCTTTTGGGGGTGGGGAACTCAGTTAGATTAAACTCAAATGTTATTAAAAAATGATCAGATAGGACAGGGTTGTGAGGAAATACTGTTAATTCTTCACAATCAATGCCATATGTCAGAACAAGGTCTAAAGTATGGAGCCGAGAGTGCGTCGGTTCATGCACATTTTGAGCAAAACCAATTGAATCTAGGATAGTTTTAAAGGCTACACTAAGGTTATCACATTCTGTGTCAACATGGATGTTAAAATCACCCACTATAATAGCCTTATCAGTATTTAACACCAAATCAGATAAGAAATCTGACAACTCCTCCAAAAACTGAGTGTAAGGGCCTGGTGGACGATACAAAACAACAAACAGAAGAGGTTTTATTGCTTTGCAGCTTGGATGAGGGAAACTGAGGGTTAAATGTTCAAAAGAACTGTAGTTATTAATTGGCCTGGGACTAATTAATAAATCAGACTGAAAGATAGTTGCCACTCCTCCTCCTCTTCCCACAGATCTGGGAATGTGGAAATTTGAATAATTGGAGGGAGTTGACTCATTTATACTAACGTAGTCCTCTTGTAGCCAGGTTTCTGTGAGACAAAACAAATCAATCTGTTTATCAGAAATCAATTCGTTAACTAACAAAGTCTTTGGAGGGAGAGACCTTATATTTAATAGACCACATTTAATTGTTTTATTTTTAGGTTCAAGGTGAACCGTATTGATTTTTATTAGGTTTTTATGATTTGTTCCTTTTAGATAAGTTTTTGATCTGTTAAGTTTTGGCCGTGGGAAAGACACCGTCTCAATAGGATAATGGATGGGTAACAGTAGAGAAGCTGCAGAGAGGTGTGTTAAACTACGGCTCTGCTTCCTGGTCTGGACCCTGGGTTGTCAGCATTTAGGAGGACTAATAAATCCGGCCAGATTTCTAGAAAGAAGAGCTGCACCATCCAAAGTAGGATGGATGCCGTCTCTCCGGATCAGACCAGGTTTTCCCCAGAAAGTTCTCCAGTTATCAATGTAGCCCACGTCGTTTTCAGGACACCACCTAGACAACTAGCGGTTGAATGATGACATGCGGCTAAACATGTCATCACTGGTCAAATCAGGCAGGGGACCAGAGAAAATTACGGAGTCCGACATTGCTTTAGCAAACTCGGGGGAGAACACTCTGGACTTGGTTTACACCAATATAAAAGACGCATTCAGAGCAGCCCCCCGCCCCCACCTCGGCCCTTCAGACCACCTATCTGTAATGCTAATTCCTGCATATAAGCCCCTGCTGATCAAAGCAAAACCCACAGTGAAGCAGGTGAGGGTGTGGACTGAGGGGCCATGGAGGCACTCCAGGACTATTTTGAGCACTCTGACTGGGACATGTATGTTCAAAGCTGCAGCATCATATGGCAACAAGATCAACATTGATGAGTATGCCATGACTGTGTCTGCCTATAGGCCCGTTTACACTACACTTTTTTAACCGAGCCGTGACCAGTCCGAGCTCTGTGACCGAGATTACTCTAATGTGTAAATGGTCAGCAGACTGAACCGGACCGCACTAAACATAACCGGACCGCGCTAACTGCGGTCCAGTTCCCTAGTAGGTCTCGGACTGTTTTTTTTCATCCCGGTTACCTGATAACGAAGAGCGGATGAGCAGACCGCGTCATCCCCTTACAGTCAGCTGACTGTCCGCGGGTTTTCCGGCGTGTCTGGCTGCACGTCCCGATTCACACTCCATTCAGACAAATTTCAGACATTCATAATAATACTAGCTTCCTTACCATGCCACACGATTTCCAGTGATGATTCTGCTTAGCACTCTGATGAACCTCAGCGTCTGTCGTTGTTTCCTGCGTTTGTAAATCCTTATTAGACGTTCGTTTGTCTTATCCATGTCCCAAAAGCCGACTCTGTCTAACCATAACATCCTGAATATTACGGGCGCCGCCATTTTGATTTGCTCGGTCCCGCCTTCAATCCCAGAGAGCAGCTGTACCGCAGATCGCTACTAGGACGCGAGGAGGAACCAAGGAACTGGGATAGCGTGGTGTGTAAACGGTCGTTTTGGCTTGGTTAACTGATCCAAGCTTGGACTGGTGTCGGCTCTGTTTAACAAGGGTACTGTAAATGGGGCTTCTCCATTTACAGTATATATATATATATATATATATATATATATATATATATATATATATATATATATATATATGGGTACTTATTTCTACGAGCATTAAAAAGCATTAAATTAGGGTTACTCATTCCTGTATAAACCCTGGAACAAGAGTATGTTCGAAGTATTAAGAAGATTAGGCCTTCAATCAGATTTCATTGGCTGGGTACAATTGTTGTATAAAATGCCTATGGCCTCTGTCGTGACCAACGGTTTTGTCTAAGACTTATTTGAGTTAGAAAGGGAAAAGCTCAGGGGAGCCCGCTATTTTCTTTGTTGTTCTCTTAAGCTATAGAGCCTTTAGCAATAGAGGTGTGGCATACCCCAAGGATTAAAGTAACAATGGTAGGATCTATAGAACATAACATTATGCTGTATGCAGATGACATTCTTCTAACTGTAACCGACCACACAAAATCAATACAAAAGTTAATTAAATGTGTCAACCAATTTGCACAGATTTCCACATATAAGGTTGACTTTTCTAAGTCCAAAATTATGCCTATGGCCACCATAAAAAAAACTGCAAGCCTGACTTCCTGAAACCATTCAGATGGGCCCCTGAGGGACATATTTGAGTGTTAAACTTACACCTAGGATCAACCAACTTTACATGGGAAATGTTAATCCATTAGTTAAACATGTAAAAGAGAAAACAGCTAGTTGGATGAAGCTTCCCATATCTTTCTTGGGCAGGATTAACTTAATCAAAATGACAATACTCCCTAAATTAATGTATGCTATGTCTATGCTCTTCTTAATTCTAAGTAGGAACCATCTTAAGGACATTAATAAGGCTATCTCTGACTTTATCTGGGCTGGCCATAAGCCTAAAATTCAATTGGATATCCTACAACTCTCTAAACAGTGGGTTAGGCTTGGGGGGGGTACCCAATTACCCCGTTTACACTAACCTTTTTTAACCGAGCCAAGACCAGTCCGAGCTCTGTAACGGAGATAACTCTCGAATGTAAACTGTAAGCAGACTGAACTGAACCGAGCTAGACATAACCAAACCGCGCTAAATGCAGACCAGTTCTCGGCCTGTTTTTTTTTTTTTTTTTCTGTCCCGGTTATCTGATAACGAAGAGCGCATGAGCTGACCGCGTCATGCCCTTACTGTCAGCTGACTGTCCGCGTTTCTTCCGGCGTGTGTGGCCTTCAATTCCAGAGAGCAGCAGTACCGCAGATCGTCACTAGAAGGCGAGGAGCAACCAAGGAACCGGAATAGCGTGATGTGTAAACGGTCGTCAGAACGAGGCTCGGCTTGGTTAACTGATCCAAGCTCGGACTGGTCTCGGCTCGGCTCGGTTTAACAAGGGTAGTGTAAATGGGGCTATTATATAACATTATATAATGTCAATGCAAGCTAAAATTATTTCAGTGTGGGCTGACCGACAGACAAAACCACCATGGTACCAGATGGAGAAAGTGGTGTGTAACCCCTTTCCCCTAGTAAATATTCTGGACAAAAGTAGACAAGAATTGACGGTTATGGCCAGGGAAAACCTCATGATTACAAATGTCATTAAAGCTTGGCCGTATAAAAAAAACAAAACAAAAAACTATCTATATCTTTTCTTTGTTAGCGTCCAGCCGGTTTCCCAAACAAAACGAACAAAACGAAACAAACTTGATTCCGGCCAAAACATCCGACGCTCCCCTCTGGGTAGATCCCTCCCGAGGTGAAGGTACTCTTCTCTTTTCCAGAGCCTTCCCGCACCGTCCTTTCAATTAATCTTTGTTTACCAAAAGTCCGCTGCTGCTGCAGCCTCCTTCACTGCCTCGCTTGTCACCAGAACCATAATCATCCACAGGTGTGACACCAGCCCAGCTAAATGCTTGATTGGCAATGCCCCACCCCCCTCCACCAGTGAACCGTCAAAGGTGCAAAAAAAAAAAACAACAACAAACAAGTCATCAGGGGATGAGGAAAAAATAGCAACATGTAACACTAGTGAAACTTGAACAAAACTACTAAACAAAATGAAGATAAAAAGAAGCTAAACTAAGGAACTATGTACATGCAAAAGAAACAAAGACAAAGACAGATAGTATTGTTCCCCTATCCGTTCCGAATTAAACGCAATAAAAATTACGTCTGGTGCCCTTACGGTTGCGGAGATATGGGGTGTTGTTTGAAGAAAAGTGTTGCCATTGTTTCCCAATGAGACAGACATAGAGGCAAAGAGTGTGCATGAATTACACAGACACCTGCAGGTGTGAGTGAGTTTCCATGGCAAGTGTTACTGTAGAGACCCACATGTATAGAAAATATTTGTATAATTTGCAAACAAAACCAACTGTAATACTTCTAAAACCTTGTATAACTGATTTATATAGAGAATAAACAGTTTTGGTCCCAATACTGACCCCTGGGAGACGCCACAAACAACATTCAAGCATGATGACTGATAATGCTCTAATTTCCTGATTGTCTCAAATGCTTTTTTAGATCAACAAATAGACCCATTGCAAACGTCTTTATTTATGGAGCTGGTGATTTATTTATTTTTTTTTAAATAATTCCAGGACTGCCAATGCCGTGAGTCTCTGTGATCTAAATCCATATTGACTTTCAAAAAGTAGTTTGTGTTCATTAATGAAAATTTCCAGTCTGTTAATAAAAAGTTTTTCTAAAATCTTGGACGATTGTGGAAATAGAAAAACAGGCCTGTAGTTTGTGAATTAGTGTCTTGTATAATGGTATGATTATTGCAGTTTTAATTTTGTTTGGAAACTTTCCAGTTTGGAAAGAACGATTACACATATGAATCAGTGGTTTAACAATTGCATCAATAACTCTTGACTGTCATGTCAATGTCATCACAGTCAGTGGACTGTTTATTTTTTACATTTGTTAACAATGGCTATGTTCACTCTCTCCCACTGCTGTGAGAAAACATTGAATTTGGATTCTTTTGTTTTGAGTACCTCATTGCTTACCTGACTCCGCCAGATAGAATTGCTCCCCCGCATATCCATCTGGAAACCTTCCGCTGAAGTAATTTTAGGAAGGGGCGAAAATACTGGTTAGCTGATTGGCCTATGTTGGTGATAGACGGGCCAAATAAACCAATCAGACTCAGAAAACACAACCACAGGCCAAGCTACTCTTGCTGCTGCAGGTAAAGGCTCGTTAGCTCAGCAAAGAAATACTATGTAATTCCGATAAAACTTGCTCCATAGCCACGCTAACGCTAGTTTCATCGGCTGAAGCCGCCATGTTCTTTAGACTGAACTGTCACGCTTCTCGTTGCGTCACACCTCAACCCGCCTCAAAGCCAATGCTGATTGGACGTTCGTTTGGTGAACGGCTCCAAATTTTCTTTAACGGAAAGTAGCCAGACTGATCTGCGAGTGAAACCTTGAAAGCTCGCAAGATCGTGATGGTCTCACGAGGCTACCTCATTGCAGCTCTGTTACCGCAAGATCAAATTTTTTATTTTTGCCAATTTTGGGCAGTTTTCTTCCATATGTTTATAATATTTCTTTCATTCTCAGAATAATTTACTATAACATTTTTGATTAGATGGTCTTAAAATTTTGCTTAATTTATATCTATTTTCTGTCTCTGCCGTTATATATTTCAATAATTCTCTATAATAGTGTCTTATTTTTTTGTAGGCTTTCTGCAATCGTTTTTGCGATCCATGGGTTATCAGAATATTTACCTTTTTTGGTGTAATTCTCATTGGAGAGTGTTTATCATATGTAAATTTGAAAATATTTTGGACCGTTTAATAAGATTTATTTTTCTCCTAGAGTCCCAATCTTGACTGAGCAGTTCCCCTCTAAATGCAATCATTGACTCCTCTGTGTTGTGCAGAGTTTGCCCCTCATGTCATTGATCATGCTGCACCCATCCATCCATCCATCCATCCATCCATTTTCTGACCCCCTTAATCCCTCATGGGGTCGCAGGGGTTGCTGGTGCCTATCTCCAGCGTTCACCGGGCGAGAGGCGGGGGTACACCCTGGACAGGTCGCCAGTCTGTCGCAGTTATGCTGCACCACTAATGCAAAATAAGACTGCTGTTTTCTTTTTCTTTTTTATGTTAAAACCAAGTAAGTCATAAGATATACTATATTCAGCTCATTTTTGATAGCGGAAAGACATTTTCTTTTCGTGGCTTCACTAGGCCAACTAACTTTAGCTTGAGGGAATTGGTAAACTGTCACAGCAACATTTCCAAAAATTGTAGAGCAATCGAAGTGGCAGGTCACACCCTAAAACTATTCATGACTGAGAGGATGATATGAAGAAGATGGCTCTGCAATACAAATGTGCAGAGACGTATCAGAACCTCCACAGTGGAAAAGTTGGCAAGGTGTTTATAAATAACATCGATGACCTGGTATTCATGAAGGGTGATGTCTATCCAAGCCCAATGTTAACTCTGCATGGATCCTGACTACATCAACTGGCACTATTGAGACAGCAGAGTGCTCTTGTGTTGATGGTTCAGGGGAAGTCCTTCAGTCATGCAGCAGCGACCTTTTGGAAGGTAAGCTAATAAATCATCTGATTTAAAAACATACTAGCTGTTCCGCCTTTGTGATTAAATTGCTAGTCAGTTTATCTTACAAAGATAGTATTGCTAAATGTTTGGGGTTGAATTAATGTTACAATTGGATATAAAAATTTGACTGAGCGGTTGCCTGACATTGTTAAGGTTTGACGTTTGTAATTGTACTAAACTGATGTGTAGTCTCAAAGCTCTTGATACAAATTTGTCACATAAAAATACAAGTTAGATTTAGAATGAAGCTGTAAGTTTATTTGTATGTTATGTAGGGTATCGGTGTTAAAGAGCTAATGAAAAAATTGGCTTCAAAAAGCATTTGTGAAATAAAATTTAGTATATGAATAACATTTGTATTTCCAATCAACAGATTGTGCACCTTTTCAAGATAAGTAAAAGTCTGATCTCTTCTTCATTGACGCTGCTTGGGTTAAGGTAAGTTTGGGTAATGTAATATTCTGTCAGTACACCACCTTTTGGTGAACCACCTCTTCCTTTCTGTAAAGGTAAGTACACCATTCAAATTCATACCAGTTTAATCTTGAATGGCAATATGGATAAGGACATCATCATCAAGATAGAAATCAAGTAGAAAAATATGGATAGTTTAAAGTTGTCACTATAAACTATCCATATTTTTAATATAAAAATTGTGACACCAAGGACTGTAATATATCAAAAATAACTGTTACTTTAACTTTGTTAAAAGGTGCAGTTTGCCGTAACCAAAGGTCTGACTGGATTGTCTTGCACAGATGAGCAACGTCGTCCCCAAAAGGTTGAATGATGCACCACAAATAATTACATGGCCTACAAATAAGCCATAGGTGAAATGTTTAAACTTAGTAATGTTTTAGCAATTTAAGTGACATGTAATTACATTTAATGTCAACAAATTGCATACGTTAATAAATCCAATTAATGAAATACTGTATCTTCTTACCAGTTTATGTACACTTTAGTTCTTTAACCCATGTCCTAAGCACATGTAAAGTTCTCCGTCGCTGCAACAGATTTCCGTCAACTGGAAATAAATACATTTGGTTTCGTTTAGACTGTTATTCAAGGTATTAAACTCTCAACCAATGAAAACTGGCAGAGCTGGGACATTAGCCAACCAGAAAGAGTAGGGCGGGTCTTTGCAAAGTGGACATCTGGCAGGTGTTTCGTAATTTTTAACTTTTGGAAGAACACCTCAAACTAACCACTGATGGCATGAATGAAAGTAGTAGTGGTCAAAGGTTTTGTTTGGCTTTATTTTTCACTGTTGTCTCGCAAACTGAATTTGACTGGGTCAGATTCAGAAAAAGTAAATAATAATCCAATCGCCCTTTTCTGAAGCAAAGAACGCAGAGCTGCAGTAATCGTCAGTGAGAGTTGCATCGGCTGTCAGTCAATATGCAGCAGCGCTCCAGGTCATGAGCTGGTGCGCAACAGGACGCTCGTAAAATAAAATGAGGACTCTGATGAATACAGATTAAGGAAATTAGTCCAAAAAAGACACTGTGGATAACTGTTTCTAACTGGGTGAGGCCAGAGAAAGGCAATTCTCAGAGAACTTTTTGTGAACGTTATTCTTAATTTTTATACGGAATGGCGTACGATGTGAAGAAACACTTTAGAAGCCAGTCACACCAGAAACACAGCTGAAAAAGCCTCCTGTCGATCCAATGACTCATTTTACTTCAACCCAAAAACAACTTCCAGACAGATAAGGTACAACACGCAAGATTAACTTCAACAATATTAAACTCTACGCGAATGTTTACTAACAATAACAACATTTTTAACTTTACACAAATGTTTAATAACATTTAATAACAAAGTGTTAATCTTTCAAAGCTACTTTTTTTCTTTTCTGATAAACTTAGAGAAATTTTATTTGTTTTATTAGCAGTCAATGGGCAAGGGCGGGGACACAGAGTACATTCAGATTTTGTTAAAGTTGACTTTGCACAATTATGGTGTATGTGTATGTGGCATGACATCCATGGCTTCGGGAATATATGGGCTGATTAGAAATAATTGTCAGTTAAATTGATTATTTTTGCTTTAACTCTTGGCTTAGGACAACATCCACTTGATCAAAATATGAATAAATGCAAATTATATTTGCAAGTGAAATAGATTATAAAAATGTAATAAACATTTTAGTTGGACACAATTTTTTGTATACGTAAACATTTAAATAGTCTGTAAATAAGGATATACAATTCTTGAATAGTTAGTAAAAAAATCTAAAATAATTTCAAAATGAAAAACATTAAGGTGCTAAACAAAGAAATATTTAAAAGTGGAGATCCTAAACACATTCTTGTGTATTATAATTCCATTGGTTTACAGTAAAATATAACTAATCAGCAGTGCTGAATAGAGACACCTAGAAAAATAGAATGTTACGGACAAATGTTTACAAATGATAGTACAGTCAAGGCCGGCTGTCAAATTATTTACAATTCTTAATATTCAGTGGAAATCAGGATCTTTTTGACATTCAATTCAATTTTATTTAATAGCGCCAATTCCCAACAGCATATCGAGGCTTTACAAGACTTTACAAAGTCAAATTTAATTCAATCATACGGACGGATTGGTCAAAAAGTTTCCTATCTAAGGTAACCCACCAGATTGTGTCGAGTCTTGACAATCGGCATTCACTCCTCCTGAAAGAGCGCAGAGCCATAGTGGACAGTCTGCATTGTCGATGACTTTGCAGCAATCCCTCATACTGAGCATGCATGAAGCGATAGTGGAGACGAAAACTCCCCTTCAACAGAAAGGAGTAACCTCCATTAGAACCAGGCTCAGTGTGCACGGTCATCTGCCTCGACCCACTGGGAGTTAGAGAAGACAGAGCAGAGACATAAAAAAGCACAGAAGCACACATTGATCCAGGACTCCTTTTTATGTTACATGGTAATTGCAGATTATCTGCCCCCCACCCGGATGGTGTCACAGCTAACAGAACGCCAGACCTGGTGTACCTACTGTGAAGAGAAAAAAGATGAGTTAAAAGTTGAAATAACAACAATCAATGCAAATTGGAGAACATTGAGAGAACTCAGCAGGGTGAGAAAAGTAGATTGTGACGTCCTCCAGCAGCCTTAGTTTTAGCAGCATAACTATAGATATGTCTCAGGATAACCTAAGCCACTCTAACTATAAGCTTTATCAAAAATGGAAATTTGAAGTCTAGTATTAAAAGTAGACAGTGTCTGCCTCTGTTGTGCAAGTATACACTGTTTAAAGTTATTTAATGTTTAATAAATAACTCCTGTCTGTTAGGTATTGTGCGGTGGATATCCACTCTGGAGCTGATATCAGGACAATAGTTGAAAGGGAAGGTTCGAGCACTGGCCAACAGCAAACTCTGCACACACATAGAATAAGTCGCAACTTTTCTTCAAGTTGAAGAATTTATTAACAGAAATAAAATTAGCAACCAGAGAACATCACTATATGATGCTGTTTATCTGAATTAACACTATATTTCAATCAACAAATCCTCTCTACTTGGCTAGTGTTACGCCCCGCTACCTCTCACTCTGGCTCGTTTTATCTTTCTTCTCATTGAGAGAAGATAGGGGTCGTAACCAATAAAAAAAAATGGAACTAATGTGAATAAGAGGAAACAGTTGAACGGAAACAAAAAAACGGGAACCTGACGGAACACACAGTGTGGTGGGGGCTTACCTTAGATTTCTGATCAAAGTTCCCATGCAACCAGCTGACATCCTGAGGAAGGGCGAGCCCTTGCGATCCCTCGTCCATCAGACACTCCGTTTAATAGTTTATTGTCTTTATTTTCCTTTTGTCTTTAATATGTAGGTAGTTTTTCTTCTTTTCCTTAAAAACACACCACTCGTGGTTCTTCAGTGGTTTTTCCTAGCTGGCGTGTAACTCTCCCGGGGCTTTTCTTTGTTAGCGTCCAGCCGGTTTCCCAAACAAATTGAACAAAACAAAACAAACTTGATTCCGGCCAAAACATCCGGCGCTCCCCTCTGGGTAGATCCCTCCCGAGGTGAAGGTACTCTTCTCTTTTCCAGAGCCTTCCCGCACCGTCCTTTCTATTAATCTTTGTTTACCAAAAGTCCGCTGCTGCTGCAGCCTCCTTCACTGCCTCGCTCGTCACCAGAACCACAATCACCCACAGGTGTAACACCAGCCCAGCTAAATGCTTGATTGGCAATGCCCCGCCCCCCTCCACCAGTGAACGTCAAAGGTGCAAAAAAAATAAACAAAATAAAACAACAAACAAGTCATCAGGGGACGAGGAAAAAATAGCAACATGTAACACTAGTGAAACTTGAACAAAACTACTAAACAAAATTAAGATAAAAAGAAGCTAAGCTAAGTAACTATGCACATGCAAAAGAAGCAAAAGACAAAATAAAAGTAATCATCATCAGAATAATTCAGTGAGTTCACTGCATATCTGAGTTAAAGAACCACAGTTCATCTTAAAGAACATGAAATGAGCTTAAATTAGCTAAACTAATTTAAAACAGCATTTAGCATGTGTCAACCCATTCACAATGCAAATCATGAGAAACAAAACATTATTTGACAAAATAACATATTGAAGAAAGATTTTATCAGTAGGGACACATGATTTTATTAATGCGATTATACCTCCGGGAGGCTAGGGGTCGCTGTAATCCTAATCCTAAAGTTAAATAAAAACGCCTTTAAATCGACATTAATATTACATATCACTGCAGTAATAACGCTCATAGCACTATCGAACGATGGTGGGGCAAAACGAACAAGCCTTATGCTTCAAGCGAGCCCTTTTAGTGCCTATCTGGGAAGCCGGAAGTTAAATCGGTGCTAACTTTAACAACTTCAGCTTTATTTTTAGCCATAATGAGAGGACCGAATAACACAACCATCAATATCCCATCAATGTATAAAACCCTTGTGGAGATAACGTTTGTTATAACCATAAAAACACACTCGAATTACATCAGAAATGATATGACTAGCGGGAGCTACGTCGATTAGCTCCTTGTGTTTAAAAACAGAATGTAACCATATCACGCAAAACTTTCCAAATAAACCCTTCAACTTTCCCTGTGGTTTCTCTGCCAAACCTGTCGGTGCCTCGTGTGAGTTCGGTTCACTTTGGCCATCCAAGGAAGAGCAGTAGTCCAGAGAAAACATTGGTCTTTTCAGCAGCAGACATGTGGCTCTGTAGCTATGAGCTAGCCAAAACTTGGTCGATGGTAGTCCGGCCCGATGTCCTACCTGCAGTCTCTGACCCAGTTGCAGTCGCGATTTCAGCTCCTTTTTGCTCTCAGCTTGGGAAGGGCGTAAAGGAGGCCGATCTGTGCCGTTTTTTAAGGGAGCAAGGAGCAAGGTTTTATAGCACTGATGGAACCCTGCTGGGGGGTTGAATCAGTTCCATCAGTGGAGGGCAGGTCCTTTGTGCCTGTGAAAGTCCCAAACTTTTGTTGCTTCCAATCCAATCTGATTTAATTTTTCTCATCATGGCTCAATGGCACTACACCTCAGTGACCAAAACTGTGAGTTAGTTCGACAGGAGGGGGACCTGATAACTGAAAGATCTCCTTTCCATTCTTCTAGAGACTCTAGGAACCACCAGTAGACCTGCACTCTGAGAGCGAAGTGCTCTGTTAGGAACTTATGGGGTAATCAGAACTCTGATATATGATGGAGCTTGATTATGAGGGGCTTTATACTGTATGTTAGAAGAATAATTTTAAATGATCTTCTTGATTTAACAGGAGGCCAATGAAGGGAGTCTAAAAATAGGATAAAAAATTTCATCAGATTTTCAGTAGAACTCTTGCTGCAGTATTTTGGATCAGCTAAAGGCTTCTAACTGCATTTTGTAAACTTCCTGATAGTAAAGAATTACAATAGTCCAGCCTTGAATTAACAATGGGGCATTCCTCAAATGACGTGAAATTTCTAAATTTAGAACAGGCAGTGCATCTGCGTCACAGCCATCTTGTTGTCGGACAAGCTGTGTAGATTGGTAAAGCAGACAGCTCTGTCCTGACCATAGCATCAGCTAATATAATGGTAACAACAAAACACTGCTGCTTCGGTGTCTGCCGTAGTGACTCTCGATAGTGACCATTTGAAAGGATTTTTTTTTTCATTCGCTTTCCTAAACCCTGAAAGAATTGCAGGAAATGTCATTGTTGCATAAGAGTTTGTAACCAGGAGGGCTTTACAGTTCAAAATGTTACCAAACACTTGTGTGTTTGCCACATTTCGTCGGCGGTAAGGGACCAACAGCTGAATAACCAGATCCAATACCAGCGACTGCTTTGTGATATACCTGAGCAAATGTGGCAAATATTATTTTCATGAGACATCTGCAAATGACCACAGAGCCGTTTACTTTGAGAAACGTGTTATTGAGGGATCAATCAAGTTGAAACAGATGTGATTACCCATTAGCCAAACATCCTTGATCTGTTCAAACAACCCCTTGCCGATGTGTTAAAACTTCAGTTTTAACCCACTAACTGAATGATAGTGTAACGGCCATCTTCTTTTTCTCCGCTAGCAAAAATAAAACATCTCTATTTTCACGTGTAGTTGGTTGGAAATGAGACAGAGCGGACCGGGTTCACTCTCCCTGTTGCATGTGTGCGCCGGACAAGGGCGACACAGATTCTTGTTGCCGATAATTCGGAGAACCAGCGCGGTGAATCCACGGAGCTGATTAATGTTAAGTGGAATGTTAAGGTTTATTTTTATGATCGGGAGAACACTGAAAAGGGCTTGGATAGGCCTAGCTCACATAATGCTGGATGTTAGCTACCACACAGCCTAACCATACTTCGAGCATAAGAAAACCTTACCTTTCCACTAATACAGATTTCTTTCCGCCAACTTTCAGGCCTCTACATTTGAACCAAAGTTTCAGTTGTTAGACGCTGTGCTTCTCAATTTAAGCATGTTGGAATGAAACTCCTCGAAAATCCCCATCTTACAAAATTATTCATGTTGCAAACAATGCCATTTCTCAGTTTGTAATTTGCTTGTCCGACCGTCTGGGGAACCGAAGTTGATTTCCGGGGGATGGAACTAATCGGACTTATTTGACAAATGCCCCATTGCATGGACCAATTTTTCAGCATCACTCTTGGACAGAATATTTCTAATTTTGGCAATATTCCAAAGGTGAAAAAAGGAAACTCTGGAAACCTGTTTAATAATGGATTTAAATGACATGTCCTGTTAAAAAGTAACACCAAGGTTTTACGTTATTACAAGAGGCCAATTTAATGCCATTCAGACGTTTTTTTTTAAGGAATCTGGTCCAAAAATGGCAATTTCTGTCTTGTCAGAATTTAAAAGCAGAAAATTTAAAGTCGTCCAGGTTTTGATGTCATCAAGACATGCCTTCAGTCTTAAGTAATTAATTGGATTTGTTAGGTTTTATAGCTAAATATAGCTAAGAGTTGTCAGCATAACAATGGAAATTAATCCCATGCTGTCTGATAATTGTACCAATCAGAAGTATATATATACACAGGGGTTGGACAATGAAACTGAAATACCTGGTTTTAGACCACAATAATTTATTAGTATGGTGTAGGGCCTCCTTTTGCAGCCAATACAGCGTCAATTCGTCTTGGGAATGACATATACAAGTCCTGCACAGTGGTGAGAGGGATTTTAAGCCATTCTTCTTGCAGGATAGTGGCCAGGTCACGACCTGATGCTGGTGGAGGAAAATGTTTCCTGACTTGCTCCTCCAAAACACCCCAAAGTGTCTCAATAATATTTAGATCTGGTGACTGTGCAGGCCATGGGAGATGTTCAACTTCACTTTCATGTTCATCAAACCAATCTTTCACCAGTCTTGCTGTGTGTATTAGTGCATTGTCATCCTGAAACACTGCACTTCCTTCAGGATACAATGTTTGAACCATTGGATGCACATGGTCCTCCAGAATGGTTTGGTAGTCCTTGTCAGTGACGCGCCCATCTAGCACAAGTATGGGTTCAAGGGAATGCCATGATATGGCAACCCAAACCATCACTGATCCACCCCCATTCTTCACTCTGGGCATGCGTCTTGGTGGTGCGCTTCTTTGGCCTTCTCCACACCGTAACTCTCCCGGATGTGGGGAAAACAGTAAAGGTGGACTCATCAGAGAACAATACATGTTTCAAATTGTCCACAGTCCAAGATTTGTGCTACTTGCACCATTGAAACTGACGTTTGGCATTGGCACGAGTGACCAAAGGTTTGGCTATAGCAGCCTGGTCGTGTATATTGACCCTTTGGAGCTCCCGACGGACAGTTTTGGTGGAAACAAGAGAGTTGAGGGGCACATTTAATTCTGCCGTGATTTGGGGAGCCGTGGTTTTATGTTTTTTGGATACAATCCGGGTTAGCACCCGAACATCCCTTTCAGACAGCTTCCTCTTGCGTCCACAGTTAATCCTGTTGGATGTGGTTCGTCCTTCTTGGTGGTATGCTGACATTACCCTGGATACCGTGGCTCTTGATACATCACAAAGACTTGCTGTCTTGGTCACAGATGCGCCAGCAAGACGTGCACCAACAATTTGTCCTCTTTTGAACTCTGGTATGTCACCCATAATGTTGTGTGCATTGCAATATTTTGAGCCAAACTGTGCTCTTACCCTGCTAATTGGACCTTCACACTCTGCTCTTATTGGTTCAATGTGCAATTAATGAAGATTGGCCACCAGGCTGGTCCAATTTAGCCATGAAACCTCCCACACTAAAATAAGAGGTGTTTCAGTTTCATTGTCCAACCCCTGTATATCCTGCACACTAACCCATGAGACACTAACCCATGGGATACATGGAAGCACTCTGCAAGATCTCCCTGGAGTAGATTCAGCTTAAGTTACATCATGGTCATCAATATTTAATCCATTATGTGCATGTTATAGTTTGCTTTATATAACTGTCTGATATTTAACTTGATCAAAATAGGCACTGGGAGAAAGGCCTGTGTACAAAACACAGCTTAGTGTCATTCTTCAGAAAGGCATGGTCAAGAGGTTCTTCTCCACCACATTCATTCTTCTTTTCTCCCAATACGTTGGTGTGATCCGTGATTCTGAACCTCCCACTGAGTGTCAGCATCTTTATGTATTGGTGACTCTGACTGTGGAGTGGTCCGGTCAGCCTCTGCATCACAGTGGCAGTCATCTGTCAAACACAAAACCACCTAAGCCCCAATCAGTTTAGTAAACCACATAAAACATATCAAGACTACTTAAAATTACATTAACACCAAGCTAATAAAGCAACACCTGTATCATTACTCATTCAAACATTCATATTACACACATTCCTTCCAACTTTTACAAATGCCCTGTGCTAGTATCTGGTTTGCCGTTTGTAAGGTTACGTAGTCAAAATCTAACAAAAGATTTGGGTATTTTTAGTCTGTCATAAGAGATAAAATGTTTTTTTTAAGTCAGATTTCCTCCATGTTATACATTTATAAATGTCACATTTCCAAACTGAATATTTAATTAAAAAGGTAAATATTTAGTTTGTAAACTATATAAGTTGCAAATCAGGCATTTAGTTTACGTTTAGTTTGGTGCTATATATTTATCTTCCTAATTAAATATTTTACATGGAATTGTAACTTTATTTATAAATTACATAACAAAAATTTGAAAAATGAATTGT
Source organism: Fundulus heteroclitus (assembly GCF_011125445.2). Taxonomy (NCBI): domain Eukaryota; kingdom Metazoa; phylum Chordata; class Actinopteri; order Cyprinodontiformes; family Fundulidae; genus Fundulus; species Fundulus heteroclitus. The sequence goes on from NW_023396600.1 coordinate 300,921, forward strand.
TTTTGATTCTTTGACTGTAACTTTACAAATTGACTAACTTTACATATGGAACCCCCATACTAGCAGGGATGAAAAATATACAGATAATATACAGAGAGAACAAACAATTCAATTAAAAAATACTTTATTTATTTATTTATTTTTTTCCATATATATTTTTATTGGGTTAGAAGGGTGCATTACATTAATTTACATGAGAATACATTTCACCTATCCCCCACCCCTCTACATTCCCAGGAATACAGTGAAAAATGTTAACAATTAGCAAACCTGATTCTCTCCCTCTTAACGAGAAAACAGGAGGGGAGAACAGTTACCTAACTAACAAGCAAATTACATAAAATAATAATAACAAACAACATTTAGAGGAGGGATCTGAAATGCTTAGAAAGCAAAATCAAAAATATAATTATAGCAGTTATTATATGTTGTGCTTAAGGTTCGACCACCAAATCCCTAACCCCAACCGCTGGTCTCTCTTAAAATCCTGGCTCTTAAGGGCAATGGAAAGCGGTTCTATTGCGATGGCGAACAGCAATGGTGATAGTGGGCATCCTTGGCAGCAGCCGCGTGTTAAAGGAAAGAAGTTGGACTGTGTCGAGTTTGTTTTTACACTGGCAACTGGGGCATTGTATAATAATTTAATCCATGAAACAAAGCCCTGGCCAAAGCCAAACCTATTTAAGACTGAGAATAAATAATTCCATTCCACTCTATCAAAAGCTTTTTCCGCATCCATAGAGATTACCATCTCAGTGTCTTGTGATTCAGGCTTGGACAGTATTATGTTGAGCAGATGGCATACATTTGAGGATAATTGTCTGCCTTTTATAAACCCAGTTGGGTCCTTTGAGATAATTTTTGGTAGGCAGGGGTCGAGGCGGCGGGCGAGGGGCTTAGCCAATATCTTAACATCACTATTGAGCAAACTGACAGGTCGCCAGCTGCTGCAGTTCTCAAGGTCTTTATTTTTCTTTGGGATGAGCGATATCGATGCTTGAGTTAAGGTCAAAGGAAGGGTGCCACACTCAAGGGAGTCATTAAACATGTCCAATAATAAGGGGGCGAGCTGGTCAGAAAATTTCTTGTAAAAGTCGGAGGGAAAGCCATCCGGGCCTGGTGCCTTGTTAATCTGCATAAATTTAAGGCTGGCTTTCACCTCTTCCAGATTGAGAGGGGCATCTAGAATGTTTTTGGAATTAGTGTCCACAGAGGGGAGAATTAAATTATCTAGGAATTGGTTTATTGGAGTAGTGTCTGATGAGGCTTCTGATTTGTATAAATCAAAGTAATATGAAGCAAATGTTTCGTTTATCTCAGATGGGTCTGTAACCAAAGTTTGGGGGTTCTTACGAATTTGAGTAATAAATTGGGAGGAGGATTGATGTTTTAGTTGCCTTGCTAGTAACCGACTAGCCTTGTCTCCATATTCATAATAAGTGCCCTTTGTACGCCTTAAAAGAAACTCTGCTTTGTTTGTGGAAATAAGGTCAAATTCAGTCTGTAATTTAAGTCTCTCCGTCTGGAGAGTGGCATTGGTTGAAATGGAGTGCTGTCTATCAATCTGATGAATTGCTGTGATCAGTTCAAGTTGCCTTTGCCTCATCCTTTCGTGTCCTGGCATTATATGAAATAATTTCTCCACGGATTACTGCTTTGAGGGTTTCCCACAGGAGAGAAGGTGAAGTAGAGTCAGATTTGTTGTTTTCGAGAAAGCGTGAAATTTTATCAGAGATAAATTCACAAAATTTGTCAGATGATAAGAGCCCAATGTTTAATCTCCAGTTTGAGCAGCCTTTGGTTTTAGGGGCTAGTTCCAGGTCTAACAAAAGGGGGGCATGGTCTGAAATGACTATCGATGAGTATTCACATTGTTTCACTGATGGTAGTAAGAGTTTATCAAGAAAAAAGTAATCTATCCGAGAGTATGTCTGATGAACCTGGGAGTAAAATGAAAACTCTTTTGCTGTCGGATGGTAAAAACGCCACATATCCACACTGCCAATTTGATCTGTAAACACAGATAAACATTTAGCTGCTTTGGATTCAGTTATTTTTCTGAAACAAGATCTGTCAAGCATGGGATTGATAGATAAGTTAAGATCCCCTCCAAAGATGAGATGATGTGTGTCTAGGCATGGAATGGACGAAAAAAGGGAAGACATAAAGTTAGGGCAGTCCCAGTTAGGGGTGTAAACACAAACCATAATAACAGGGGTTTGAAACAGCACACCAACAACAATAATATAACGGCCATTGGGATCAGATATGACCTGTTCTGCTGAGAACTGAACTCGTTTGTGCAGTAAAATAGCTGTACCTCTCGAGCGGCTGTTAAAATTAGAGTGGAACACCTGTCCCACCCAGGGTTTTTGCAGTCTGATGTGGTCGCAAAGACGAAGATGGGTTTCTTGGAGGAACGCGATGTCTGTCTTCATATACTTAAGATGTGTGAGTACTTTTGTCCTTTTAATAGGTCCACCGAGTCCCCTTACGTTCCAGCTCGTGAACCTGATCATTTGCCCTGTGTTTTTCTGCCTTATGTCAATCATGAAATCAGTGCTAAACTGTCAGTCCTGTAAATGCTGATGAAATTGTGGCCTAGCCAGGTCAGTTTAGTAATGGGAAGCAAGGCAGCAACAACATATACAAAGTTATCGTGCAGGTCAATGGAAAAAGAAAATACTCTATTAAAAATAAATCGAAAAAAACAAAAAAGTCCCAAACACAACAGCAGAAGATGTCCTTAGTGACACCTTCAGTTTCAAAACATTCTTACATATGTGTCCTAACCTCATCTGAAACACAGATGAGCATGCAGGAATTACCACTTTACACAACCGATTGACTGATAGGAGTTAGCTTCCTTCTCAATAGTGGAAATGTGTACACCTCTGACATACAATATTTGACAGCGTAAAAAAAACAAATACTTAACAGAACCCAAACTGAATTGTGCTTCTCATAAGAAATCTTGAACAAACATTTAACCGCACAAACGTCTGTAATAATCATAACTGGAACTTACATATTAAGATCTTATTTATGAGTCTGTAACTAAGTTCAGCTCTAGGCTGAATCCTCCAGCTCCAGCCATACATCTATAATGCCCACAGTTCAGTTCTAGTGGAGCTCCGTGAAAGTTAGATGTGTGTAATGGGAAGTCAGGTCTTCACTTACTGCTGAAATCACGGTAGAAACGCTCCGCCTCCTCCGCGGAGTCAAACAAGCGAGACTGACCGTCAACAGTGATCCGAAGCCGCGCCGGATAGAGGAGCCCAAAGCGTACCCCATCCTTGTAGAGGAGAGACTTCACTTTGTTGAACGATGCTCAACAAAGTGCTGAAGTCCTCAAAGATCCTTATGGGATACCCCTGGTATGAGACGCTCCGTGTTTTCTTCGCCCACAGCAGCACTTTCTCTTTCTGGATGTAGCTATGAAAGCGCACAATAATGGGCCGGGAACCCTGCGGTGGTTTCGGCCCCAGGCTGCGGTGAGCTCGGTCCAGTTCAAATGTCGTATCTTGTAAAGCATCTCCGGTCACGTCCTTAAACAGCGTAGTCATAAACAGACGAGCATCGGTCCCCTCCGCTTCCTCAGGGATGCCGATCACACGGAGATTCTGCCGTTTGGATCGTGAAACCAGGTCTTCGACAACCCGCTGCAGCTTTTCATTTGTCTGAGTGGTGATCTCCACCTTGGACTTCAGCGCGGCCACTTCGTGCTGCAGAGTGGTCAGGTCATCTGAGTGGGAAGTGAGGGCTGATTCCATTACGGAGATGGTAGCCGTGTGTGAGGCTACTGTATCACAGATCTTCTGCATAGAGGCTTGGATAGGAGCCATGGCAGTGTTTAGGGAGGAGGTGAGTTCACCTGTTACGTCTTTGCGTAATTTCTGAAGCTCACCGACGAGCATGTCCAGTGTTAACGGTTGGGCTCCACCTGTTGCTACATTGCTAGCTTCTGCCTTGCTAGTATCTTTATCCTGCGGGCTGAAGTGCTGAGTAAGCTGAGGCTGGCTTTTTCCTTGGCGGGTCCCGTGGGATTTACTCATTTTAGTTTCAAAAGTGTTGCGCTGGCAAGAAAATAGGTCAAAAAGTCGGAGTTTAGAGGTGTTAAAGTTACAAATGGTCAGGGAGCAAACTCCAGGCGTGTGATCACCCTGCCGCCATTACCGGAAGTCTAAAAAATACTTTATTAATCTGAGAGGGAAATTACATGCAGGTGTTAACTGATTTTACAGGGGTTTCTTCAATGAGTTGTAGATTGTGATGGCTGTAGGCAGGAGGATCTCTTTTGCAGATCGGTTTTACAGCTGATCTGGAGAAGCCTCTGACTGAAAACACTCTGTTGTTGTACAACAGTCTGATTAAGAAGATGCTTTTCCTTAATGTTCTTAATTTTATAAAGAATCATTCTTTGAAAAGTCATCTCCGGAGGTTCTAGAAGAGTTACAAGAACAGCACAAGCTTTCTTTATTAGCTTGTTGAGCTTCTTTAGGTCAGGTGCTCTAAAACAACAGCTGGCTTCACATGTGAGAGCAAACATGTTTTCAAGAGGGAACTTCCTCGAAACCATAATAACAAGGTATTTGGTATGAATTGTTGTTGTTTTAGCCGCTTTTCAGTTAGCTAGCCAGTGACAGGAAGTAACCAACTGGAAGTCTTCCACAAAGGATTTCAAATCCCTTTGTCCATATTTCCGTTGAAAATAAGGTGAAAATAGCCTATATTTGCACACTTATACTAACCATAATCAGGGTTCGAAATAATCAGAGTTTGAAATCTCCTAGACTTTAAAATACTGCAAGGAAAAAGCATTAGGTTGCTTTAAATCTTATCTGTCTGACTTATTCCTGTTTGTTCATGTTAATAGTAAATCCTCTAGGGTCACTGGTGGAGTACCACAGAGTTCAGTCCTAGGGCCAATTCTCTTTAATATAAACATGCTTCCGATTGATAAGATTATCAGACTGTATGGGATTAATTTCTACTGTTATTCTGATGACGCTCTTTATTTATCCATAATTCGACTACAGGCATGTCTTGACGACATCAAAATGTTGATGACTTAAAATGTCCTGCTTTTTTTAAAAAAACTCTTTTTAAAATGTTTCATTTATCATTTTATCATCAAAACACAGCATACAAATACTAAGAACAAGGGGCAGTACATGTTTGTGTTATAGCAAAATAAAGTGTTAGTTGTTTCGCTTCTTTATATGCAAACCATTTTTGTACACCGCTTATTGTATGTCGTTTGATATGTAAAAAGTATGTCATCTTCTCCATTGAGTGTATCTCTTGGACTATTCCTTTCCACTGATCAATTCGAGGTGTGTCAACCTTAAACCAAGACCGAGTGATAGCCTTTTTACATGCAATCATTAGGATTCTAAAAAGAAAAATGTTGTCCTTTTGGACGACTTCACCAGGTAGTGGACCTAACAAAAAAATCTTAGGATCTTTAGGGATGACGTAACACATTATCCTCCCTGTAATTGAAAAGATACTGTCCCACAATTGTTCTAACTTTTAGCATGTCCAAAATAAATGAGAATGAGAATGCTCTGAGGAAGAGCACCTTTTAGTCAGTCGGCCTGGTCTCTGAGAGGTGCCAGGGAATGGTACCAGATGAAATGGGTAAGCTGACAACCCAGGGTCCAGACCAGGAAGCAGAGCCGTAGTTTAACACACCTCTATGCAGCTTCTGTACTGTTACCCACCCATTATCCTATTGAGACGGTGTCTTTCCCACGGCCAAAACTTAACAGATCAAAAACTTATCTAAAAGGAACAAATCATAAAAACCTAATAAAAATCAATACGGTTCACCTTGAACCTAAAAATAAAACAATTAAATGTGGTCTATTAAATATAAGGTCTCTCCCTCCAAAGACTTTGTTAGTTAATGAATTGATTTCTGATAAACAGATTGATTTATTTTGTCTCACAGAAACCTGGCTACAAGAGGACTATGTTAGTATAAATGAGTCAACTCCCTCCAATTATTCAAATTTCCACATTCCCAGATCTGTGGGAAGAGGAGGAGGAGTGGCAACCATCTTTCAGTCTGATTTATTAATTAGTCCCAGGCCAATTAATAACTACAGTTCTTTTAAACATTTAACCCTCAGTTTCCCTCATCCAAACTGCAAAGTAATAAAACCTCTTCTGTTTGTTGTTTTGTATCGTCCACCAGGCCCTTACACTCAGTTTTTGGATGAGTTGTCAGATTTCTTATCTGATTTGGTGTTAAATACTGATAAGGTTATTATAGTGGGTGATTTTAACATCCATGTTGACACAGAATGTGATAACCTTAGTGTAGCCTTTAAAACTATCCTAGATTCAATTGGTTTTGCTCAAAATGTGCATAAACCAACGCACTCTTGGCTCCATACTTTAGACCTTGTGCTGACATATGGCATTGATTGTGAAGAATTAACAGTATTTCCTCACATCCCTGTCCTATCTGATCATTTTTAATAACATTTGTGTTTATTCTAACTGAGTTCTCCACCCCCAAAAGAGGGTTCCATTATAGTAGATCTTTATCGGACAATGCTGCATCAAACTTTAAAAAGTCTGTCCCCCTCTTAATATCGTCAGTATTGCAGAAATACCCTGCAGATAGCAGCAATGTTGTTTCTTCCAATTTACAGTAATATATGATCGATAATATCTACTTTGAAAGTTAACATGAACTGCTGCTGAAGATGAACACTGATCTACCTGGATGTTCCATGGAGGACTGAAACGCCTCAGTCAGAGACGTCTGTGGGTCTGTCGGGGCAATGACAGAAGTCTCCTCTCTCCGTTTCTGTGGCTCGACGTTTTCATGTTTTTTCACGTGCTTAGATAAATTTGTTGTGTTTCCACTGAAATGAAACGGCTTTTTACAAAACATACAGCTTGATTTCATTTACGGTATTAAAATAAAGCCAAACGGTGCTACTTCCCCTGTTCATGTTTTTTCGCTGCTGCGGTCTCTCTCAGCTGTTTGTGTGTTAAGTTTGTGTGAGAGCTGAGTGGGCGGGCCAGGCTGAGCCTGCGTGCTGATTGGCTGGCGCCGCTGAGCCATGTACGAGAGGGGAGGGGGAGCAGCAGAGTGCTGCTGTGAGTGCTGACTGACACTGACTGAAAGCATGTGAGCAACATGCGTTAATGCGCGATAAAATAAATATCGCCGTTAATAGTCTAATGAATTAACTTGCCCAGCCCTAATTACATTAAAATGACTGTCGTCATTTCAGCTTTTAACTTTTTGCTCTCTCTCTTTTTCTTCATAGTAGGTACACCTGGTCTGGCATTCTGTTAACTGTGACATCATCCAGAGAAGACGGCTCACCCGCTATTACCATCTAATGTAGAACAGATTACTGGAATCAATGTGTGCTTCTGTGCTTTTTGTCTCTCTTGTTGTGTCTCTGCTCTGTCTTCTGTAACCCCAGTCGGTCGAGGCAGATGACCGTTCATACTGAGCCCGGTTCTGCCAGAGGTTTTCCTTCCCGTTAATGGGGAGTTTTTCGTCCCACTTTCGCTTCATGCTTGTTCAGTATGAGGGATTGCAGCAAAGCCATGTACAATGCAGACGACTCTCCCTGTGGCTCTACGGTTCCCCAGGAGTGAATGCTGCTTGTCGGGACTTTGATGCTATCAACTGGTTTCCTTATATAGGACATTTTTGACCAATCTGTATAATCTGACCCAATCTGTATATTATGATTGAGCTTGATTTTGTAAAGTGCCTTGAGATGACATGTTTCATGATTTGGCGCTATATAAATGAAATTGAATTGAATTGAAATCAGACAAATATCAACTTATAAGGTGTTCACTAAACATTTGAAAAAAAAATGGTTTGTAGATAATACCTCTGTCTACACAAACTACATTGGTTGTGCTGTATTTGTATATTTGTATATTTGTACTGTATTGTGGTATTTTTATTTTCTTAGCAGTAGTGTTTTGTTGTTTTTGTGTCAGGATCTGTCTAGGTGAATCTCATGTCGTTATTGTGTGTCGATGCAGTTATATTTCTGTATTTTTTTTTTTTTTAATATCATGTCCATTGGACCGCAGATGAAAACTAGCCTTTGGGTATTACCCTCTGACACTTCCATACACAGCTCCTTTTCTCATTTTGACTTAAAATACATAGTATTATTCCCATTTTGTTTCTGCAGTGCTTTATACAATTTAGAGACAGTTTTACTTGGCAGGAGCTTATAAACATTACTAAAAACTTTAACAATGTCATTGCCTTCGGGAGAAATACCTTTTTTATTTTTTACACTGTAATAGAAATGTCGCTCTTGACAATATTAGAATAAATCTCTGTTCTCTAGATTGTATTGTCCTTTGAGTTGTTCGAATACCTTAAAGTCTAAGTCTTGTATCAAAAAAATATCCTGAAAACTGTTGAATAACTTCCAGAACAAGGTAAACTTTGAATATTCATGTATCAAAAGTGTTCTAATGAAGTTTAAATATGAAATATCGCACATTTTTTACACCGATTATGGTATTTCGCGTTTGAGTGCTGCCTCCGTTTACGATTGGCCATTTCCGACAGTGTGACGTCAGTTCAAGAACACCGAGAACACACAAATCAAACTTGCATAGAAACACACATTGTTTACATTGTACAACCGGTACGGCGAACCAGGATATATATGCATGGATCTTCTTTCACCCACAAAATCTGCGGATCCACGTGTACTTTGAGCAAGCCCTTATAAAAATATCGCCAAACTAATTACAAGATAAAATGCCTTCTAGGTGCGTAGTTGGTGGCTGTAGTGTCGCTTATAGGCCTAGTGCAGACCGCGGTGAAGTTGGTTTGATATTGGACATTCAAGCTCTGCGGAGTGAGCGGGATCTAGCTCACGGTTGATCCGGTTGAAGGACTCCGATTTCGGCCAGCGTCTCTCAGCTGCTCCCTCCTCCCATACGCGGTGGTACAGTTAGGAACCGTCAACAAATCTGATTTGATTTTTGTTTCTCAAGAGTGCTCCGCTGACTCCGCGGAGCTTCAATGTTCAATATCAAACCAACTTCACCGCTGTCTAGTGCAGGCCAGAAAGTATCGCTACATACTTGGCTGGTGGATCAAAAGGTCTGAAAGAAATGGGATAAAATCATAAAAGAAACGCGAAAGGACTGGATTGCCGGCAGTGACAAAAGTGTTTTATGCAATTCACACTTCACGAGCGAGGAAGTCGTAGTGTTGGCAGACAGTGTTATTGCCGGATGCACGGTACTCCATTCTGTGTGTGACATCACATACCAGATCGGCCGATTGAGGAATGTTCAGGCTCATTTGCATATACAACAAGTTTTATCAAAATTACTTCCAAACGGCACACATCATTTACATATAATATACATTTCTTTACTCTGGTGACTGTTTGAATGCATCTGCGTTAAAATACATTTTACGTGCAACGTAGACTTTAAAGGTGTTGCCATCAACAGGCAACACCTTTTAAGTGAAGTCTATTTCACCTGGCCGAAAACTAGAATTGCAGGAGGGCCAGATCAAAAGTTTAATATCATTAGCCAATTTGTACTCATTTAGAACCTGTTTCCGAATTAATACTATATCTTCAACTATACGATTCCCATCTTTATAATAATAGACGGGTTTGAGGTGGGCTCCGTCCCTCGGTTAGTTCAATTAGTGTCCATGGGGCCTCGATTTCTGGGGAACACCAGCAAACCATATATCATTTGAGATGCGTAGAATCAATGTAAAGTGTTCTAAATTTGATCCTTGTTCTAGCCCCTGACCAAATAAATTGTGATATTAACCAGTTCCAAGTGTGAGTCAGCAATCCTGATAGGCAGTTACATGAAAAGATACAAAAATTCGGGAAGCAGATTCATTTTCACTATTCCCAGTCTAGCATTGAAGTCTAGTATCTGCATTGCCCAGCGCTTTCTCTTTCTGTATTGAATCAATAACTTTCTCAAAATTCAGATTGAACAAATCATCTAGATCTTGCAAGATAAACAGACCAAGATACTTTAACTTTTTAACTTCCCATTTAAGTTTATAATTGTGATGTATGAATTTGCTAGGGGAGTAGTTAAAATTCTCTCTCCTACAATTTGTAGATCATCCATACAGCAAACTAATGTGTTGCTTTTCCTTCTTACCACAGAATGCATACTTAAATCATCATTTATGATTTACCAGTTTGATCCATTATTCATACTCATATGGACCTTCACTCTTTCACATTTAATACTTTTATGAGCTCTTAGGAAGTCAAAGTGCTAAATCTTAAAGTAACTTTTTTGCCTGTCACATGTTTGTAGTGGTCATATTCTTACTCTTTAACTTCTCAAAAAATTCAAATTCAGTTCTTAAATTTTAAAAAATTGGAAAATCCATTTCTTAGAGCACCATTGCAGAATATTCAATTGGTGTCCAACTTATGCAAAATATTTAATTTTCATTGCTTTTATTCCATATGATATGTAAATTAAATGTGCAACCTAAATTGAGAAATGTAAAATATCTCTTTCAAAAGTCCCATTTGTCTCATTTTTATGTGCACTCTGTTTTTGTTTTTTAAAACTATTTGCTGCTGTATTTTAGAAATTCCCTTTTAAAAATGTTTCAATATGTTGCTGAATGCGCAGCTTTGCTTACAAACTTTGAGCGAAAGACCTGTGGTCACTGATTTAAGCCTGTTTGCTCTTGCAATGACCTGAATAACTGAGAATTTGCAGAGGCATTTTAAAAGGAATGTACCAGTGTTTTACTTTAAATTAGTTTTCCAATTTGACTTGGTCTTTTGTTAATAACTTTGATATTAGATTAACACAATCCACCTCCCCATGTATACAGAGTGGAGCTTGTTCAGTGATCCTGGACCGCCTGTAGTCCACTATGATCTCCTTGATTTTGTTGGTGTTAAGGATAAGGTTATTCTTGAAGCTCCACTGTGTCAGATAATGGACCTCTTCTCTGTTGTGGGTCTCATCCTTGTTGGATAGGAGACCCACCACAGTGGTGTCGCCCGCAAACTTCACAACCATGTTTGTGGGGTGGATAGAAGAGCAGTCATGTGTGAACAGGGTCAGGAGAGCAGGGCTGAGGACACAGACCGGCGGCGTCCCAGTGTTGAGGATCAGTGGGGTAGATTTGAGTTGCCTGTTGGTGAGGTAGTCACTGATACACTAGCAACGCAGTGCAGATAATCCCAGGTTGCACAGCTTCAAAGCCAGCATGTCTGGGAGCACAGTGTTGAATGCTGAGGTGAAGTAGAGATCAACAGATACAGGTTTAATGCCGATACCGATTATTTTCACATCAAGCAATATGACACATGAATGAGGTGAACGAGAGCACGCTCTGTGTCACGCCCATGCCCAGAGAAAATTATCCTAATCACTATCTCATGAACTGACTAAAGCCCCATTTACACTACCCTTGTTAAACCGATCCATGCCTAGCTCGGTCCGAGCTTGGATCAGTTAACCAAGCCGAACTTGGTTCTGACGACCGTTTACACACAACGCTATCTCGGTTCCTTGGTTTCCTCACCTCTTAGTGACAATCTGCGGTACTACTGCTCTCTGGGATTGAAGGAGGGACTAAGCAAATCAAAATGGCAGCGCCCTTACTTGACAGAGTCGGCTTTTGGGAAGTGGATAAGACAAACAAACGTCTAATAAGGATTTAGAGATGCAGGAAACAACGACAGACGCTGAGGTTCATCACACTGCTAGGCAGAATCATCACTGGAAATCGTGTGTCACGGTAGGGAAGCTAATATTTTTATGGATGGATGAAATGTCAGCTGACCGCACAGAGATGACGCGGTCTGCACATGTGCTCTTTGTTATCAGAAAACCGAGCTACTGAAAAACCGAGCCAAACCCACCCCCGGAACCAGGTTGTGTTTAGCGCGGTCCGGTTGTGTCTGGCTTGGTTCAGTTCAGTTTACGTTCCATTTACACTCGATAGTTATCTCGGTTACCGAGCTCGGACTGGTCTCGGCACAGTTAAAAAGGGGTAGTGTAAACGGGGTATAATTAAAAGAGGCAACTGCAGTAAATGGAGGAAGACTAATTTTACATGTCAGACATATATGAGAAAGAAAAAAGAGAGAAAAAATGAATCAAACTTGCGCAATACTCCTTTAAAAAAACAAAACATATTAACAATGGATGGCAAACAATGTAGAACATTTAAATATATAACAATAAAAAATATCCATCTTCTTCAGCTTATTCGCAGTCAGGTCGCGGGGGTAGCAGCTTCATTTGGGAGGCCCAGACGTCCTCTTCCCCAGCCACTTGGGCCAGCTCTTCCAGGGAAAACCCAAGGCATTCCCAGGCCAGCCGAGAAACATAGTCCCTCCAGTGTGTTCTGGGTCTTCCTCTGGGTATTCTCCCAGTGATTTGTGATTGATCTGTGTCCGATGACGAGAGAGAGACACAATTTGGTAGAGCAGCACAGAGTAACAATAATAGAGCGCTCCATAAAGCTGTTATTAATCAGAGAAATAAAAAGTTATTTCCTGATTGTTTCACAGCATTTACATCCAGCCCATGGTAACGCCTCAGCTTCCTGCAGCCACACCACCGGTTGCCGGTTTCCCTGTTCCAGTCTGAATACCCCGCCAGTCCCCTAAACCACCACTCCTCCCCCCAGAAGCTACACATTTCTTCCGGTATAACCCCAAAGCAACCTAATTTACCTAACTTATTAAGTGTGCAACAGCACTTAGCAATAAAGTCTAATACGGATCATTACAATATACTTTTATTTATTGATTAAATTTACAGTTTTCGGTTTTAATCTTTACAAAGGAAATGTTTTTTTACACATCTTTATGGTGTGGGGAAAAAACACTGTCAAACCGGCATTACATTTTTCTTCTCGCGCACCCCCTAGTGGCAGCTCGCGCTCCCTGTTGTAGGAGAGAGGAATATAAACATTGACAAGACAATGAAAAAATTATTAAAGAAGTGTATAAAATAATTTAAAGTATTAATTATTTTACCCAAATCCAAGCTACATTTATACTAAATTTCTATATTATCAATTTTAACCAGAAAATGACAGAGGCACCCACCGTGGATGAGGTAAATGACAGAGGCTGTGTGTGAATCAGTTACATGGAGTTTCTGAAAAAAGGCCATTACCCATTAAGGATTATGTTTAGAATATATTTACACCCGCTTTTAATCTAATGGAAGCTTTGCTCATGCATTACTCATTTTCAATGGGGAAACATACGAGTCGGTCTTGTTTCTCTGACTTAGGCAGTTTGCTGCAGCAGCACGGCAAGGCTGACCGACTGACTAAGCGCATATCAGTTCTTTCGAAGCGGGATGGGCTTACAGCTGCACTCGCGGTTTGCTGAAGAGACAGTAAACTCAGAGCAATCAGTGCTTTTACTTGTTGCCAAAGTCTCAAAGTCTTGCTACATCCATTGCTTGTCGTTTTTGAATAAAAAAGTCACTAGAGCAGGCTGAAAAGTTGCTAATAAGTAAGTGAAGTGAACATGTGAGAACAGAACGTTAGCCCCTCCTACCAGTCCCCTCTGCGTGTGTGTTTTGTAATTGAGAAGATTGGCGAAACAATGTTGTTTGCAGTGGAGTCTCCCTGGAGAATTGAATTTGACCTTAAAGCTAGGGTCGGTGATTTTTCCGGCAGTCTTGCGCATCTGCAAGACTGTCTTACCTTGCTCTTCTGCTCTTTAGGGCAGCGGTTCCCAAACTTTTTTAGCCGCACACCCCCTTCTGTGTCCCAACCAGGTTGACGCACCCCGAATCCCCCACACCTTCAAAAAAATAAATAAAATAAAAGCAAAAAGCTTTTTAATGGCCATATTAAAGGCTGCAAGTTTAATTTGATTTGTGTCCAATGACGAGAGAGAGAACTTTTGTAGAGATGCATAGAGTAACAGTGAGCACCAGCCTCGATAAAGCTGTCATTTATCAGAGAAATAAAGAGTTATGTCCTGATTGTTTCACAGCGGTTGTACTCAGCAGGAAAACACAGCCATGGCAACACCTCAGCTTCCCGCATCCACCACTGCCAGTTGTTGGTTTCCCTGTTCTGGTCTGAATGCGCGCTAAAACTGCATCTTTAAAATGAACTGCACCTGTCTGAATCACAATAAGTATTACAGCCCTGTGCGTGAATGGGCAGCGGTGTCACTAACCGATCCGTATTGGTAGCACGATCCGTTCCATCAGCTCATTTGCGCACGCGCGAACAGAATAACTTCCGGGTCGCCAAAAAAATTATGTAATTACGGTAATAAAAATACTTATTTCTTATTCTCCTCCTTCATCACTAACCTTAGCTCTCTCAGCTGACAGTTTCCCTGATTTCAGCCAATTGAGCATATTTTCTTAAATGAATAAAGCAGCAGCCACGTGCAAGGTGCACATATACGGTGTAATGTTTAGATAAGTTATTCTATATTTCATCTTAAATGAAGCATAGAAAACTTGATGTGAATATTTTTTATATTATAATATTTTTATTTCTTAAAATTACAGTTTTTGATTTAATTTCTACAAAGGAAATTAATTGTGAAATTATTGTGTTGGAGGTAAAAAAACAGTCAGACTGCCAATACATTTTTCATCTAGCGCACCCCCTAGCGGAAGCTCGCTCACCCCTGGGGGCTAACAACTATAGCTTTAATAATACAGGTAAGAGTACCGATAAGGCTGAAGGTTGTCCACGAGGACCGCTCAACGTGGCCCCAGGGCTGTTTTGATACCAGGTTTCGGTACCCCTCCCTAGTGTTAACAGGCTCCTAATATAATAAAAAATACAGTTTTTTTCCCCAACTTTTGGTCTTATGCCAAAATACCACTTCCTGATAGGTAAGTGCTTACAAACACGGGTTGAAGATGATGCTTTACATCTTCCTGTTCTCCACATTACCTTTTTCACATGTAATGTTGCTTCAATTCTGCAGGACGGAATTTTGTTTTATTGTTGTTTAAAATAAATATTTTTTATGTTTACAGGTTTAACGACTGAGGGCCTTTATCGTGTCAGTGGAAACAAGACAGACCAGGATAACCTTCAGAAACAATTTGATCAAGGTAAACTTTGATCTGCTTGGACATATATTTACAGCTAAACCTCACAAGACACAAACAAAATGTATGGCAAAACAACTTACTGAATTCTAGTAAGGCATCCGTCCAGCCATCCAGCTTATCTGAGATCGGGTCACAGGTCTAGGAGAGAAAACCAGACATCCCTTTCCCCGGTATCTAAATCTGGGGAATACCAAGACATTCCCTGGCCAGACAGGATATGTAGTCCCTCCAGCAGGTTCTGGGTCTTTCCTTGGGTCTGCTCCCAGTGACAGGTGCACAGAAAACCCCCAAAGGTAGGCACTTAGGGAGCATCCTGATCAGATGCAAAACTATGTCAATTGGCTCCTTTCAATTTGCAGTAGCTCTACGTTGAGCTCTCCATGGATAACAGAGCTACTCACTCTATCTCTAAGGCCAGGCCTGGCCACCCTCCAGAGTAAGCTCATTTTAGCTCATTTTTGTCTCCGGTATCTTGTTCTTTTGGTCATGATCCATACCACACGACCAAAGGCAAGGGCTGGAATGTAGGCATACCGGCAAATCAAAAGCTTTGGTTTTTGGTTCAGCTCTTTCTTTACCACAACAAACCGGAGCAGTGCCTGTCTTACTGCAACTGCAGTCCTAATCTGTCTGTGCAAATCTCGTTCCATGCTACCATCACTCATGAACAAGACACCAAGCTACTTAAACTTCTCCACTTGAGGCAGATACTGACTTCCAACCCAGAGTCAGCAATCCACTTACTTGCAAGGTAGTGACAAGCTTAAAAGTGTATAGCCGCAAGTTATGTGCAACGCTAGAGCTAGTGCTGGACTGACTGCTAAATAAGCTCAGAAGTAGATTTGGCTACAGAGTCAAGGGGTGTGAATAAAGGACAACAAAATAATTATGATTAATAGTTGTATATTTAATATTCTAATAGAAAAATTATTAGTTACATCTACAATATATAATATAATTTATATGGATATGAATAGATATAATACACACCCAGACACACACAGGGGAAAAATAATATGAACAAGCAATGTAATTTCAAGGGAGAAAGAAAATATATTCCAACAGGATCATTCAAACAAAACAACAAAGACCAAAAAAAAATAAAACACTTTAGTTCAGTTTGTTCTGGGTTTTCAGTTCATGAGGTCCATTGGGAAACCAAATTCAGAGGATCCGAGCTTGGAACAAAACATTTTCCTACCACACTGTAGCGGTGGTTCTCTGGTAGCACGCCACCCAATGGATAGTTGAAGGAACAGCACAAAACAAAAAAAACTGACCAGAAATCAGGCCAGAGTCTTAAATTAGTAAAATAATAAACAATAAACTTAACCTTAGCAATAAATAAATCATAATTAATCAAACAATAACTCTGTTATTCATGCCATAAATCACAGCATTAAGATACACCAAATAGTTTAAATAGTAAACAAGATTTCTATATGAAGCATCAATATTTCCAAATATCACAAGGTAAAATAAAGTGCACTTAGAATTCAAAGATGAAATCATGGGACAAAAAAAAAAACCCAAAGTATTTCAACAGTTCAATCACAAATGTATTGCGCAACACATATCAATAAGCAATCAGAGCTATTCAAAAAGGTACCATGGCTTCTTAGGCTAGAAAGGTTTCAGACAAAGTTCTGTAATTTACCCAAAGCATAAACCAATATACCAATACGTTTACTGCTTGGGAAAATCATATCGGTTCTTGCTTGGGGAAAAGTTTCCCTCCGCATTAACCAAAAGAAAAGACGAAGTCTGAGTGCAGCCGGTGCGGATCTGGGAGCTATATGTACCACCCATGTTAGCGTAGCATGCAAACGGTGTACTGCGGCGTCACTCAAAATACAGAATGAAAATATTATAACTTGACTCACAGATGAGTAGATGATTTGGGAGAGGATTGAGAGAATGTCCAGCAGGTTATGGGTTGTAATCTGCGGTATAATTTAAGTTATCGGTAAGTTTGTACAAACAATAATAAAGCATGAGCAAATAGAAGGGAACAAACTTTCCAAGTTGAAAGACGCTAAAGTGATCTATGGTAAAGGCAACCACATAGTTAACTAGAAAAAAGTGCATTTCCTGCGAAAATGCTCTGTGAATGCAGTAAGCTGAATGATTGAGCAAAATATGCAGAAGTTTTTTGAAGAAGAGAAAAAATTGCTGAAAAGCATTGAAGAAGTTGAAAATGTTGAAGAATTTGAACATGAAAGAACAATAGCTGAATGATTAGAAGAAGAAAAAAACTGAGGGAATGGCACCAAACATCTCCTAACTCATTCTAAACACTGAATCATTTAACAAAGCAGAAGTAGAATTTGAAACTTGAATATACTGTAGCCATATGTGGGCCTGCATTTCAAGGAGTATAAGGGGTTTCACCCCCCATTGAAAAGCATTGGATGTTTGACACCTCATAGCTTGGAGATGCTTTATGCGACGTAGGCCAAATTTCTTGTGGAGCTTTCTCTTTAAGGTAAGAACAGACTCTGTGAAGGAGAAGTTTGTACAAGCTTCCTAGAGCTACTTCCGATTAGCAACAAGCTAACCATTAGCCGCTAAGATGGTTGTGTTTGGTATCACTGGGTGATTGTACTCTGTCAGTTTGGTCCCAATCCTGTACTGGGATGTGCCTCAAATAGGGAAAAATTATGTTGTTTATAACGTTGCCATGGTAACTCAAAATGGCGGGTGGTACAAAAAAATATTTCATGGGATCAGCACACATGTTTTGATATACACTCTGTGGGGATTATAATATAACAGACTGTGAAGCAGAAGTTTGTACAAGCTTCCTAGAGCTACTTCCGGTTAGCAACATGCTAATAGTTAGCCACTAACATGGTTGTGTTCAGTATCACCAGGTGATTGTACTCTGTCAGTTTGGTCCAAATCCTGTACTGGGAAGTGCCTCAAAAAGGGGTGCCAATACTTAATGTCACCAAACGTGACCAAAGTTCATGGGTTAGATCGGCCTCCTTTAGCAACTCCGCCTCACCACATCTGGGCCCAGAACTCAACATTTGACCAAAATGGTGTGTAGCGCCTTTTCCCACAGGTGGGTGGTGCTGTATTGGCCAATTGGGTCGTGTCTGGGCATCATGCCAGGTCCAGTTGGAAGCAAAGGCCCAATAGGAACACATGTGAAGTCCAAAATGGGCCAGAAAAGTGGCACATGGCTGATAATCACTTGAAAATTTTTAAATGTTAAGAGGAAGTGACTGTGCGAATTTCAGATTCCTATATTAATCACAGCCACTGCAGTGGGTGTCGAAAGTTGCCATTCTATCCCAATGGAGCCTCTCCCTCTGGTCAGCAGAGTTCTGTCGTCATGGAAACTCGCTCACACCTGCAGCGGGCCATTTTACCAAAGTGCAGACACTTTGCTCAGAATATGTCCCACTGAGTTATAATGGAGAACTTTGCCTCACATCTCCTGATCCGTAAATGGTAGAGACGTAGTTTTTTCTGCGTCTATTTCGTAACGGATAGGAGAACAAGAAAAACTATCAGTTTTTGCTGGAAATATTTTAATTTAGTCATAAAAAATTATGATATAAAGGGGATTTTTAAGGAATTTCAAAAATCCTCTAAAAACGGTCCCGAACAAATCGCTCTAGCTGAAAAAGTATAAGAGATATCAAAATAATTATTTCACTGTGAGTATCAGCAGGCTTTTGAGGACAATGTTGCTAATTTTTATGTTTGTATAAAAATCGGTGTAGGCACAGCGACGATGTAAAAAAAGTAGATCATGTGGAAAAATGCAGCTCTAAAGCATTTTCAGGATTTTGCACATTCGCTACTCTCGAACAAATTGTTTCTGCGGCAAAACCGTAACAGTTATCCAAAAAATTCCTTTTTTGTGAGTGCCAGAAAGGTTGGGACATTCATGTGTGAAAGTCTCATGCCTGTACATCAAACGGTTTAGGAGTAGCGACGATGCGAAAACGTGTGATGTTTTGGATTTTCAGACGTCATTTTTCAAAACCGCTCCATACGAAATGAATGGGGGAGGTTTCGGGTTTGTGTCGCTCTGAGGTGATTTGCGAAAAATCTATAAATGCTACACCAATGAGGGTTACATTTCCTGAATCCAGACAAAAATTCCTACGTTTTGATGTATAATTTATGTGGATAGATTGAAAATTGAGCGAGTGAGAAGAAGTTGTTCGGAGAAGAAGAATTTGTTGAATTTCTACAGTGTGTACTCTATAACTGCCTCCTTGACGACCATAGCAACGCATGTTATTTGCTGAATTTCTTGAAAAGCCAAAAGTATTTTAAGGAGGTACTATATGAAAATGGTAAAAGATATGAAAAAGCTGAAATATACCATAATAGCTGAAAGATGTCACTACATTTTAAAAGTTGAATGGCGTTTCTAGCTGAAAGTAGGCTGAAGCAGTAAGCTGTCAAAAAGCAGCTGAAATGAGCAGAATTTTAGTTAATTACATTCATTTCCTATGGGAGAAAAAAGTTTAAAATTTGCAGAAAAAGCTGAATATTTTAAAAAGTTGAAAAGTTAAAAGTACAAAAAGATATAGCCATCGATTCCAGAAGAAGCTGAATAGTTTAAAAGTTGAATGGTTGAAATCGGACAAAAACTGTAGGAGGAGAAGCGAATCAAACTTTAAACAGTAAAAACGCGAAAGAGGATCTCAATAACTGTGAATGCCTAATGCATTCACAGTAATTAAGCAGCAGTGGAGTGTCAAGGTGGGGTTTTTCAAAAACAAATGAGAAGCCACAGCGAGGAGCAGCTGGGAGCAGCGTTAGCTGTAGCATCCATGGAGCAATCTGTATGGGTCAGGGACCCACCCCTTTTTAAAGGGACAGGGCGTGCTACTATCAGACTGAAACCGGAAGTAGGGCCTTATGTGACGTGGGTTACATATGCTTAAAAAAAGACCAAAAAACATTTGATCATGATAAAATAAGGTTGCATACACCAAGCCTCCATCCTGATTATGTTTTGATGGTACTTTTTCTGGATCGCTGGACGTGATTAGCAGATATAAACAGACGTGACGCCATTATTATCACAAAACTATCATAATGCCGGTTTGCTTAATTAATAAATTGAAATTAAATAATGCCGGACTAGGCCTGTCCCGATAATCAATAAATCAATTAATCGCACAATAAATTTTATTCACATGATTAATAATTAAAATAAGCACGATAATTCGCATAGGCATGCTTGCTTATTTCCCCTTGTGTTTCTCTCTGAGACGGCGGAATAGCAAAAAGGTTTCAGCACACTGCATTGGTGTCTGCTCACACCTCCCTTCTCGTTTCTTCAGTGTAGGAAGGGTTAAATCTGGCCAGAAAAAAATACAGTGGGGGAAGCCCAGCTTGTGTCAGGTAGGCACATGCTAAGTTAAAATTAGTGTCTGTTGAACGAGAGCCGGAGAAACGCTTGTTTGAAAAGAAATTAAACTGTTGTCAAAGCAAGACACGACCGCTGCAGGGTCACAGTTTTTTTGGATTTAAACCAAATGACGGCACCTCTGTAATTTGTCTGAGCAGGTAGATCGAGAGGATATACTTGCGTTATTATGCCATTATCATATTAGTTGAAAAACGTCTCTAACAGTAATATGATTTATCGCAATAACTTTTAGAAAAAATCATCGTCCAGCAAAATTTGTTATTGTGACAAACCTATACTGGACCAAGCCTGACCCTTTGAAATACCTCGCAGTAAAGCGAGGTATTTCATGGTTGGTCTTCATGATTGAAGACCAACCATTATTAATTAAATAAAACAATCTAACAGCAACTTTAAGAGACTCATGTCACATGACGGTCATACTGTATGCCCAGCGACATTGCAGTGTTTTCCCTCTTTGAATAATTTTTTGCGCTTTTTTTCCACTGGATCATGGACCATTCTTCATTCTTTCGCCTGGAGATGTTAATAGTCGTTAGCCGCGTCCTTGTTTTAACCCCTGCTCCGCATGCGCAGTGTGTACTTCCGTTACAATCTTAAACACAAAAAAGGCTTTATTTACTAACAAACTGAGCAAAAACAAAGCATAAAACACCAAAATAATAGCTAATATGCCAGCAGGACGTAATAATCGTTCATAAAAACTTTGTATGCAAGCAGAGTGGGCTACAGACGTGTAAATAAAAAAAAAAAGTCAAACAACGTGGCTATGGACCTTTAAGGAAAGAAGCTGCAAATGAACAACTTAGCAGATGATCAATTTGGAGTGGTCTGAAATATCATCACTAACAACAGGAGCCCGGCCTTCCCCCTCTGCAGAATCCTCATCTGGTTGAACACCTTAACAGCTTCTACTACAAGTTTGAAAGGTAGCTGTTAAAACCTCCCACTAACTCATTGTGACACAAATATGCATCATGCACCAACCACCCAGAGATGCCTTACCTGGATTTAAGAACTCTGAGGTGGACGTCAATAGGCTCTTTCAACGTCAGTAGACCAGGTATGCTCTAGAACTTGAGCTTGCCTGTCTCATCTTCAATTAGATCTCTGGAGCTATGTGAAGTTCTCCTGTACCTCAGAGAATATACTTTAAAATGCTTCTGTTACTCTATAAATGACTGAATGGTTTAGCACCAAAATACATTGCAGATTTGTTGTCAGTGTATTAGCCCTCCAGACCACTCAGGTCTTCTGGCTCAAGTCTACTTTGCATACCCAGATCCAAAACCATACATGGATATCAGTAGTTTTTATGTTCCACTTATCTGGAACAAAGTCCCAGAAGACTGAGTTCCTTTAAATCAATTTTTAAAATCTATTTGTTTAGAGTTGCGTTTGGATGTCAGTGTTGACGTTTGTAGTCCAACTTGTCTTATATGTTGACCTGCTGCTACTATTCCACTACAATTTGCTTTCCTCTGTAATGTTTTCTTTGATCTGTTGCACAGCACTTTGAATTGTCTTGTTACTGAAATGTGCTATACAAATAAACTTGCCTTGCCTTGTGCTTCAAATGCTTCACTTTCATCCAGGACCCAAGAAATGCACGACAATGTGGTTAAATAACTAAAGACCTGTTGTATTAACACCTGTGGTAATGAAATAATTTAAGTGACTGGTGTTGAAGCACCTGAAGGACATTACAGCACCCCTGCTGGATTCCATAGAGGTAGTTTACTTGGAAAACAGGTCAACAGTCAACCTGGGATTTTACTTCAACCCACACTCCCTCAACCACCCAAGGGCGTATTGATACACCTCTGGGTGCTTGAAATATATATAGTGACTGAAAAGTGGTCCAGTGGCAGGCCTAGTAAAATGTGATTAGATATAAGGGTTGTTGTCGAATAAACTTTTATATGCCTTCAAGGCAAAATTCTCACATCACACTTCATCCTGTAGCCAGTAACATGACCCTGAGACACCCACACACTAGGTTTCTTTTTCGTCTTCTGCTAACAGTTTTCGACTGCCAGGTGTGCCAACACTGATTTTCTAGATTAACAGTTTATGGGCAGACCCCATCAAGTGTAAACCCAAGAAAGATCGCTTGAAATTTGACAACTCCCCCAAAGCTTTTCCTCTCTGTTACTCCTCTTTTATAGTGAATTTCATTGCAAAAACTATAAAAAAGACAAATATTTCAAGCTGAAAACATCATTTAGTTTACTTATTCTTATTTACAGCATTGCATGTAGAACAATGAAACTACATATGAAAATTTGAGTTATTAATGCCTTTTTTATCTTCACAGGTACAAATTGCCACTTACTTTCATATTGCTGAAATCCAGAGAGGGCATTTTAGAAACAGATATATCCTATATTGCCCCTTAGTAGGAAAATTCAGGTGTATTAGCAGCAAAATGGTAGGCAAGTCAAAGCATATGGATTCATACCATATTTATTTATATTGCACTTTACAAGAACAAAGGTCAATAAAGTGCTGTACACATACAACTGAAAATAACTTAAATTAAAATAGACAAATAAAACACAGACAAGTTAAAATAGACAAGATATTTGAAAACAGTAAAAATAGTAAAAGGTTTAAGTAACTAAAGAGTCAACCTCAGGATGTGCAAAACGCTTAAGCAAACAGATGTGTTTTAAAAAGAGTCTTGAACTCTAAAAGAGAGGAGGCCTACCTGACATCCAATGACAGATTGTTCCACAATTTTGGAGCTGTTACAGCGAAGGCACAATCTTCTCTTAGTTTCCGCTTTGATTTAGGGACAGTATAGAGCTGCTGGTTGGCAGACCTATGAGAGACGGCAGGTGAATGGGAGTGCAGCAGTTCAGAAAGGTGTGGAGAAGGGGGGGGGGGGGCATTAAGAAATTTAAAAGCAAGTAAAAACTTTAAAATGGATCCTAAAACTTACAGGCAACCAATGAAGGGAGTTTAAGATGGGGGTTATGTGCCCAGACCTTTTTACAGATTTAGACAAGGGTAAAAAAAGAGCTTTGCTTTGATTATGAGAAAGAAGTTCTATAAAAATCTTAACTGGAGAAATTGTCCCTTTAGCTTGTAACTTTATGTATACATGGTTTATCAGATGAAGTTTAACAAACAAACTTGACAAACTTTGACCTAGACAACAAAAGCAAACTGCAACTTTGAACACATCCAAAGAGATCTACCAAGAATTTAAATATTCTTCAGACACTCATGTGAAAACACATCTGTTGTGCAAAGGGGGCTAAGAGAGTAAAGTATTTAGAGCAGACTATCTATAGTTCCCTGTTTCTAATCCGCTAGTATCTAAAAGCTTTTACTGGACAAAGCAGTTTTCCATGTTGAAAAGAGTTAAACAAATGCTGTGAAACATGCTTCATAAGGCATAAGACCTTGTGAGTCTTTTGCTGAGTCATGTACTTTCTTTGTCTAGATCACAACATCAATTTTGGAGAGATGGATATTGCAGTGAATGCTGTGGCTGGAGCGCTGAAGGCTTTTTTTGCCGACCTGCCTGACCCACTGATCCCCTACATCCTGCACCCAGAGCTGGTGGAAGCTGCAAGTAAGAAAAATGAACAATTCATTGTTGCAACAAAAAATTCTGCTATTTTTAGCTCTTTAGACTTAATGCAGTGATGCATTTGCTTGAGACGGAGTGCAAGTGTGAATGATTGAATGCAGTGTTATGCACTTTGGGCTCTTCGGGACTTGATAAAGTGCAGGCCATTTACAGTTTGAGCTTTATTGTGTGTGTGGTGGGAGGAGGGGGGGGGGGGTAGCATGTGTTCATGCTGTGTAGAAGTTTCACTATATCTACGTTTTCATCTTTCTTTGTATTATTTCAGTTCCAAAGACACAGTATTTGTAACATCATGCATTATTTCCTTTTGTGTTAGAAATCATGAACTACAACGAGCGGCTGCAGGTGTTGCGAGAACTTGTGAAGAAGTTTCCTTCAATCAACTACCAGAT
Source organism: Fundulus heteroclitus (assembly GCF_011125445.2). Lineage (NCBI taxonomy): Eukaryota > Metazoa > Chordata > Actinopteri > Cyprinodontiformes > Fundulidae > Fundulus > Fundulus heteroclitus. The sequence goes on from NW_023396600.1 coordinate 325,411, forward strand.
CTTCAAATACATAATCACACACCTTAACAGGTAAAAAAAGAAGGAATAGTGAAAAATGACACCCATATAAGATCAACATATGCAAATATTAAAGGTACCGTATTAACCTGAATATAGGGCAAGTTTTTTTTATTGTAAATGCGAAAAAGTCTGGTCGCTTTATAATCAGTGTTTAACCATTAACACATGCTGATAGCGGTCTGGGGTCGCTACACCACCGCAACAGCAGGGGGCGGCAACGTTTTGTAAAGCCGGTGACATTTCTTTGGCGGGGGTCTTCTTTTAATCAGAGCAAGGAAGTATTAAATGAAAATGGAGCGATGTGGTGATTGTCCTGAACAAAGAGGGTGAAAAGTGGGGCAAGTTAACAGAAAACTGAGGCAGACTTATGATACTAATTTTAAGATAATGGTAGTTAATGCGACAGAGGCATCAAACAACTATCAGGCTGCCAAGAAATATGGAGTTACGGAGAGTAATGTGAGAAAGCGAGTCCAAATGGACTGCCTGAAAAATTCTTAACAGTAAAAGAAAAGCTTTTTGCGTTCCTTTCCAAGAAATTGACGGGAAAGTTTGGGAGTTTGTTATTGAGAAACACAACAAGGGCATGCCCATTACCAGAACAATCATTCGGCTGACTCTGGCTTGATGGGTTGAGTAGTCGTCTGGCAATCAGAAGGTTGTGGTTCGATTCCAGCTTCCCCTTGCAACATGTCGATGTGCCCCTGGGCAAGGCACTTAACCCCAAGTTGCCTATCGAGCTGCGTCTCGGTGTATAAATGTGTGCGCGTTAGTGAGAGCGACTGGGTGAATGTGGCTATAGTGTACAGCGCTTTGGGTGGTCAGCATGACTGGAAAAGCGCTATATAAGTTCAGACCATTTACCATGAAAGCTTTGGACATTGCCAAATATACAGAGTTTAAAGCCACCGTCGGCCCGACTTTACCAATATGAATAGCAGCTGCGGCCGACCTCACAGTAACCTGATAACCCACATCAGAATCAGAAATACTTTAATGATCCCAGAGGGAAATTACTGTTTCAGTACAACCGCCATCACATACATCACAAACGTTTCTTTGGGAGACGATTTACTGAGGCTATGCTTCCAAGGACACGGCTTACACGGTGCCCGCTTACACGCTGCCATTACTCTGTGGAAAGATACAATAAGGAAAAACACATATTTCAAACTTTATCCTAATACAGGATACCGTTAGAGATATCAAAAACCTTGGCACGAGAAGCACAAATGAGACGAGACGCATAAAAGCAGAAAGGTTAACATTGAAAACTAGTCGCGTGTAAGTTCATGTGTTTTAGTGAGCATCAGTTATGTGTGTCTGTTTGGGTGAAGTGTTTATATTTCCATGAACACTCTAGAGAGGCCATTGTCCGTGAAGTTATCAACCGGCCAACAGTTCAGAAAGCATTCGCAGATGTCAGAGGGGGAGGAGGGAGCCGGGGAGAGTTCTGAGCTCTCCGACATAACGATCCAGGAGTGATTCATTGATAGGGGAGGCATAATCCAAATACTTTACTTGTTATGAGGACAAGCTGCACTGAGTTTCCTGTCAGCTTTAAGTCTTCGCTGGCTCCAAATGGTGAATCCAATATTCCAAATTAGTTTCCCTTCCAGTTTTTATCCCATCTCCCCTCGAGTTCAACCACCGAAGCCAGTCTGCGTTCCAGCACATCCAGCTTTTCGGCTCTGCTCCTCCACATCCAGGTCTGTTCGCTCACCGCCTTGATAGCGTCATATGCAGCCAGTAGACTGATCAAGGCCAAATGGCTACCAACATCCGCTGTATCTGCTGATATATCAAAAAAATACATCCACCAAATCCAATCTCCCAGAAATCCCAGAATCATGAATCCAAACATGTATATTTCTCCACATCCAGGACTGACAAAGTTGAAAGACACACCGTTTTCCATCCAAGAATATAGGGTGTATCCCACGAAAGAGTCAAATCGGGGCACACGACGGGTCCCCCTTTTGCTGCCTACCCGTCGAAAAAGTATTTGATCGATAGCATTGAGAGGCCAGCTTACCAGATCCATGTATATATATATGTATATATATATATATATATATATATATATATATATATATATATATATATATATATATATATATATATATATATGTATATGTATATATATGTATATGTATATATATGTATATATATATATATATATATATATATATATATATATATATATATATATATAAGGCCTGGGCAACGATTTAAATATTTAATCGCGATTAATCGCATAATTTGCCTGATTAATCATGATTAATCGCATTGTATTTACAAACTCCAAGAATGAATTCAAAAGTAGTGTAAAGAGCACTTTTATTTTAATGTTCTGTTGTGCACTGATGAGGCCATGTTAATGTCTAAATTGAATACCGGAGGACCTGCTCAGGGGCAATCAGCTTTGTTAATTTGCTCAAAAATGGTCAGCTCAGAAAACATGTTGTTTCTCTATGTAGGTTGTCTTTCTATGTATTCGTATTCTCCAATCACCATCAAGCAAACAGCCTGTCGCTGCCTGGGAGAGTGAGCTTTCTGCCACAGTAAGAGTTCGCTCTCCACTGCGGTCCTCCACAGTTACCACAAGAAGAGAGCGAGGAGTCACCGTGGTGAAGAGCTGGTTCCCACGCTGTATATGCCTGTGTCGTGGGAATATGTAGCTGGGTCTTTGTGGCTTTTTATTTCAGTCCCACCTTGTTGAATTGCGCCGCCAGTTTAAAGCCTTTGGTCAGCTTGGACTTCCCTGTCTGACATCCTGCAACACAAACACTTCACCAGCCATAAAACCATAATATTAATTTGTAACAGGGTGTTGCGCCGAATGACTACTTAATTATATTTATGGAAATCACTTGTCTTATTGAATAAAATGTATTATTTGTATCAGTCTAAGAGCTGTCCAAAATATATTTGTCTGAAGAGTGAATTTTGTTAAAGCGTGTAGTAGACTTTATAAAAGGAATGAGAGGGATATAATAAAACAAGTGATCCAGTCATTAAAGTTTGCAATAGTTAAGATAAAATGTTACCCAGTAAGTCATTATTAGAATGCAGCAAAATTAATGATAAAGATTGTGGTAATTAACAGATATTAGCTTAGAAATACAAAGCAGTTGTAATACAAGTAATATTTTTTTCCTGATCACAAAGGTGCATGTAAAAAATTTTTGTAATTATAACAGGTCAATGCCTTTAGTTTAATTATTTCTGTGCATCACTATTTTTAATATATATTATTCAATATATCCAAATCGATTTTCTAATTCTGAATTGATTCTCATATTAATTGCTAAAGATCGATACCCAGCCCCAGTAGATGAAACAAACTTTAAATTTGTGTGATTTGTTACCGTTTGCCATTGTATACAGTCAAGGTTTTTTGGGGGGTTACAATGTAATTTATTAACTAAAGATGTGTTTTTGTTTACTAAGTTTACAATTATTTTTGACTGTTGTCCTACTGCCATTCTTGTACATTTGTAGTTGTTTGTAAGTTAAAAAACTGTTCAGTTTGTATGTTTTCTCTAATAATTTTGTGCTGTGGAACTGTTCCCTTGTCAGGTGACCAGCACCGGAAGACTAGTCTGATGACAGCCGACAACCTGTCCATCTGCTTCTGGCCCACCCTCATGCATCCTGACTTTTGAGAACAAAGACACACTGGCGACTGCAAAGCTGAACCAGTCAGTTATTGAGACTTTCATTGTGCAGACTGACTATTTCTTTCATGGAGGTGGAAATTGAGAGCTCCGGCAGTGAGGGGACACCGCCACCACATTGCCACAGCATGGTGGAGGCTCTTCTGCCCCTGCAGTTGCCCCCACCTTTGCAACCCCAGCAGATACAACACACACTAGCCCCTGATCCACTCATTTAAGACACCCCTGGGCTTCTGTGACATTGGGAGTTCTGAATGTGCTTCCAACTTCAATCTTCAACACATGCTTGGTCATTCTTTGTTGTCAAATCAGTGACTGGCTGATATCAGTGAAACACATTGCAACAGTCAGTTGATTTTTCTCCCCTACTTGTCATCTTCTTTCAGCTTTGGGGTTTAGAGACACATGGATCAGTTGTTGGATCGGTCCTTGTCTGAGAGATCTCCTTATAAATCATGCAAAATTAGGAGATGGATCATGGATTTTCAGTTGCACGTCACATTTTGGAATGCATTGTTAGGTCTAATTTCCCCACCAGTTTAATACAATGATGGATAAACTGATCTGAAAGGGTACATAATGGAAGATTATATCAGAGACAGACTAAGTTTCAAAGCATTCTTAGAAGGATTTTGTGCAAAGATTCCTTCCTCTACCCTCTTTGAAAATGACACTAAGATTTTTGCCAACATCTAGGCACAACTAAAGGGAAGTTAAACATAACTGCTACTCTAATCTAAAAAACTGACACTGAGAAACAGGCCGAGAGGATTTCAGTCTTCCTGCAAATTTTAGCACAGGAAAACAGCTTTTGACTTCAAGTCAGTTTGGGACATGGATGAGACTCAACATGCAAAACTTGCAAACAGGCTTTTTGAACTTGACGCCCTGTATCTTGAACATTTTTGGAAGGTGATGGGTGGAGTCCCTGGTTTTCAATACTAAATGACAGGATGAAACAATACCTTTCCCACTACATAAACTTCAAGGAACAGCCACAAGCACGATTTTGTGGCAACGGTCAATGTTGCAACTTCATGTCTATTTACTTGTTTTATCGTGTCATGCTTTAATAGTTTGATTACATTTAATTTCTATCCATGTTGTGGTGGGTGTGTGTTTGATGTGTAATGATGCAGATTATATGCCTGATGGTTTAGCTGTATGAACTAATCTGTGGTCTGTATTCCAGTCTGTTGGTATCTTTCTTTTACAGGGGGGGGAATTTCATAGGGAAAAGAGAGATAAAATGCCAACGTACCGAGGACCAGACTTCTAAGCTGTTTCATTTCTCTTTAGTTTTCTCAATTGTAAAAGGAGAGATCTCCCCAGGTCTTTTTTGTATAAGCACAGTAAAGAAGCTGTCTCCATGTCACCTTATTTCCTTGATTTTATTTTCTAAAAATCTGCATGTTTTTGCCTCTTAATGGAAAAAAAAGATAACTTTACAAAATCAAGTGAAAACCTAAAAAACACTAAGAGTCCTTGTTAG